>NC_048223.1:7363743-7544865 GCF_002007445.2 Ailuropoda melanoleuca | reverse complement strand
GGGGGTGGGGGAATGGGATAGACTGGTGATGGGTAGTAAGGAGGGCACGTATTGCATGGTGCACTGGGTGTTATACGCAACTAATGAAGCATCAAACTTTACATCGGAATCTGGGGATGTACTGTATGGTGATTAACATAATATAATAAAATAAAATTAAAAAAAAAAAAAAAGAAGGTCCTACCAGGACGTGGCATTCACAGTTGAACATTTGAGTAGTCCTTAAGCAGAATAATCTGATGTCCAACAGAATGTGTGATGCCCACCTGTCCTGGGGGTCCCAGGGAGACCAGAAAGTGAGGGAGAAGATGAGGAACCTTTCCGGGGGGACTTCTAGTTCCATGAAAATTTACCCTTGACCTTTGAGCGCTGGCCCACACAGGAAATAGGGCTCTCTCTGGAAGGACTGAGAAGAGGTTCATCAACTGAGAAGGAGAGGGCGTTCTAGGCAAAGGGGATCACATGAGCAAAGGCTCCGTGGGTGAAAGTGCCCAGAATGTTCAGTGTATGGGGAGGTTGACGCTCACTGCAGAGTGGTCATTGGGAGAGTGGCAGAGGTGAAACTGAAAAGGCCAGTGGACCCACATGGCCCAAAGCCATGAATGCTGTTGAGTTAGGCTTTCTCATGTGCGCAAAGCGGGAGCCATGATTCCTCTGAAGCAAGACAGTGACATGATGAGAATGGGATTTTTGAGAAGAACCTTGGGCAGCATTGCAGAATATGTCTTAGAAAGAATGACATCTGGATGATGGGAGAACAGTTTGGAGGCTATTACAGTAGCTCAGACAAGACAAAAGGCAGAACGCAGAGTGCGGTGATAGGAAGATAGTCCAGGGGCGCCTGGGTGGCTCAGCCGTTAAGCGTCTGCCTTCGGCTCAGGGTGTGATCCCAGCGTGCTGGGATTGAGCCCCACATCGGGCTCCTCCGCTGGGAGCTTGCTTCTTCCTCTCCCACTCCCCCTGCTTGTGTTCCCTCTCTTGCTGGCTGTCCCTCTCTCTCCATCAAATAAATAAATAAAATCTTAAAAAGAAAGAAAGAAAGAAAGAAAGTCAGTCCAGATATATTTAGGAGGGAAATTTCAACAGATCCAGATAGCCGGTTCAATGAGGGTAGTAAGAGGGTTCTAAAGTTAGGGACAATTGGGGGATCTTGGCAACTAACCAATGAGAAAATGGGAAGAAACACAAGGATTTGTGGGTCCATATGGATCTGTAGAGGGGCTTCTAGGAGGTGTGCAGTTGTCAGAAATATGTACCTGATTCTCGGGAGGCAGTGGCAGAAGGGGAGCTTACACAGGAGGTCTTCCCCAGGGCGCTCTCATTCGAGTGTCTCAGTGACCTACAATATCCAGAAATGAAGCTGAGAAGATAGGCAATAATATTTATTGTGTACTAAGTTCCTCCACACCCTCATTTCACCATGCTTCCCAGTTGATCTTCACAGTGCATCTTGGGAAATGAGTATTATGACCTCTATTATACCAATGAGGAAATTTGGGTTCAGATAAGTTAAGTGACCTTCTGGGGAGTCACACAGCATTTTTTAGAGATTTTACACCCAGAGATTCTGCTTTCTCTACACCATCCTGCCCCTTAGGCACAACCAAGTTCTCTGAGACAGGGGGGTCAATTAAAGTAGTCAGGGACTACTGGGACGCCTGGGAAGCTCAGTCAGTTAAACATTGGACTCTTGATTTCAGCTCAGGTCCTGATCTCAGGGTTGTGAGGTAGAGCCCCACACTGGGCCCCAAGTCTGGCTCTGCGCTGGGTGTGGAGCTTGCTTAAGATTCTCTCTGCCCTTCCCTGTGTCTCTCTCCCTCTCTCTTAAAAAAAAAAAAAAAGTAGTCATTGTCATTGAGTTTGTTTTTGTTTTAAAGATATGTTAAGATTAAGTAAAAGGTTGGGGTGAATACAGCTGGGGTGGATCAAGTGTTACCAGGGCTGAGCATGTATTCACCCTTACTCTGAGGAATTTGTTTTCCATTCAGAGGAAAGAATTTGGTTCTGTTTGAATTTTGGTTGAAGGCCCAAAGCAGGAAATCCCTGTACTAAGCAGCATCAGCCTTCCTACCATCTAACAGGGCACTGTGACTCACTAAATTCTACAGAATGGTTTGGACTTGCCCTTTCCAAACTGGTTCTTTTTCATGGGCAAAGATGACATTTCAACCTTACTTACCACCAGTTGGAAGGAGATTTGGATTGTTTCTCCCCATGGGGATGCAAGTTGTACCAGGCCAATCACAGACCGGACGCTCCCTTCCTCTCCAGTGCACACATTTGTGCTATGCTGGCTAACTCGGTGGGTGGCAGGGGTAGACTGGCAAAAACCGTTTCTTTCCTTGCAGAGCTCAGCAACTGCACAGGAATGTGGACCGTGGCCTTAGCCCCACTGGCCTCATATGTCATCACCTCTGCTTTCTGGCAAAAAGGGGGCAAAAAGAAACTAGTGCCACATGCAATCAGTGTCCACGTCATTAATCATTCTGAGCAGCAAAAACTTTTCAAAGGCATTTATATTGGTAAAGAGATTTTATAAGTAGAAAAGACATATTCCATTCGTGTTCATGAATGGTCTCAAGGCAATATTAGGTACACTGTACATGGAAAAACAACAAACAGTGAGATGAAAGTTTCCACAATATGATTGCATCCGGCATCGATTATTCACGGATTCATTCATTTATTCAACAGTTATTAAACACCCACAATGTGCCAGATACTGTTCTAATCTATTAGCACTGTCAAATTATTCGTAACAGCTGTCATTTGTCATCATTCCCATGTCCTGGATGTAAGAACAAATACATTTGGACAAGTTAGGTTTATTCCCAATGAAACTAAATGATGGACTAGTTTTCCTCCCTCCAGCTGTGTTTTGAAGGAAAATAAATCCTGTCTATTTTATTCAGCAATCCAGCAGATTAGATTTGTAACCAAAGAAACCAATCGAATCTCTTTTTAAAGCATACTTAAAAAAAAAAAAAACTGGCAAACTAGAATGGCCCAAAGTCCAGATTTATCACCTTTCCCTAAAAAGTCAGTTCTCTTTCATGACTTGAAAACATACTTGGTTATCATTGACTCTTCTCTCTTTCTTGCGCTTCCTATACACTAGTTAACATTCTCTTCATGTCAGCTTCGAGAAGGGCAGGAAGTTTTGTTTCTTTTCTTCCCTGTTAGGTTCCCAGCACCTAGGACAGTGCCTGGCATATAGTAGAGCTCGAAAGTATTTGTTGAATGCTGAGTGAATTCAAGTACAAAAGAGTCCTATCTACCCCTTGGGATTAGGTTCGAAAGTCAGCCTATTAGGCGAAATTAGCATATAGCCCAGTGATTCTTCACAGTCCCTTAAACTGCCCACACAATAAACGTATAGGTCTGTGATGGCTAAGTCCCATGCAGCTTCTTGCCAGCTTTGGAATAGATCATTGTTTGTCAGTTAAGCCCCAGATGAAGTAGTCAGCTAGTGTTTAGGGGGTTATATTGCACACAAAGCATATGACTTCGAATACTTGGAGGATTTGGGGAAGCCATATGGCTTTGGGACCAGATTCAGATCTCTCATCTCACACTTACTGAGTGGATGAACTGGCATTATGTCCACAGGGGTTTCTCCTTCTCCATCCCCTTCCTGTCTTTTTCTTTGTCAAACTCCTAAACTTGAACTGGTATAAATTAAATGTGTACGTATGCCATGCCATAGCACTGTCACTGAACTTCATGAAAGCTGAATAGACCAATAGGGGTGAATCAGACTCCAGGACCACTGACCTCAGTCGGAAAGTCTGCAAATGCGAGATGGTTCTTCCTCCTTCAAATTTGCCCTTCTAGAGCTCAAAAAATCTGAGAACTTTGCAGGTTTTTTTAAAGAGCTGAATCCCTGGATAAGGACTATGACTTCCCCAGGATCAGTGGACAACTCATTTATTTCTACCAGGAAATTTCTAAAGACATTGATTTTCCTCTTTAGCCAACAATCTAAATCTTTTTTTTTTTTAAGATTTTATTTATTTATTTGACAGAGATAGAGACAGCCAGCGAGAGAAGGAACACAAGCAGGGGGAGTGGGAGAGGAAGAAGCAGGTTCATAGCGGAGGAGCCTGATGTGGGGCTCCATCCCATAACGCCGGATCACGCCCTGAGCCGAAGGCAGATGCTTAACTGCTGTGCCACCCAGGTGCCCCATAACAATCTAAATCTTAAGTGAGATTCCCTTTCACACAGAGCAATTTGGGGCTTGCTATTGTAAAGAATAAAGGATGTACTAAGTGCTTTTTTAAAGGACTTCTTAAAGTGTATGTATTTCCTTCACTATATTGCAAAATGCATCTACTCACACAAGTCAAATAAGTACAATCTTAAAAAATAAAATCAACTTAGCTGGTAGCAAATGAGGGAGCTGTTGTCTAAAAATAATAAAATACTATTATTTTCTTATAGGAATCAAGAAAAAAATAAAAGATTTGACTGAAGCTGGCCCATGGTTAGTGAAATTGTATTTGGCAGATAATGGCATAGACAGAAAAGGAAAAGAAGGAGAAAATGGCTTATTGGAATTCACTCAAATTTTAACATGGTGAGTAGAAAAGAGGTTTTATTCGTTCACCTCTTAAACTAGGTGCTTGGGTTAAGTCGTAGGGACAATGATTTGATTGCAATTTATTAACAGTGCCAAGTGAGGTTTTCCAGTTCTGAGAGGGAAGCAGTGACTTACCGTGGTCTTGGTATGTGATCTTAAGGAAAGGCCTGAACTCATAAAAATGACATGACAGACAGGTGTATATGAGCCCAGAAAGAGGCCCCAAAGATCTCACTAGAAACCCCATTTAATGAAGTTGGCAACCAAGGAAAGGCAGGAGTTATGACCTCCAGATTTTTCTTCCCTGAAGTCAGCTATGTGACTATGTAACCTAAGGAAGAAAGGCAGTCTACTCAAAAGTGAACACTGTTTTGTTTTTGATTGCAAAGTTGTCTTAACCTACTTAGGCAGAAAGAGCTTTTCTCAAAAGCTTCTGGAAAACAGAATATTTCCTTGCCATATTTATGCTACAACCTTGGACATCTCTTTGTCCAGCTCTCCTGAATCCCATACCCAGTGGGCCAAACCACAAGTGAGCATTTGCAGCACTGTAGGTAAGCTTGCTCAGTGAGGGCTCCAGGTTATACCATCTTAGACATCAGTACTTATACCACCTTAGGGTAATCAAGGGCAACAGAACATAGCTAAGATTTGAGACTGAGAGTTTGATTGATGGCTATTTATTATTTTAGAAGAAAAAGATTCTTTTTCTAATGTATTTATTTATTTAGGGAAATTGGGAATTTTCAACTTGGATAGCTTGGCTGCTATTTTTATAATATTAATAAATTTCATTTTATTACTCTTTTAATATATTGCTAGATTTAATACATTGCTGATATATTATCCTTTTAGTATATTGCTAACATTTTGTTAAGGGTTTTCACATCTGTGTTTATCAGGGATATTGGTCCCTACTTTTCTTTTCTTATAATGTTTTCCTCTGGTATTGGGATCAAGGTGATTTTGGCCTTACAGAACGAGTTAGGGAGAATTTCCTCGTTTTCTATTTTATGAAAGAACTTGTGTAGAATTAGCATTATTTTATCTTTAAGTATTTGGTAGAATTCACCAGTGAAGACATGTGGACCTGGAGTTTTCTTTAGGGGAAGATTTTTTAACTACAAATTCAATTTCTTTAATAGACAGAAGGCTATTCTGGTTATTTTGGGAGGGGGGGTGTTACGATTTGGTAGTTTATTTCTTTCAAGCAATTTGTTCATTTTGGCTAAGTTTTCATATTTATTGTCTTAAAGTTATAATATTTCCTTCTCATCCTTTTCCTATCTGGAGGATCTGTAGTGATGTCTCCTCTTTTGTGCTTAATATTGATAATTTGTTTTCTCTCTTTTTTTTCCCCAATGAATGTGATTAGAATTCTATCAATTTTGATCTTCTCAAAGAACTTGCTTTTGGTTATCTCTATTTTAATTTTTTCAATTTCATTGATTTATACTCTCATTTTTACTATTTCCTTTATTATGTTTACCTTTAGTTTAATATGCTCTTCTCTTTCTAGTTTATTAAGGTAGAAGCTTAAGTTATTGATTTTAAACTTTTTGTTTTCCTAATGTAAACGGTTATATTAACAATAAGCACTTTTTTATCACATTCTGCAAATTTTGACGTCATATTTTTATTGTAATTCAATTCAAACTATTTTCTAATTTCCCTTTTGATTCCTTTGACCTATGGGTTATTTAGAAGAGTGCTGTTTAGTTTCCACGTATCTGTAAATTTTTCAGCCATTTTTCTCTGGTTGATTTCTTTTTTTTTTTTTTTTTAAGATTTTATTTATTTATGTGACAGAGAGACAGCCAGCGAGAGAGGGAACACAGCAGGGGGAGTGGGAGAGGAAGAAGCAGGCTCCCAGCAGAGGAGGCCGATGTGGGACTCGATCCCGGAATGCCGGGATCATGCCCTGAGCCGAAGGCAGACGCTTAACGACTGCGCTACCCAGGCGCCCCTCTCTGGTTGATTTCTAATGAAATTATGCTGTAATTAGAGAACATACTTGTTTTATGGTCCAGATTATGATCTGTCTTGGTAAATGTTCCATGTGCACTTGAGAAGAATGTGTATTCTGCTATTTTTGGATGGAACGTTAAGAAATGTCAGTTAGGTCCAGTTGGTTGGCAGCATTGTTATGGTTTTCTATATCTTTACAAATTTTCTGTTTCCTTGTTCTGTCAATTATTGAAAGAGGGATAATTGTGACTTTGTTTCTCCTTGCAGTTTAATCAGTTTTGCTTCATGGTTTTTTTAAGATTTATTTTATTTATTTTTTAGACAGAAAAAGAGCGAGGGGGTGAGGGGAGCATGCAAGCAGGGGAGGCGGCAGAGGGAGAGAGAGAATCTCAAGCAGACTCCCTGCTGAGTGTGGAGCCCAATGTGGGGCTCAACCCCAGGACCCCTAGATCATGACTGAGCCAAAATCAAGGGTCGGACGTTCAACCAACTGAGCCACCAGGTGCCCCTTGCTTCATATATTTTTAAGATCCATTGTTAGGTGCAAAACATTTAAGATTAAATCACTTGATGAATTGACCCTTATCATCATTATGAAATCCCCAGTAATATTTTTCTCTTATCTCTGGTAATGTTCCCTTCTCTGAAATATACTTTGATGAATATTAATATAGCTACTTCAGCTTTCTTTGGATTAACATTAGCATGGTATATCTGTTTTTGTCCTTTTACTTTTAACCTATATGTATTTTTATAGTAACTTCTCTATAACTCAGTTTCCTCATTTGTAAAAATGGGGATAATAATAGTGTCTAACTCAAGAGATTGTTATAGGGTTAAATTAGATCATATATGTATGTGCTATATGTAGTGCATAGGACTCCAGCTAGCACCTTTATACAAATTAGAAAAAGAACCCCTCCGGACAGATAAATTAAGACACATCACCTCTGGCCAGTGAGCCAGAGGAGGTTACCCTTTCTAGGTAATGCTTCAGGTCCCAGAACTTGACAAACAAAGCTTGGCAGATTTCAGCCGCACTCACACCTTTGGAGGGCCCATTTGTGCTAGGCACGAGTGCTTAAGCATGTGGGTGGCCCTGATCACATCTGATGCATAGTGAATGCTCCATAAAACCTTAGCTCATGTGAGGCTGTGTAGTGTAGTGATTAAATCCATCGCCTCTGAAATCAGACTTAGATGTAGAATTGTCGAGTTGGGAAGTTTGTCTTCAACACTCTCCCTTCTCCTTCTAGAACCTCTGGTTCCTCCTCAAGCATCCCTGCTCTCACCCATCTTATCTGAAGGAATGGGACACAGACAGGCAGCTCAGGAAGCCGAAGCCAGACAAGTCCTGATTAGATAGGCTATTTCCTTGGGAGCAAGACCTTTGAGAGGGAGAGTCTGGCAGAACCATTGAGCCCCAACCTTGAATGCTAGCTGCTGAATCAACAGAAAGTGTGTACAGGGAGAATGACCTTGTATTTACTACTGGTCTTAACTGCGATTTCACATCCCCAGTGCATGGTAAGGACTCAAAATTGTTTTATTGAAAGTCATATGATAATTTCTTTCAGAGCAGAGGCCATGTGTTCAATTCCTTTCATCTCTGCAATGTTAGACATATCTATGCATTTAGTCAGCATGCACTCAACATAATAACGTTATTGGTACTGCATTTTGCAAGATACTTTCATAGGAACTGCTTCATTCTGTTTTCACCACAACCGTGTGAAACAGACAGAAAAGCCAGTTTGGGGTCCAGTGTTACAGATGAGGAAGATGAGACCCAAGAGGGCACATGCATGGTCTGCCCATGATTACACGGTTGACAGGAGGTAGAAGCTGACCAGGAGCCCAGGCCTTCACCCAGATTCCACGTCCAGTCATGATGCCAGAGATTCTCAAAGACCAGTTGGTAGGCCAGTGCTAGGACATGAAGAAATTTTCAATAATCCTCAAAGAGATTAGAAAAAGAAGATAGTTGGAGTGTTCATTTTTCATAAAGCTAAGCTTACTTAATTTTAAAAGCTATCCTTTATTTTGAGACTATGCCCTTTCTAATTTTGTGTAAAAGTATTTGTTCTTTTATAGTGTTGCTAGATGAGAATTGTTATTTGACATACTAAGAGTTGTCAAGCCAGTCCCCCAAGCTTTTTGACATTTTACTGGTGTGTAAAATCTAAAAGGCTGGGAATCCCTGCACAATACTACACCATATCTTCTGAATAAATAGATGAATGGAAGATTTAAGGCAACTAAAAGTCTTACTTAGGAGAGGCATCCAAACTAGGGATTAAATTGGAAAATTCTGGATTCAATTTCAAATTGGGTCAGTGCATCATCTTTGGAAGGGGGGTCAAAGAGAGTGTTGAGGACCTAAGAAGAGAGATCAGACTCCAGAATAAGTGGATTGAGTTTCTTTGAGTAACCATGCTCGGTACAATGCCATTTTGATTTGTCATTTTCTTTGGCCAGCTTGATCACATACTCCGCTCACTTAAGGGAAATTGACCTCGGAAACAATGCCCTGGGAGAAATGGCTGCTGCTGACATACTTGAAGCACTGAGAGCCAGAAAGACAGGTAGAGTGTTTGTGGTTTGTGTTCCCCTCCACTTGTCCACATCTACTTACCCCTAAATGCTATACTGCTCACAGCGTGCTTTACTTTTCTCATTAAATAACTGGCCTGACCTAAGTGACGACCAGCAGCACTGTCTTAAGCCACCTACCCTTGTGTCCATTTGCTCAGTGATTTGCACAGAGTTCAAGAACTTTTATGATGTCATATGTCGTCTTTGACCTAAGCACAGTAGTTTCCTCTTATGCATGGGGGACATGTTCCAAGACCCCCAGTGGATGCCTGAAACTGCAGATAGGACCAAACCCTATATATATTGGGGCTTTTTTTTCCTATGCAAACATACCTATGAGAGTTTAATTTATAAATAGGCACAGTAGGAGATTAACAATAATAACTATTAGTAAACTGGAATACTTATGACAGTACACTGTAACAAAAATTATGTGAATGTGGTCTCTCTCTTTCAAATATCTTACTGTACCGTACTCGCTCTTCTTCTTGTGATGATGTACGATGACAAAACCTGCGGGAGGAGATGAAGTGAGGGGAATGACGCAGTAGCATTAGGCTGCTATTGATCTGCTGATGATTCCTCGGAAGGAAGACCATCTGCTTCCTGACCATGAGTAACTGGAGCTGTGGAAAGAGAAAGTGCAGATTAAAGGAGGGCTACTGTAAGGAATATTCTCTGAAGACCCTCTCCTAGTCTCTATTCTCCCCCACAACCCAACCTGCGGATATTTCTCCAGACAGCAATTGGAAAACTCAAGCAACACCCCTTATAAGATTCTGACATGCTTGCTGGACCCTCAAAGATTGCTTAAATTGTGATTGACGTTGGGGAGAGCATGAAGGGCTCTTTAAGACCATATAATCCTTTGAAAATGAGAGAATCACATAAGGAATGAGTTATTTATTTAACATTGGCCAACTCTGCCCTCCTCCTTTCATTAATATGCATGACCAGAATTAACGATAGCCATTCTTACTGCTAACAGAGAAGAAGAGAGAGTGGCATTTAAAATAAAGCTCAATGAGGGGCGCCTGGGTGGCACAGTGGTTAGGCGTCTGCCTTCGGCTCAGGGCATGATCCCGGCGTTCTGGGATTGGGCCCCGCATCAGGCTCCTCTGCTACGAGCCTGCTTCTTCCTCTCCCACTCCCCCTGCTTGTGTTCCCTCTCTCGCTGGCTGTCTCTATCTCTGTCAAATAAATAAATAAAATCTTTAAAAAAAAAATAAAGCTCAATGAAAGACATTGTAAACACATGTAAACATCCAAATTCAGTGTTTAAAAAGGGGGAAAGAGCGCCTCGGTGGCTCAGTTGGTTAAGCGTCTGCCTTTGGCTCAGGTCATGATCCTGGGATCCTGGGATCGAGCCCCACAACAGGCTCCCTGCTCAGCGCGGGGAGGCTGCTTCTCCCTCTGCCTGCCGCTCCCCCTGCTTGTGCTCTCTCTCTGTCAAATAAATAAATAAATAAAATCTTTAAAAATAATAAATAAATAAATAAATAGGGGGAAAGACTTCTGTAAGACTGATGAGTCACAGACCTGTACCCCTGAAACTAATAATACATTACATGTTAATTAATTGAATTTAAATTTTAAAAAGTGGGGGAAAGAAGTCTAGGTGCAGTATCTGGCAGGTTACATGAAGAAAATTAAGTAGTGCAAGCATTGGCCTTTATCATTTCTTCGATAAAATTACCTTAGAGACATGGCATAGTTTTACATTGCCCTTTTTCCCTCACCCTGGCAGTTCTAGAGAGAAGAGTTACAGCATTACTGTCTACCGTGCTGCCATTTTTATACTGAAACCACTGCATTGTCATTTCTTCACAGCCAACCAAATGATCCCAAGATTTTTGAATTATCCCTTCATTTTGGAGAAACAGAACATCTACTTCCTAGTCCATTTGAGTTGAATTCAAATGCAATGGAATTATTCTTTTAAAATGAATTTAAATTGAACTTTAAGCTTAATAAGCTGAAAGCAGGTTAATGACTCCATTTGGTTTTCCTTAGCACCGAGGTCACTTTCTCACTATAGGCTGTGGCAGAAGACATTATTAAAGGCTGCAGGCAGTCTTCGGATCATTACTGTAGTGAGTGCTAATGATGGACAGTCTCAGCTGATTTGACAGAAAATTATCCTCATCGAGTACTCACTTGGAGCTGCGGAATATTGTGCTTGCTTAGTAAATGGTTCAGTTTGCATAAATGGGGAAGGTAATGAGGAAATAACCACCTGAAAATACAGATTCTCATTTAAAAAGCATTAAAAAACAATTTTCTAGCTCAAGAAAGCATTTTTTCCCCAAATATAGTAATATATATCATGAGTAGCTTGAATGCATCCACATTTTGAACCAAAATAATTATGGCATGTTTCTGATGGAGCACTTCAGGTTGTTAGTTTGAACGCCAAGAAAGACTTCTCAGCAGGGTTAGCTGGTTGGATTCTATAGGGAAATCTCTTGCCATTTAGCCTTAATGGCATCCTTTTAAACATTAAAAGCAAATAATATCACTGATTATAGAACTAATGTTCTTCTTTTGATTACTTGTGCCTTCTTATCATTTGCAAGTTAACAAGCTAATTTCTAATCCTAATTCTACTCTAACAGGCTAAAGTCATTTACTTGTCTACCAAGGAATTCTTAACAAACTACCTTTAATGATGGAACACACAGTGAAAGGTTTCTCAGAAACATCAGCAACGTCACTTGTTACCAAAAAAGAAAAAGGTTAGCAGAGGGAGAAACTGCTATCTACATCTTATAAGGTTGGTTTTTTTTTTTTTAAGATTTTATTTATTTATTTGAGAGAGAGTGAGAGCTAGAGAGAGAGAGCACACACAGAGGGAGAGGGAGGGAGAGAAGCAGACTTCCCACTGAGCAGGAAGCCTGGGCACAGGGCTCAATCCCAGGACCCTGGGATCATGACCTGAGCTGAAGGCAGACCCTTAACCAACTGAGCCACCCAGGTGCCCCAGGGTTGCTTTTTTACTAACTAAAACAAACAAACAGAAGACTTCAGGATAATTTCATTTATCCATTCTTATTTATCTGTTTATTTCAACATAAATTTATTAAATGCTATAGAACAAGGCAAAATGGCCCACAGACCACTGAGCCAAATGCAAACAGGCTCATTAAGTGACCCACCTTGAAATAGCCATAGGCCCTAACTGACCAATTACAACCAGGCACAATTCCTGAGATTACCAAGAAAAGGAAAATTCCATACATTCCCTGCCTCCTCACTCTGCCCTATAACTGTGGTCCCTACCACTGCCTCTTACCAGACAGTCTCTCCTTTGCTGTCCTGTCCACTACTCCCTTGCAGTGTATTCAGTAAACTTTTATCTCTTTTGTTCTGCCTTGAGTGAATTCTTTCACCACCCATGCTGCCAGCCTGCGGAGCACCCCATATTTGGTGGCCTGCACATCTGATCGGGACACCCCACAAATGCCAGGCCTTGTTCGAGTTGAGCAGTGAATCCCTACTTTCATGGGTCTTACTTCCTAGTGAATGACAGACGGTAAAACAACTATAAAGAGAAATAAAATATATTTTATTGTATGTCAGATGGGGATCATACTTAAGGGAAAAATAAAGCAAGAAAAGGAGATAACACATGTATGTCAGGGGATGGGGAGTTTATTTAGGCTAGCCAGAGAAGGCTGTATTAAGAAGAAACATTTGAGGAAAGACCAGAAGATGTGTGGCAGCAAGCCATATAGATATCTGGGAAAAGAGTGGTCCAGGTAAGCAGAACAGCAAGTGCAAAGGCCTATGGCAGGAGGCTGGCTGGTGTGTTCTAAAAGCAGTATGGAAGCCAGCATGGCTGGAGTGGAGTGAGAAAGAATGGGAGAGGAACAGGACAAAAAATACCAAGAAGTAAGCATGGAGGGAAGAGGGACTTCCAGGCAGCTATGAGGACTTTAGTTTTTAACTTTACTGAGGTGGAGAGGCATTTGAGAATTTTGAGAGGAGTGACCCAATCTGACCCACATCTTAACAGGATTATTTCAGCTCTAAGTTGAAAATAGATTTGAGGAGAGGTGAGGACAAAAGAAGGAAGACCAGTTGGGGAGTTGTCTCTGGAAAAATTAAACAGAAACTTTCCGCAGACCCAGGACACCCAGCATGGTGGAGAATGAGGGTGATGTAAGAAGCTGAAATGAAGAGGATTAGGGAAAATTCTACACACTGAACACTTGGGACTCCGCCTCTGCCGTTACCAGAGCCACTTTGTCTGCCCTGTTTCTGGAGCCTGATAGCCGTGTAGAAGACTGGGGTATTCTTTTTTTTTTTTTTTTTTNAGAGAGCGTGCATGCAAGAGCAGGGGCAGAGGGGGTGGGCAGAGAGAGAAGGGAGAGAGAATCTTAAGCAGGCTCCACACACAGCACAGAGCCTGACACAGGGCTTGATCTCACAACCCTGAGACCATGACCTGAGCCAAAATCAAGAGTCAGATGCTTAACTGACTGAGCCATCCAGGTGCCTGTGGGGTATTCTTTGATAGACTGAATAGCCCCAGAGAAAGGAGCAACAGGTGCTGACTCCTGGCCATGCCCTCATCATTCAAAAAAGCCCAGCAGGTAAGCAAGCCCTGCTCATACAGAAAGAGCTTCCCATCAGCATTTGGATGCCTCATGCTTCACTGTGAACAGAAATCTGAGAACTTCCCCCAGTAAAACAGAAGATAATGCTTCTGTAAAACAAGAACAGGATGCTATGAAAAAAGAATAATTGGGAAAATAAGAAAAAGTTCTTTGCAAATAAAAATGGTAGCCAAAATAAAAATTTCAAAACAAATGTTGAAAGATGAAGTCAAGCAAGTCTTTAAAAAGTAGAACAAAAAATTGATGAGAATATATAGAGAGGATCAGTCTGTGGACACCAGCATTTATTTAACTCATAGTTCAGAAAGAGAGGAGAGAAAAGTGGGGAGAGGGCATTATCAAATAATTATCAAATAAATCAAGAACTTTCCCTGAACCAACAGACATAAATCTGCATATTGAAAGAGTCCATTGAGTGCCCAGCAACAGTGAATGATAAAAGCTATATCACCATGGCATTTAGAACACTAGGAACAAAGGGGAGAATCTAACAACTTAGAGATAAATACTGTATATTCCATTGGAAGGACTGAGAATCAGAATGACATCAGACTTCTAACTGGAAGCTAGAAACTATGGGCACTGACATGACAACTCTGTGAGAACTCTATACATTCCCAACTCTTAACCAAGTATGACAATAAAGTAAAGATGTTTTTAGCACACAAGAACTCACACTGGGCCTCCTCTGTTTCCTAGGAAGCTCCCAGAGAACACACTTGAGCAAAATGAGAGTGAACCACAAAGATGAAGAATGCAGAACCCAGAAATCAGGAGAGTCAATATAGAAAAGTAGAAAAGGAAATCCCAGATGATGGTTGAGGGCCAGAACTAGTCCAAATTGGAGCCGAAAAATAGAAGACTTTGGAAAGGAGGAATACTGCAGTAAAAACTGAGTAGAGCATTGGAAATACTTAAGTATTTTGCAAGAAATATGGGTATATGACAAATAAAAGAAATTGGGGGAAATACTTAAAATAGGTACACAGAAAACAACGCAAAGGAAAAATTGAGACAATTATTAACTCAAACAGAAGAAAATTATATAAGTGGGGCACCTGGCTGGGTCAGTCAGCAGTGTGTGACTCCTGATGTTGGGGCTGTACATTCAAGTTGGGTGTAAAGATTACTTGAAATAAAATCTTAAAAAAGAATTATATAAGAAAGGGAAACACTGTGAACAAAATGTATATGACCATCCCAGTCAACATACCAAGTGTTGATTTAACTAAAAATTGTGAAATGTCACTATTGGGAGGTTTGGTGAGAGGAAATGATAACAGTTAATATGTAAAATTTTTACTGGAAATATCAAATAATATAAAAAGCAGTTTGTTTGAAATAAGGCAGTAAATCTCATGAAAAACAGCTGAGTGAGTTAAAAGTGGTTGTCTCTGGAGAAGAAGACTGGGGGTGTCGAGGGGAAAGGCAAGGTTCTGTTGTTTTTCATTAGGAACTTTTTAGCTCTGTTTAATTTTTTAGCTATATGTACACATTACTTTGATTATATTTTTAGAGAATTGAAAAGTGGATCTCTTTCTACCATGTGACTCATTGTTATATAATTCCATGTCAATATCTAATACTATCTCTTTTTTTTAGATTTTATTTATTTGAGAGAGAGAGCACTCGCACAAGCATGAGTTGGGGGAGGGGCAGAGGGACAAGCAGACTCCCCACTGAGTGCAGAGCCTGACTTGGGGATCGATCCCAGTGCCCCGAGATCATGACCTGAGCTGAAGTCAGACGCTGAATGACTGAGCCACCCAGGCAGCCCAGTATCTAATACTATCTTTAATCACCTCAGCTTCCACTAAGGGGTTGGAGGCCTCACACACTATATAGAACATTGACAAATGGCTAGAGTTTTATAAAGAGATAAAAAGGATGACCAAAAGTGTGATGTTCAGGGAATATGACAGTCTTTTGTGGGTGTGGCTGTCTCATGAATCCTCTGAGACCTCAAGCTGGCCCCCATACCACACTGCTGGCCCCATTTCAAGTGGTTTCTAGCCCCAACACTCCTCACAGCCTGAGCCATGCATCTCCCTCCTGACCTTCACACTGGTCAAGATGTTGGGCCTTGTTTTCTTATTGAAACTCCTGTCTTCCTCTACGTTTGAGCCTGTCTTCTTTTTTTTTTCAACCCTGAGGTTTGTTTTTCTCCCTGACGATGATTTCTTCCTATTTGCTATTAAATTCTGCATCAGTTAGAGATGATATTTGGCTGCATGGAATAGGACCAGCTATAGTGGCTTAATCAGGAAGAGGAAGACAGAGTGGGTACAGATACGCCCCAACATCATTCCTTTCTCTTTCTCCACTGTCAGCCTTAGCAGGTGGTTTTATCCTCATAGCTGTAAGGTGGCTGCTTCACTGAGAGCCTCCCATCTCTCTTCCAGACCAGAAGAAGGGGGAAGGGACAAGGAGGAAGTACTGGTACCTCTACGAGGAAATGGCAGAAGTCCCCAGCATACTTATGCTTTTTTCCATTTGGTCAGAAGTATGTCACATGCCCATCCCTAATTTTTAGCTGAGCACATTGCTGCCCTAAGAAAAATCTGAGCTCTGTTAGAAAATAAGCTCAGAAAAGTTATTAGTCGGGAAACTTGAAGTATTTGCCTCAAGCTCCTTTAGATGATGATTGGTAGGTCAGCTGGTCTACACTAGACCTGGTCAAAGGCCTTGAACGCAGTGACCCCTCCGGAGTGGCCCAAGTGAGACAGCAGGGTCTTTATTAGACATTCCACATGGCCCCTCAAGTCACCTAGCAGACCTACATCTGTAAAACCTGCTGCTCTGTAAGGAAACATGGAAGACACTGGGCCGAAATTAGACCTAGGAAGCATGAGTGCCTCTCAACCTAGGCACACCCCTGGGAGATGATTGCCTTAGATTTTATTATGGCCCAGCCCCACCCTGCAGTATCAGAGCAATGTTCTCCCTACCACCACACCTTTTTTTGTGATGACCCACAGGATGGAATGTCCCATAGGATAGAATGACCACACCAAGTACCAATAAGCACTGCTCACCAGAGGAAAACATCCAAGTAGGATGCTGAGGGGCGCCTGGGTGGCACAGCCGTTGGGCGTCTGCCTTCAGCTCAGGGCGTGATCCCGGCATTATGGGATCGAGCCCCACATCAGGCTATGAGCCTGCTTCTTCCTCTCCCACTCCCCCTGCTTGTGTTCCCTCTCTCGCTGGCTGTCTCTGTCTCTGTCAAATAAATAAATAAAATCTTTAAAAACAAAAAAACAAAAAAAAACAAATAGGATGCTGATGTTGCTTATCTTCCAGGCACATATGTACCACCAAAGGAAGCCCTCAGTGACACCGTTTCTGGCCCTTTATAAGTCCTGAAATTAAAAACTATATTGTCTTATACCTCCAGGTCCCTTATCCATATTCATCCACCTTACCCCCCACTTTGCTGTGCCCGGCCTGGTTTGTTCCCACACCCTGCCAACCATTTTCATGTTTCAACCTCAGCTGACCCTCTGGAGGGTCATGCAGTACTATTTTTAAGTACTTATTTTTAAGTACTTATTTATAGTACATACAACACTATTTTTAAGGTTCTTTTTTTTCCTCTCAACCATATTTCCTACCTACCTTTCTGCTTCTGGCCTCTTCCTGGTGTATCCTGACCTCCAGAAACTACAGCTTGCAGGGCCACAGAGGCCCTGCAAAAAGGATCCCAGACATCTGGCTAGATGAGAAACAAGAAGGGGGAGAAGGGCAGGTGCCATGGGAAATACCAGAAGGATGGGTTGACACAGGCTCTCCAAGTGGCATGCTAGGTATTTAAGTCTTATTATTCTGACCCCAATTTTGATGTGTGGGAGTCGGTTTTTCCACACACCACCAAGCAATTCCCAAATACTAGCTGGGTGGCCTACAGTTCAACTCAATTCTGACCCTACCTACCTGGAGATTAGCAGCAGAATCCACAGGTTAAGGGCTCAGTCCCACAAAACTGTCCCTTCCCCACCACCACCACTTCAGACATCAATAGCAAGTCCAGATTGTTACGTGGGCTTTCTGACTGACTGGCTATAAATCTCAGGTTCTCATGACCCACTCCTCGGGTTTGATTAATTGGCTAGAATAGCTAATATGACTCAGGAAACCAGTTTATTCACTAGATTGCTGGGTTATTACAAAGGATATTAAAGGATACAAATCAATAGCCAGGTGAAGAGATACAGAGGGCGAGGTCTTGAACAAAGCAGCTCTGTCCTCATGGAGTTTGGAGCCCAGCATGGTGGCACGTGGAAGCATTCTGGTTTCCCAACCTGGAAGCTCTTTGAATTCTGTCCTTTGGATTTTTATTACATAGGCATGATTGATTAAATCATTGGCCATTGGTGATTGATTCAACCTCTGGCCCCTTTCCCCTCCCTGGAGAATCAGGGGTTAAGACTGAAAGTTCTAACCCTCCATTTATGGTTGGTTCCCCTGGCAACCAGCCCCATCCTCAGGTGCTGTCCAAAAGTCTCCTCATTAACATAAACTCAGGTGTGGTGGAAAGGGGCTCCTTATGAATTACAAGGTACCCATTTCAACCTTTATGGCTCTAAGGCATTTTCAGGAACTGAGAACAAGGGATCCAGTGTAGTTAACAGGGAGTGTTATATTGGTGTCAAGTGTACAATATAGTGATTGAACAATTGTGTATCTTACTCAGTGCTCATCGTGCTAAATGTACTCTTTAATCACCATCACCTACTTTACCCATCCCCCCACACACCTAAGAAACCAAAAGATGCGCCCATTTCTCTTATTGTTCAGGAAATTCCAAAGGTTTTGGGAGCCATGAACCATGAACAAAGACCAAATATATATGAGAAATCTGAATAATCTAAATGTAATTTTCTTATAAATCACAATATTGCTGGTCTTTATAGGAAAATCAATGAGAAATCTTGGTTTCGAGTGATACAAGACCAACTCAAACTGATCTAAGTACAGACATACGAAATTGTTGCCCCATATAACTAGAAGTCCAGGGGTGATTCTAGGTACAGGGCCAGCTGGATTTAGGGGTTCAAGTAATACTACCTACCTTCATCTCCTGGAAGTTCTGCTTGTGTTGACTTTATTCTCAGACAGGTTCTTCCTACAAAGTAGCATTTTGGGCAGCACTGGCCATAAGTTTACATTGTACCCATTTAATCTCAAGAAAGAGTCTTTCTGCTGATTTCAATGGACCATCATGAGTCACATGCATACCTGTTAACCATTCACTGTGCCAGGGAGAATAAATCCACTAATTGGCCAGATCTGTGTTATGTGCCCATCTACCCCTGGAGGACAGGGGAGTGGAACCCCAAAGTAAACCCAAGATTCTGTTCCAGAAAGAAGCTAAAATGCAAGCTGGACAAGCAAAACCAAGAGAGGTCCACTAAACATGAAGAGCCAATAAAGTATTAGAGGTGATGAATGACAAGATCAGAATTTCACTTTCAGATGATTAATCTGGAAGTAGATTCCAGGATGAATTTGGGGGTGGGGAAGTCTGAAGCTAGGAAGACCAGTTGGAAGGCTACTACAATTATCCAGGTAAGCGTATGATAGTAGGAATGGAAAAGAAAGGACTAGAGTGAGAAGTTACTACAGAAATAAATTGTTACGGATCACTCACATCAAGAAGATATAAGGAAAAGGTATTAGGTGAGAGGAAAATTGCCCCGTTAATAAGAATGTGGGAGAATGCCCCTCTCAGAAGCTAAGACCCAATCCATCCAATGGAGTTGTGAGAGATCCTGCCTATTTACTATTATGTTCTTCCCCTTTCAGGTAAACTCCCAGTCTTAAAAATTATAATCACTCCTCAAGTCTCTTCAGACATCTTCAGATCTGTTTGGAAAAATAGCAAGAAATCTAGTATTACCCGTAAAAAGAAGAAAGAGGTATGCTCTTGGATGTCTGTGTCTGCGAGTTACAGCCCCCAGGGGAGCAGGTGTGTGGAGCCTGGGCGCTACATTGGGGTAGATGCTACCCTCAGCAGATTTTGCACTTGATAAAGTCATGAGCATTTTGGTTCTAGGTAACAGTATCCTAAACCATCAGTCCATTCTGATGGATGATGACTGTACCAAAGGACGAGTAGTAGGATTCCCTCAAATGTTAGTGCAAACCTTGCCTCCTGTCTTCAGCTTTCCCACTTCCCCCCAAATCCTGGTTCCTGTTAGCTTATTGTGGGTTTGAAATGGTGAATTTAACTAAACTATTTATGAAACATGTGGGATCTATTAGGTAGGTAATGCTTTACATATGTTTACTCTCTGTTGTATGAAGTTGAACTTCCTTTTTTCTTTTTATAATTTATGATTTTTTGTTCATTATTTCACAGGTTAAAAACTGAATATGGATGCCATTTATCTTTATGGATGCTATCTATTACCATGGCCAACCAGACATGTGTAAAAAGATATTGCTTGTTCTATAATAATAGTTTTCACTGGAACCAAGCCCCTTTCAAGTTCTAAAATTTGATGACTGATTTATGTAAGTTCAAAGTAGTGTTAATCCTATTATGCTTGTCATTTTCTAAAATGAGGGTTTCAGGGGCGCCTGGGTGGCACAGCGGTTAAGCGTCTGCCTTCGGCTCAGGGCGTGATCCTGGCGTTGCGGGATCGAGCCCCACATCAGGCTCCTCTGCTATGAGCCTGCTTCTTCCTCTCCCACTCCCCCTGCTTGTGTTCCCTCTCTCGCTGGCTGTCTCTCTGTCAAATAAGTAAATAAAATCTTTAAAAAAAAAATAAAATAAAATAAATAAATAAATAAAATAAAATGAGGGTTTCAGAAGCTGGCCTTAGTAAAAATAGGTAGGATTCTTCTCTGGTGCTTCTCATGTGCATGTGAAATTTATAACTTGAAGGAAGTCACGATCTTTATCTAAGAAAGAAAGAATTTTCTTTTGTAAGTATATCTATAATTGGGGACAATAGGCATATTTGGAAATAATCACTTTCTGAAAGACAACATCCCCCAAAATGGGGATCTTCCCCAAATGAGGTAATTTCTAATCACTTTAACCGCCCCCCCCAATGAAGATGTCTGCTCCATGGGAAAGAGAAGAGGTGTGGTTGACCAACGTATGGATGATAAATTGGATTAGTTCTAAGTTATATGGCATTACAATATGATGCAGGGACGAAAAGTGTGGACTGGGGAATGAAGTGGACTGGAATTCTCGGTGGAAAACTGCTGCTTTCCAGTTGTGTGACATTGGCCAAGTGAGGTTTCACTGAGCCTCAGTTTTCCCTGATAAGATACAGATAAGAATAGCACCTGTCTCATTTGGTGAGCTCTGAATGAGATGACACATGTCAAGAATTTTTGAACAATACTTGTTTCATAGTACATGCTCAAATATAAATGTTAGTGGCAGTTATTATTGTTGATGTTAGAATTGAATGATTCAGTTATTTCACTTGGAAAAGCTACACAAAAAAAATAAAAAAGAAGAAAAACAGACTTAAGACCTTTCCATTTTGAAGGAAAAAACAAAACAAAAAAACCCCCACAAAAAGCAAGTCTGGTGGGGCATCTGGCTGGCTTAGTCGGTAGAGCATATGACTCTTGATCTCAGGGTTGTGAGTTCAAGCCCCACATTGGGTGTGGAGCCTACTCAAAATAAAAAATAGAGAAAGAAAGAAATGAATGCACATAAAAAAAGGCAAGACTTATTCAACTATGTACAAATCAAGTTCTGGCAAGTCTGTGGAACCAAACTATGTGAAGGTGAGGGTGTTTATAGTCAATTATGTTCACCCTTAAATATCTTAGCATCTAGCTAGGAAGATAAGATCCTCATATGTTAAAAGTACGTAATTAACAGAGTGTGAGAGTTGAAATAATATAACAGATCTTCAGAACTTATATATCCAGTATATGAGGCCTCCTAAGAAATTGTACCTGCTTTTAAAAAAAAAAAAAAAAAAGATGATTTTCAGATTTGCCACTGACATCCACTGGGTGGGAGTATAAGATCTGTGTGCCTCTTTAGAAGCCTTTTTTTTTTTTTTAAGATTTTATTTATTTATTTGAGAGAGAGAGAGCATGGGGGGGGTGGCGGGGAGGCAGAGGGAGAGGGAGAAACAGACCCCTTGCCGAGCAGGGAGCCTGATGCGGGGCTTGATCCCAGGGCTCTGGGATCATGTTCTGAGCCAAAGGCAGATGCTTAACCATCTGAGCCACCCAGGCGCCCCTTGAATTCTTTTGACATTGTCCATCAAAATGAAAAATATATAACTTTTGACCTAGTTATTCTAGAAATATATTTTACAAAGATGCTCTCAAACATGTATAAGGAAATATTTATAATGATGTTTGATGTATCACTGTTTATTATACATTGGAAATAGTTTAATGTCTCTCAAAGGATTTTCAGAGAAATAAATCACAGGAAATGTATGTGGTGGAATACCATGCAGACATCAAGAATAATGTGGATAAGGAAGTATTTATGTGAAAAGCTGTCCCACTCATACTGTTAAACAAAAAGAGCAGGCTAGAGGGGCACCTGGCTGGCTCAGTGAGTGGAGCATCCAACTCTTGACCTCAGGGTTGTGAGTTTGAGACCCATGTTGGATGTGGAGATTACTTTAAAAAAAAAAATTTTTTTTAAAAAGCAGGCTAGAGAATAATATGTGTAAAAAACTCATATGAAAAATGAATTGATGTAATATGAGCCAGCTATCCCACTTCTGGGTATATACCCAAAAGAAATGAAAGCAGAATTATGAAGAGATATTGTATACTCATGTTCATAGTGGCATTATTCACAGTAGTCAAAAGGTGCATGCAACCCGGATATCCATTGACAGATGCATGGATCAGCAAAATGTGGTCTATCCATACAGTGTAATATTATTTTGCCTTAAAAAGGAAGGAAATTCTGACACATGCTGCAACATGGATGAACCTTCAAGGCATTGTGCTAAAGTGAAATAAGCCAGTCGCAAAAAGACAAATACTGTATGATTCTACTCATATGAGGTACATAGGGTAATCAGACTCAGAAACAAAGAATGCTGGTTGCCGGTGGAAGAAGGGGAGATAGAAGGTTGTTTAAGGAGTATAGTTTTGGTTTTGGAAGATGAAAAAGTTTTGGAAAGTGTTTGTATAACAGTGTAAGTGTCCTGGAGCACCTGGGTGGCTTGGTCGGTTAGGTGTCTGACTCTTGATCTCAGCTCAAGTCTTGATCTCAGAGTCATGAGTTCATTCCCTGCATTGGGCTCCATGCTGGGTGTGGAGTCTACTTTAAAACAAAACAAAACAAAAACAACATAAATGTACTTAAATACTACTGAACTCTACACTTAAAATGGTGGCAAACTTCATTATGTATATTTATCTCAATTAAAAAATTTTAGGGGCACCTGACTGGCTCAGTTGGTAGAGTGTGTGACTCTTGGTCTCAAGGTTGTAAGTTCAAGCCCCACTTTGGGTGTAGAGATTACTTAAAAGTAAAATATTTTTTAAAAAATTTTAATGAGTTGTATTATGTGTCTGTACATATGTAGGAATTTCTGGAGAGTCTATTAACAGCACTTGTTTTTTTTCATTGTATACTCATTTTACTATTTTAAAATTTTTATCATTTATGAGCTGTCAATTTTAAAAACTTGAAATTGTTCTATAAACATCAGTAACAGCACTTTTTGCTTACTATGTGACCCAGTGCCAAAAGAGTGGAAGAAACACAGTAAGTGCTGTGATTTCCTGGGAGTATATGAATATATGTTGGCAGAGAGCGAAGACGAGTAAGATTTCTCTAAGTGCAGAGAGCAATCCAGCTGGAGCAGGTAGGGGGAAGTTTTGTCCAGTTTCAGAGATGTTAAAGTGTAAAAGAAAAGAGGCCATCCTCTCGGCTTACATCCTCTCGTCTGACTTTCTCTTCTTTTCTCTTTCAAACTGGCTGGTTCCCAACAACTTAGTGCATTTTATCCTCATCTGATTCCGGCCTTCCTCCTTCGTTAGATATCTCGCATTTAGAACCATCTCTAGTCAGATGTGTGGTCGTTTAATATGAACAGAACATGTTCATCTGGGTTTGTTTATAGGCATTTTTATCTGGCTCATAAAGTTAGTGTGGTGAGTTTAACATCTGCCATCACCACTACTGCTCTGCTCTGGCTGACAGCTTGGAGAGGTGTGCTCTCTTCACTCATATCCTGGCCTTGAGGGCCTCCCATCTCCCCCCAGTTCAAACTTGACTTCTTCCATGAGGCTTTTCCTCATGGTGTCAGTCCTCAGGGATATCTCTGTTCCTCACAGCATTTAATATTTCACTCAACAAGCAGCACGCATAGCATCTAGCCAAATGTGACCCGGTGTCCATATTTCTATTTTTACATATTTATGCATTCTTGTGTCCTCTGCCTGACTGCTGGAGTTTGGTTAGCCTCCGTCCAGACACAAGGCCTGGCATGAGGGGACCAGAGGAGACTGAGAGTAAGAAGACGTGGGAGGCTTGGAATCCCAAACCCGACACTACAGGTGTCCACCACTAGGTGGTGGTGGTAATCAGTCATCTCCTTAGGCATTCTATGCCTCAACTTTCTTATCTTTCAAAATGAAGATGTCTGCTTGGCTTGAGAGAACAGTAGAACATGACCCCAGGCTAGCAATAGAAGAACCCAAGTTTCATAATTGTCACCTTCACGTAATAGCGGTGTTACTTGTACATATAAAAGGAGGAGGTTAAGCTACATCAGGTTCTCAGAGCGTGGGCCCCAGAGTTCTTGGCATCCTTTCAGGGTACCAACAGGTCAAAACTATTTGCATGCCAATATTCAGAGCTTTTTCCCTCTTTTCACTCTTTAGGAGTGTACAGTGGAGTTTTCCAGAAGCTACATTGTATGTGGCACCATTGCTCTAATAATTTGTGATCAGTTTATTACTGTTACTTTAAATCTTCCCCTCAATTTAAGTTGCTTAAAAAGCAAACATAAATCTTACATAAAGACTCTTTAAGGTCCTGTGGTTTTTAAGTATAACGGGGTGCTGAGCCCAAAAAGTTTGAGAACCACTGAACCAGGTTTCTCACAAGACCTGAGGCCAGACGTTTCCTAGATACCGAGGACAAGGTATCTTGTATAAAGACATGGTCCCTGCTTTGATGGGGTTTACATGGGGGGCGGGGAACAGTTACATTAACAAGATGATTTGTGAGAGTGTTAAGTTTCTTGGAGGCACACATCAGGACACCTGGTGCCTGCGCAGAGTGCTCCGGGTCGCGGGAAAGGAACACTCAGCAGCGAAGCGTCCAGGCTTCACACCGCAATCGCCCTGAAGGCCCTAAGCGCTCTCGGCTGCCCCAGCGAGCGGGGGTGCAGGGGG
This sequence comes from Ailuropoda melanoleuca, assembly GCF_002007445.2. Taxonomy (NCBI): domain Eukaryota; kingdom Metazoa; phylum Chordata; class Mammalia; order Carnivora; family Ursidae; genus Ailuropoda; species Ailuropoda melanoleuca. The sequence continues at coordinate 7,519,746 of NC_048223.1, read as the reverse complement.
GACAAGCGGTCCGGCGCTAGCGTAAGATGACGTCACTGGGCCGCGCCAGCCAATCGGGGCGGCCCCTGTCGTAGGCGCTGCGGTGTTCCGTGGCCTGCAGGCGGCGCTGTGGCCCGCCGGGCGGCGCCACAGAGCCGCCATAGCCGCCCGCCTCCGCCGACTTAACGTCTCCGCTGCCGGCCCCGCGTCGCCGCCATGGCCGACGTGGAAGACGGCGAGGAGCCCTGCGCCCTGTCTTCTCACTCCGGGAGCGCAGGCTCCAAGTCGGGAGGCGACAAAATGTTCTCTCTCAAAAAGTGGAATGCGGTGGCCATGTGGAGCTGGGACGTGGAGTGCGATACGTGCGCCATCTGCAGGGTCCAGGTGATGGGTAAGCGCTGCACGCGAGGCCCGGGCCGCGCTACGGCCTCCGCGGGGCCGACTCTGGGCGTGCGGGACGGGGGAGCAAGGCTCGGAGAGACTCGGGTCGAGAGGAGTGGGGGCAGGGGCGCCGGGGGCCAACAGTGCTGCTTCTGGCCTGAGGGCTGCTGCCTCCGCCTGGAGATCAGCAGGCGCCCGGCGCCGGGAGCTGGTCTTCTCTAGGGAGAGAAACGGGCTGTGAGTAGAGGAATTAAGGTAATTTCAGGTAGTGATGGGTGTGGCCAAGGAAATAAAACTGGGTCATTTGATGGCAGCTAGGAGAAACCACTTCGGTTTGTGTGGCCAGCTCCATCTCTAAAAGCAAACCGCAACGGGGTCAGAGTAAAGGCCCTGAATAAGTAGGGCACTTTAATGGTTGTGGTCATCCACCAAAGTGATGCTCTGGAGTCCTCTTCCACAAAAAACGACACCCTCAGTTCGCTCCTGAGAGGCGAAGGGAAGAGTGTTCTAGCCATTGCATTTCTGGGTTAGCTACTGCTGTTCCGCAGGCTTTTGAATCTGCATGCCTCAGGATGGGTCAGATGGCACTCTCTTGTCTTGATGGGGATACAGTGTGGTTCAAGAATATTTAAGGTTCGAAGAATGTAAGCCCTTTATTCAGAAACATAAAATTTCATCTTCTCTGGCCCCTCCCTATCATAGGATGCCATTTCCTGAAGAAGATCCTGCCCTTCTCTGAGTCGGGCCTTTGTGAAGAACCCTCTTGTACAAAATAAAGTCTTAACTTCTGTGATATTTCGAATAAAAATACTGGACCAAGCGGAAACCTTTCAGAGCAGCTTCATCCTGTTACATTTTATATGCTTTCTGTTTTAAGATCTCAGACCACCTTGCAAAAGAGATGCTATCTAAATGCAAGTTGTATTTCTAAATAGAGCATTTAAAATACTGAGAGAGGATCTTAATGTTTCTTGGGGGTAGGTGGAAAAAACTGAGGTTCTATAGTTGAAAACTTTGTGTTTTGCTCAGAAAAATGAGAGAATTGGAGAAAATACAGAATTGATCTCTCAAGGGATGAAATTTAAACCTACCAGAATCAAGATTGATTCTCAATTTACACTCTCTTTAGTAACTACACTCTTGGTTTTTGTTCATCAGGACTTGTTTCAAAGAGGATTTACAAAAATGGGATCCAAATATTTTTTGTTTTTTACCTTTGAAGGAACTTAATTTCAGACATGATCCACTTATTTTGCGTATTAGGTCTTAAAGTGCCTAGTTTATTGGCCTGCAGTAAATCCCCCTTGCCCCACCCCTTACTTAAACTACAATCATAATTTCCAGTTTGTGTGGCATTGTTTACTTATCCAGGCAACTTAATCTTTTCTTCTTTTGCAAGACAAGCTTTGCTAAATATTTTATCCTCTAAATTTTCTTTAGTTTAAAAAGAAGAGTGTTCCAGAAAGTTTGTTTTGTATTTCTCCCCAAAGAAAAATTTTAGATTTGTAAGTAGAAATGCAGAATTCAAAGTAATAGTTAAAATCTTGCAACAAATAAACTTTACTGGGATATTTAGAGTAAGTCAGAGTATGGGCTATAAATGGTTCACATTCATATTAACCTTCTAATTATAGCAAGTATTCTGCTACTGTGGATTAATTTTGCAGATTTACAACAGCTGTCCTTTGAGTTCAGAAAAGTATTCTGGACTAGACCTCTGTATTTTGTTTATGAGGTGTTAAAATCCATTTAGTGGTCAGGTGACAGCAGAAGGAAGTTTGTTTTTCAGACTTCGCAAGCCTTACCCTAGTAGCATCATTCTAAAAGGTGTTACTGTTACGGTATTCCTTAGAAATGTTCTGTTTTAGATCTTAGGAATATCATGAAAAGAATTTTTTTCCTTTTATCTAAAACTTCAGGAATTTTTAGATTTAGGTTGGGTTTTGATAATGAGTCTAAATCAAAGCTCAATCAAAATTGTAATCAGATTTCTAGATTGTGCAAAAGAGCCCACTTAATTCCATTTCCTTAATATTTTGAATTCATTTCATACACCTAAATGATTTATTACGACTTCTTGATCCAAGATTTGCCTGTCAGCCTGTTCTGGTGTGGTTAACACTCTCTTCTTTGGTTTTCGCTCTTCTCCCTTCATTCTGAAAGGGGTAGATGGCACAATGAACAAATATTGAAGAAGGGGAAAATAGGTTTGCTAGTTCTGTTGAGTTCTAAAGAGCCAGAGTAACCCTTCGTGGCTATTTATGTTAACTTGGACATTTGACATACCTTTTGGAGTCTTGTTTTCCTAATTTGTGAAAGAGGTAGTTGGGATCACAGACTATAATTCTGTGATTATACAGAACAAGAGCCATGTCTTCACCCTTATATCATGATCCTTATGATATTTAGTTGTTTGCCTGCCTACCTTCCCATTTCCTGGTGAGACCAGGGACCCAGACTCGGTCATTATGGTGTCCCCAGTGCATAACTCTTTATACAGAGTAGATACTCAGTAATTGTGGGATTGAAGAAAGCCTCAGGAGGCAGTGGTTGTTTTTAATCCACACGGAAGAGGCTAGGGTGGTGTGTTTTTTTAGGGTAAGAGCATGCAGAGAGGAGCAAACAAACGCCTGAGCATAATCCATTGTAAGAAGAGGAGCAGGCTTCAGCTCTACCGTGTGTCTATTTTTACAGAATTCTTTTTCTCCAATTTATGTTAAAAACTTTTTTTTTCTTCTGTTGCTTTGAACTTCCTTTTTCCCATCTTGGACTCCTCTTCCAGCTAGTCAGTGAACCCATTTTATTGGTCCCTAAAATATTCTATATTAGTTCCTTCATCAAGCAAATAGTACAGAGTGAATTTTGAAAACTTCTAGTATATCCTTTAGGTTCCCATTCGTAGAATTTACTCCCAAGTAAATTATTAAAATACTTTGTCATTGTTGGATAAATGCTTTGGACTCAGACATATTTGTAAAGGGAGCGTTTTGTTTTTCTTATCTTTTCTTTTTTTTTTTCAAAGATTTTATTTATTTGAGAGAGAGAGCAAGAGAGCACGCGAGCACAAGCAGCGGAGAGGGAGAAGCAGGCTGACCATTGAGCAGGGAGCCTGATGCGGGGGTCCATCCCAGGACCCTGGGATCATGACCTGAGCCGAAGGCAGACTTTTGACTGACTGAGCCACCCAGGCGCCCTAAGGGAGCATTTTCTTAAAATAGAAAAAAAAAGAGAGAACCTACAAGTTCTTTAAAAATTAATTTTAATTTTTATGTAGATCATACAGTCACATAATTCCGAATTTTAAGAAAATATACAATGAAAACTCCTTCCCATTCCATCCCCTCTTTGGTAAACTTTATTATTAGTTACTTGGGTATTCTTCTAGAGTTTCTGTATGTGTGTATAAGCAAATACCAATATATATGCATGGCTTACTTAAAACGGTATCTTGAAAATAAACTGCCCCTAACATTGAACCATGTGAGCATGCCCAATCCATATGAACTTCTAATATATAATGGGGTATGGCATATTTTTCTCTAGTGGTTGCATGCACCTTTGGGACATCTTTTCATCAGAGTTTGTAAAAGTAGAGGGTCAGTAACCGTTGTGAAATTGCTCCTGGTCATAAGTAAATGAGTAGAGTGCCTTGTACTTTATTCATCTTTAAACAGTTATGTTCAGATGAGAAATTAATAATATGAGTCTCTTATCTCCATCTCTAACCCTTTGGGCTTTTATTTGACTTTGAAGTGTCTGGGTTTTAAAAATTGCATTCTGAGCATCAGAATGAGAATTGCTATTTGTTTACTTTTAGATGCCTGCCTTAGATGTCAAGCTGAAAACAAACAGGAGGATTGTGTTGGTATGTTGTAATTTCATTCTCTTGCTTTCTCAACTGAAGGTTTTCTCTCAGTGGGGATGTTTGAATTTGCAATTAAGATTGACTTTATCAATACACAAAAATAAACTGTAAAGCAGTGATCCATTATTAATATAAAATGTGTTCTCTAAAGGCCTTAGTGGAATTAATCTGCAAGTCTTTTTATTGCCTGTAATTAAGAATTGATTATACATTCTAGGCATGGGCATAGTAAATATTTGATATTCAAAAAAGAAATCACTCTTTTTTATTAAGAAAATTATAAAGTAAGGAATTTGCCAAAATATCATTTAAATTTAACTGTATTATAGGTCAGATGTGGTAGGGTTTTATTCTAATAAAGCACGTCAGTTTTCAGTACTCCTGTGATACAGTATTTAACTTTTCAACTAACGCAGAAAAAATTCTAAGTCTTAAGATTTTTTCCAATATCGTTTGTATATGGAAATCTATTAAATTTTGCTAATCGTCTGGGACTACAAGAGTTGTCTAAGGCTAAACGTTTTAAGCAGTTCAGAGGTTTTTATGTCCTAGTTCTTGAGGTCATCAGTTCTAGATTGCTATATATAAAAGCTTTTCTGAAGATGAGAGATTAACTTTGTACTTTGTGTCTGCATGGTTTACATATAGCTTCTTAATGATTTATATGGTATTTATCAAATCCTGTTTCTTTGTCCTGAAACACTTAGAATGATTTCCCCTTGCTTCCTACTTCCTATAGCTAATTTTCATAAGAAGATGTGGGGTTTTTTCATGGTTTTTTTTCTTTTTTTTTTCCTATTTCTTTCATTGTTTGTTATCATATAGGTCAAGCAAAGGACAAATAAAGCCCTCATTTGAGACTGTATTTCAGATTATGGGTGACTTCCCTTGGTTTAAAAAATATTAACGGAAATTGTGAGGCTCAGGCCACCTTTCTTTGATCACAAGGAGACCTCTCTTTCCAGCCAGCCACTTTGAAAAGTTAATGTGTTTGTCACATGAGGAATTGCACTGTTTATGGATGACTTAACACAGTTTATCACCACTTCCAGAAAATAACTCAGTAGATGTACAGCTGATAATGTTGAGAAGCATGTCATCTATTTATAATAGACTACTATGAACTGAAAACATTTAAAACTCATTATCTTGGTAAATAAAAATCAGGAGGATATTTTTCAATAAAATAAAGCATAGAAGGTCTCCAGGTCAGTGTATGACTGAGAAGGTCTGGGATCTAAGGAAGGCTCAAGTTCTTTAATCTCCTAACTTCAGGAAGACAGCATGTGGAGCTGTGTAGGGACTGGGGGCCACCACATCACCCACAGATTCTAAACAATGATGGAAAGTCCCCTAATCACAGCGCCTCATCTCACTTAAGTGTAATTTATACAGGTAAGTTTTTATTTCTTTATAGATAGAAAAAATGTCGACCAATTAGCCATCTTGATTCAAGATTATGAACCATGATTATTCCTTATAATATAAAGTAACCTATGATTTAAGTTCAGTAATTTAAATTAAAATATATAAATCAAATAATCTTTTTTTTCTTCCCCTTTCAGTGGTCTGGGGAGAATGTAATCATTCCTTTCACAACTGCTGCATGTCCCTGTGGGTGAAACAGAACAATCGCTGCCCTCTCTGCCAACAAGATTGGGTGGTCCAAAGAATCGGCAAATGAGAGTGGTGGAAGGCTTTCTCAGTACATTTGTTTGGAGCCCTGGTGGATCTTGCTATCAAGAGCCCTACAAAGGCCAGAACACTCCAGGGAACTAATTCTTCAAATAGGAGGAGATGGCTCTGTGGTATTTTGGTACTCATCAGAGGCATGATTTAGCATTTTGTTAGTTTTATTTTCAGAAATTCTCTACAATTAAGAAGATAATTTATTCAAGATGGTCTTTCCTACCTCTGTGGTATGTGTCACACACACTGCTTAGAAGTGCTTTAAAGGAGAGAGAACTACGAATTGAATGACTTTATAATTTACTTATTGATATCCAAGAGGCTGTGGAAGCAGTTCCATTCGGAAGAGAACTTGTTGCATGCTTATAGTTGATCAGTTAAAAAAAAAAAAAAAAAGACAATGTTATAGTAACAAATAAAGTGCCGTTTAAAACCCAATTCTTATCCTTAATTTGTTCCTGATATTTATTTTTGGCTGGGAGAGGGTGGTTCATGAGATCGTTATTTAATATAATGAAAATTTTAAGTTTGGACCAGTGAACAGGGTAAATAAAATTTGACCTTTGGACATATGGAATATCGATTGTCTTTTAGGCTATCATCCTCTGTTTTTGGCTCATCAAGACAACCTAAATCTACACTCACCTCGCAGTTCAATCATTAAGCGGTAAAGAACAGAAGTATTTTCAAGTTCTGGCCCAGATTATGTTGTAATTAAACTGTGTTTTAGGTGGAATGTTAATGAGGGAAAATGTTTACCACTGTAGCATTGGATCAAAAAGTTTATTTTATTACACGATGTTTTAATAAATGGTTTATTCTTTTTACTTCATTTGAATTGTCATTATTACAATTTTATGCACAACCTTAAACTTCATATTAATAAACTAATATGTCAAGTGAATGATTTTACTTAACTTGAAAAAAATATTCATATACTCTTATTTTGTAATAATAAAACTTAAAGTTTATTACCTGGAAACATTAAGTGTGAGAAAATACTTAAATTTTATTAAACTCATTCACACATAATGGAAGATATTTTGTAACAGTTTATGGACCACCAGTTTATTTTGTATTTTTCTGTAATAAAGGCCACAGCTATGAATTTTTTTTATTTATTTATTTTAAGATTTTATTTATTAATTTGACAGAGAGACAGACGGTGAGAGGGAACATAAGCAGGGGAAGTGGGAGTGGAAGAAGCAGGCTTCTCAGCGGAGGAGGGAGCCCAGTGCAGGACTCGATCCCAGGACTCTGGGATCACGCCTGGAGCCGAAGGCAGACGCTTAACAACTGCGCCACCCAGGCGCCCCCACAGCTATGAATTTTAAAAACTAAAATCTTAAGGGGCGCCTGGGTGGCGCAGTTGTTAAGCGTCTGCCTTCGGCTCAGGGCATGATCCCAGCAATCTGGGATTGAGCCCCACATCGGGCTCCTCCACTGGGAGCCTGCTTCTTCCTCTCCCACTCCCCCTGCTTGTGTTCCCCCTCTTGCTGGCTGTCTCTGTCAAATTAATAAAAATTTTTAAAAAATCTTAAAAAAAATAAAACTAAAATCTTAAAAATTTTATCATCCACTTCTGCAGTTGTCAATCTGAATCTTTGTATCTAAGGAATGCAGATACGTAAAAGAATGTTAAACACTAGAATTCATAGGCTTTCATATTGGCTACTATTAATCTGATTTCTCTGGGAATTACTGCTTTATTATGTATTTTTTCACAATTTACTGAAAAAATTACAATGTGGGGGTCAAGCACCTTTTTATCATATAATATCAAGGGTAATATTATCGACATGATTTATTGAAGTTCATGTTGACCTAGATTACTTGGCTAGATTGTCAAGCTTATTTTTTTAAGATTTTATTTTATTTTTAATATTTTTTATTTATTTGAGAGAGAATGCATGGTGGGGAGGGGCAGAGAGAGAGAAAAGCAGACTCCCCACTGAGCAGGGAGCCTAGTGTGGGGCTCAATCCCAGGACCTGGAGACCATGACCTGATCTGAAGGCAGATGCTTAACCGACTGACCCACCCAGGCACCCCAATTTTATTTTAGAGAGCACACAAACAGGGAAGGAGCAGAGTGGGAGGGAGATACTCTCCAGCAGACTCCGTGCTGAGCACAGAGCGCAGCACTGAGCTGGGGCTCAGTCTCGGGTCCCTAAGATCATGATGAGCTGAAACCAAGAGTTGACTGCTTGTCTGACTGAGACACGCAGGCATCCCAGTCAGGTTTCTTAACTGTAGTTACTCTTTCCCTTTTTCCATACTGCATTCTTTGGGAGAAAGTCACTAAGTGCAGATAACACTTAGGGAGGGGGAGTTAGGCTTCTACTTTTTGAGAGTAGAGTATTCTATTATTTGGAATTCTTTAGTATAGGATATTTATCTTCTCTCTATTTAATCACTTATCTATATCAGTAAATAGTGATGAGTCCTTTTGGAAAGATTAAAACTTACCAGTTCCATGGAAATGACTGGTTCTTAGACTACTCTGGATAGAACACCATTTATCTAATGATACCTGTGTAAGGAAGGATAGGGGGATAAAAAAGAAATACAAGGAAAACAGTTTAAGCAGCATATTCCAAATACATTACAGATTAAATCCCAAAGTTCAATCACACTTTCAACATCTCATTTTGAGGTCTCCAAAAATTCTTAGGATATGCATGCCAGAATTTCTTTCCTAACATACTAATATACACAAAATTGAACATTAGAAGGAAGTTCTAGGTGGTTGCTTTTCAAGCTATAATCTTTTACAGTTCAGACCTTCAAAATAGATTTTTGTTTGCCTTAGGTAAACCTAAACAAACATTAAATTGATGCAAAACACATGATGTTAATAAAAAAATGGTTTGGGGTTTTGTTTGTTTTTGGTTGGTTGGTTTTTTTAGAAAACAGCCATGTGATTAACATCATATCTTACAGAAAACTGAGACCTATAAGCATATTACTAGCAAAGACTTTTAAGAAGTTATTACATGAGTTTACATATGGTAAATGTGCCTTCATTGAACATCTGAAACCTTAGAATTGAGCAGATTTGAGGGTAAATAAGGAGGTAAAGACCTAGAGGAATGACAAAGTGGGAAAATCCCCCTACAGAGATGTAGTTATTTCAAGCCAGTATCCCTGTCCCAAACCATATATCACAACACATTCTACATACCCTTATTTTTTCAGGGATTTCCAATTGAAGAATCAATATAAAGAGAAGAATGAAAATAAAGCAAAATATAACATTAATGATTAGGCAACCAAGAAAAACACAGTAATGCATCATAAAAGATTAGAAAATATTACCTAAGGGCACCTGTATGGCTCAGTCGTTGAGCATCTGCCTTCGGCTCAGGTCATGATCCCAGGGTCCTGGGATAGAGCCCCATGTCGGGCTCCCTGTCAGTGGAGAGCCTGCTTCTCACTCTCCCTCTACTGCTCCCCCTGTTTGTGCTGTCTCTCAAATAAATAAAATCTTTAAAAAAAAAGAGAGAAAGAAAAATATTACCTAAAGATGTTTAATTTACTAAATGTGAAAGAGGGACAAAATTTGTTAAGCATGATGTATTGCATTCCTCTTTAGAGTATTAATAATTTAGAGTAGGTAGCACATAAAATGTTTGCAATATAGTGTAGTGTATACTATACACAGAATATAGATTTTATACTTTTAGTACAGATTTGTAATTTTATAGGTAGTAAATTTTATGTAGTACAATATATAGTACAATGAATTATAAGTAAAGGTAGATAGATAGATAGTATTGGTTTTTCCTTGAGATAGGACCTATTGCTTAGAGAAAAATTGAAGCTGATATGTCTATTCTTGACATTTGGCATTTTTTCAAAGATTAATGGCCCTGTGTTAACTGTTGAGACTTATGCTAAGAAAATGAACACTAAATAAGATGTTACATTGCATCTGAAATGAGGAATACATTTAGAGAGTAAAAACTGAATACATTTGTTTGTTTGTTTGTTTTTAAGATTTTATTTATTTATTTAACAGAGCACAAGCAGGGGGAGTGGCAGGCAGAGGGAGAGGGAGAAGCAAACTTCCTGCAGAGCAGGGGGAGCCCGATGTGGAACTCAATCCCAGGATCCTGGGACCATGACCTAAGCCCAAGGCAGACGCTTAACCAACTGAGCCACCTAGGCGCCCCTGAATGTGTTTTTTAAAATTGGCATTGTGTACTGCTGTTTCTTTTTCCCCTCTGAAGAAGTCGTTAGTCATGCTGTTTCCTCCTAGTAGACTTATGTTGACATTGACCATTCTGTTTTAGGCACATGTTCTGAAGATGCAGAGGAAGATTTAGGATGTGTACTAGTCAAGCAGCTCAGAAATTACTCTCACACAGATGAATGAGGACCAATACAGATAGCTTAGTGATCAGCCTTATATTTCCATCGTAGTAATTTGCCAGGGAGACAGTCCAGGATACTCTTTTCTCTGTATCTAGAAAAAAAATAAGTATTAGCTTTTCTTAACAGGATTCATTCTTTTTGCAGTGACTGAAATTTTTTTAGAAATCTCCACAAAAGCCAGTTATTACTGTTATAAACATTGGTTCACAATGGGAAAATAAAATTCCATTTCAGCCCCCCCCCCGAAAAACAAGGAACATTTTGATTCAAATTTTTTGAACTTAGATTTGGCTTACTTCAAGCACATGTGTGTGTATGGATAGGTAAGTGTAATATGACACATGTATACATCCATTCATTAATGTGCTTTTAACTCATTGCTCTCATTGTTCAGGTATGTAAAAGAATCAGAAAAGTAATTTCCTGGAGGATATTTTTGTTTTGTAAGAAGATGCTGGAGCTGCAACTAGAAAATGTGTGTACCCTATGCAGCAATCAGAAAACTTACATTTGCAGACGGGACAGTAAAGAGTTTTCAGATAGTGAAGTGACTGAGTAGAAATTGATGAGAAAGCCACTGAGACATAATATCTGTTTCTAGAAGAACAATGATAAGTAACCTGGGAAGGTTGAATGGATGGAAAGCTTGAGGAAAGCCCTGTGAGCCAAAGAGTGGGGAAGAATGACATCCTTTACCATGTAGTAGACATTGAGAAATCAGATATCTATAATTAATAATTCTTTACAAAAATTACATATGCAGAAATGTGTTCAAACAGAATACCTAATCTAACAAGACTAGTGTGATAGTTACATAGGAGTTGGGCATTTACAGTAACATTAGTAGAACTGTATTGAACAAATAAGGTACTGTAAATGGGTAAAAATAGTAATTATGGAAGAGTTTGTATAAATTATTTTATATTTATATTTAATTCCCTTTAGTGTGCCTAATTTAGACATCATGCCTCACTTTTATGTTTTTTAAATGGATTTGACTATTTTGTATTTATAACACACTTTTGAATTACAAGTTATTACTGCCCTTATTTGAAAGTCAAGAAAGCTGAAATGTCAAGAGAACTGACTTAGGAACATTTTAACAGATTCCAACCAAAATCCTTGTTTCAAATTTTTAGGGGCATCTTGTTTCAGCTTAGAGTGACAGCTGGAAATAGTGTTGCTCTCTTAATTTATCTGGCTTGTTTTTCTTTTTTGTGAATTAATGACAACACTTCCAAATAATTTTTTTCAGTTTTTCTTTAAAATTACATTTTTAGTTTGGGGTGTGTGTGTGCATATGTGTACGTGTGTCCTTTTTCAAGTTCTGTTATTGAAGATGCTTTTCCAGGTCATATTTAATGTAATAACTTTGCTTATATGGTTGATTTTGTAAAGTATATTGAAACATTTGTATATTGATTAGAAATGAATTTTCTTTCATGTTTTTAATAATCCTGGTTATGTAGTACATCCATATGAAATAACAATAGATTTTTTAAAATTAATTACAATACACAAATATGTTTGACCAATTGAATGTTTATCATTGTACAGTGAGCTATTCGAGTAGCTTTTTGCTTGTTGTTTTCAAAAGGATGTATTCATAAAATGTGAACCGACTATTTGGATTTACAGTGAAGAGAGAAATAGTAAGAATATCAAGTTATTTTAGTCGGTATGACAGTATATAATTGAAATGTGAAGGATGGTGGTAATAAGTAGATTTTCCACACAATAAAACCACAGGCCCACCATCTAACAAAGCTCTGTTTCTTCTACACATCAGCATCTGAAGGTAGAAAAGGAGGAGGGGCTGGGACAAAGCAGCACTGATCTACCCAACCAGGGATGATATCAGCTCATCTGCATAGCCATCTGAAAGTTTAGTACATATTATTTCATCAGAAAGAACACACTGTGACATTTAATTATGAGTGCCAAAGCAAAAAATTAAGCATTGAACAGATTTTTCTTTCCATTTCATTAAACGATGTTGAATTTTATTTTACTAGTATATTGGAAATACGTTCGTCATCTTTAGCTCTTTAATATTCCGTCTATGCAAGGTGCATTCTTCTATTACAGCTGACATCCAAAAGTAAATTGTACCCCATCAAACCCATTACTTCTTATACAATCCTGTTACTATTCCTGAAGTGCAATTCATAAATGTCACCACACATAATTAAAATANTTTTTCTTTCCATTTCATTAAACGATGTTGAATTTTATTTTACCTAGTATATTGGAAATACGTTCGTCATCTTTAGCTCTTTAATATTCCGTCTATGCAAGGTGCATTCTTCTATTACAGCTGACATCCAAATCAGTAAATTGTACCCCATCAAACCCATTACTTCTTATACAATCCTGTTACTATTCCTGAAGTGCAATTCATAAATGTCACCACACATAATTAAAATATGTATAATAACTTAATTGTAATATCTAAATATATGATATAAAACAAATTAATTGTAATATGAAATAGAAATATAAAGAAAGTAATTTATAATTATTTGCATTTCAGTATCTAAACACTTGGGAATAATTACCCCAGAAGGCATGAAGAGGTAGGCTGATGGCTGTATGGATGTGTGTATGTATGATTACTACGTAGAGACGGCAGTGACGCAGACTTTGTGACTCCACATGGGAGCATGTCCACTGATGGTAAGAATTCTCCCACCCAAATGGTGGATCACGCTTAGTTAAGTTCTGAACAAAACAATGTACAATCTTTTCATTTATATAGTTAATTTGTATATAGGTTGGACATCTCAATGACAGAGTTAGTGAATATTCACTTGGCAGTCTTCTAGGCCTAAAGAATAAACTCAGAATTTTTTTATTTAATTGAAGCTAATGTAGAAGTCTTTAGGTTAAAAAAAAAAAGTTTAAGTGTTCCTTTAGAAGTTTAGTAGACATCTGTTAAGAAAGGTAACTATTTTTTAAAAATGCTTTTTGCTTTTTAAAGTTATTCCCAAGGGCTAGCTTTTCAGGGTAATGCTCTGAAAAGAAAATTAGAAAATTTCCTAGTTTAGTTTAGTAAGCCCAGTTAAAATATATATATTTAAAGAAAAAATCTTGGGCGCCTGGGTGGCTCAGTGGGTTAAGTGACTGCCTTCAGCTCAGGTCATGATCGCAGGGTCCTGTGATCGAGTCCCACGTTGGGCTCTCTGCTCAGCAGGGAGTTTGCTTCTCTTTCTCGCTCTCCCTTTGTGTTCTTCTGCTCTTTCTCTCTTTAAAATAATAAAAAAAAGTCTTTAAAGGAAAAATCTTGCTGGTTTGAATGTAAGGAAAATTAGAAATAAAGTGCAAATGTATTTGAAGTTAGAAGCTATTTTATATTGAACATTTGAACGATGTAACAAAACACATAACAAGTGTTTCTGTAGAAGTTCCTCTTTTGCCCTTTTATGTCATTCCATTTCTGTCATGGTTAGGTTTTGTTCAAAAATAACAAAATAACGTCTTACAAGGAAAGTATCTTCTCCACATTTTGACATTCCAGTTAGTGGCTGAGAGCTAACTCTACAGCCAGGATGCCTGAATTTGAATCCCAGCACCTCCACTTGTGTGACCTTGAGCAAGTCACTTACCTCCAGTTTTCTCCTATATAATGCAAGTAACAATAATACCTTCCTCACTAGATTGTTTTGAGAATTGAAGACTAAATGAATTCATACAATGTAAAATGCTGAGAACAGTTAAGTAACTGTTAACTTCATTTTAGTCAATTTTGGAAGCTCCTCTAATAGAAGTGGCACTTAAAAAATAATGTATTTTTAGTTATGAGGTAAAGCATTCTTAACTGTTCTCCATAAAAATTTTGCAAGAAAAAGTTAATTGTTGTAAACACGGGTTACTTGTTGCACTGTGAGCTTTTGTGCAGAGTCATTAGTGAGGACTTTAATGACTTGCCTGTCACATTTTTTCTAATCATGGGGCCAACATGATTTCCAGATTTTATATTAAGAAAAGGTTTGTAAATATTGAGCTCTCTCTTTAATTTTAGTTTTTCTATCTTCATAGAAATAATTTATTGGCTTTTGCAGATAAGCATATGGGGTACATTTTTTGACTGCTTGATTTTGCGGGAAACCCATATGTGTTAGAAAATTTACCTTTTTTTAAGCCCTCAGTTATTATCTGCATAGCCTTTCAGAGCAATAGTTAAGTTTTACAATCAGCCTGCTGCTCTCTCTTTTCTCTGCACTCAATAAACCTGAGTCAGTGATCAGAACAGAACCTGCTTTTCCTAAGTTGGCTTCAGACAAGCTTTCCCTGGGTGGGTGGAGCTGTGGTATAAAATAGTAGAAAGACTGCAACTCAGGAGTCACTCCACCTGGCTTGGAATCTTGACTATCTGTTTCCTACCTGTGTGATCCTGCACCAAATTCTTAACATCTCTGTCCCTTATCTCCTCAACTAAAATGGGAACAGCAATATTACCTACCTCATAGAGTTGCTGTGAAGATTAAATGAATTAATACATGTTAACTACCTGGAACAGTGCCTGAAACATAGTAAGCACTCAGTAAATATTAGCCATTATTATAGATCAGTATTGCCACTGCTGATGTCTGCCTTAGAGAATGGCCTTGAGAGAAGTATCTTGTTTTCAGCGATGATTCTTGTAGGAATTAGGATGTTTGTGTGTACCCACAACCTGTGCGCAACTGCCAACATGAGTTTTTAGGAGAGTGGTTTTCAACTTTTTAAAAACCACCCCAACACATCTGAACATTTCCATCAGCAACAATGGGCTCTCCCACAGTGGTTTTCAAAGAAGGTGTGTTTGTATAAACCAGGCCGGGAGGAGAGTTAGGGAAAAACGCCCAGATGAAAATCTCAGTTAAAAGACTCTGGAACTATTTCAGTGCAGATGAAATGTTCTATGGCATTTGCATTTTATCCTAGCTTTTAAGGAGCTACCTACAAACTATATTTATTAGGACTTATATAAGAAGTCCAACTAAATTATATATACCAAAATTGTAGGTAATAAAATAATCAAAATTCTTGCCAGGCCACCCGTAGGGAGACTTTATAAATCCAAAAAACACATAGTATAGAACAAGCTTTGTGTGATTGGTATAAGACAGTTGTCAACCAACTCTTTAGTGGTGATTTTTAGAACTTCCTTGTCAATTAATATCTGCTATACTCACTCCTGCTCTGCTTTTTCTACCTTTATAGAAATTATGTATTTATAATAGAAATTCAGGCGCACCTGGGTGGCTCAGTTGGTTAAGTGTCTGCCTTTGGCTCAAGTCATGATCCCAGGGTCCTGCATTGAACCCCGTGTGGTCGGGCTCCCTGCTCAGCGGGGAGCCTGCTTCTCCCTCTGCCTGCTGCTCCCGCTGCTTGTGTGCACTCTCTCTCTTTCTCTCTCTCTGACAAATAAATAAATAAAATCTTAAAAAAAAGTATTATTCACTGCTTGCCTCCTATATATAAGGCTTTGCCTTAATGGTATAAAGAATTTGAATACAAGTAAGTTTCCTATCTTCAGAGACTGCAGGGTCTGTGAGGGAATGTTAGAATCACAACAGATTTGTGAAGTGTAATGTAACAAACTTTCTAAGAGACCCATAGTGCCTGGGAGGGAGAAGGGACAAACCACATTCGCTTGCAGCATATACAGTATATGATTACAAGGACCATCTCTTGTGTGGATTATGAAAACCCATTTCTACACTATTTAACACTACGTGTATGTATGTGCTCAATAGCACTTCTGGGGAGAGAAATGCTACGTGTCCCCTTGAAGCAAGCTGTTCACATTGCTTCCACTTCCTCGCCTGTCTACTTTGCCTTTAGTGCCATCTCCACTTTACAGACTCTCCTAAGTGCCTGCTTGTAACCTTCTGTATAGGGCAGGAGGAGAAGGGGGCCTGCCCACTGACAAAAAAACCTCCTAAAGAGGAAAATAACATTTAAAATAATTACTTTTCTTGAAGGGTATAGGTCTGTGCTATCTAATAATATAGCCACTAGCCACATGTGGCTATTTAAATTTTAACTTTAATTAACTAAAATTTAAAATTCAGTCCCTTAGTCACATTAGCCACATTACAGAGGCTCAGTAGTCACATGTGGATAATGGCTTTCATATTGGACATCCCAGAATAAAACATTCCATCATGGAAGAAAGTTCTGTTGGACAGTGCTGGTATAGATCATCTGTTTTTAAGGCCTATTCTATCAGAATTTAGGATTCACGGAGGCCTCAGTTATATCAAATTTAAATGACCTTGCACCCTCCTTTTATTTTATTTTTTATTTTTATTTTTTTTAAGATTTTATTTATTTGACAGAGAGTGAGACAGCAAGAGGGGGAACACAAGCAGGGGGAGTGGGAGAGGGAGAAACAGGCTTCCTGCTGAGCAAGGAGCCCAACGCGGGGCTCAATCTGAGGACCCTGGGATCATGACCTGAGTCGAAGGTAGATGCTTAATGACTGAGCCACCCAGGAGCCCCCACCCTCCTTTATCTTTGGGAACTAGAATGTTGAACATGAGCCTTATTTTACTAATTAAATCTTATCCTTGACAAAGAGAATTACACACTTTTAACTGGTCAATTCACTACACTTAGGGAAAAAAATTTACCCAAATACAAAGATCCAAAATTATATTGAAACACCTCAGTTTAAAAAAGGATTGTTGACGTAATTTCCTGTTCTTTACATTTTCTAAGAATTTCTTATTTTCAAAATGACTTAATATTTGAAACTATTCACTCATGTAGCTGCTTTTGTATTCTTGATTAAGATTTATAGCAGTGGTTCTCAGCCAGGTGATGATTTTGCCCCGCAGGGGACATTGGGCAATGTCTGGAGAGCTCTGTGGTTGTCACAACTGGTAGGGGTGCTGGGACCTATTGGGTGGGGCCACAGATGCTGCTAACCACCCTAAAGTGACGGGACAGCCCCCACAATAAAGAATGATCAAGTCAAAAATGTCAGTAGACCAAGGTTGAGCAATCCTGATTAACAGTAATTTATATACATTTTAATAATATTTTTGAGACATTAGAATTCCCTGTTAGAAACTTGCTGAAATATGGTCAGTAATGATAATAAAATTTATGTAACACTTACTAGGTACCAAATTATCTTCTAAGAGCTTTACATGTATTAACTCATTTAATCTTAACAAAACTCCCTTTCTATTATCAACTCCTTTTGCAGCTAAAGAAACATAGACATTCAGAAACTGAGTAACCTGCTGCTATGGACTGAATTATGTCACCTTCCCCCAAATTCATATGTTGAAGCCCTAACCTTCAATGTGATTGTAGGGTAGGCTTTAGGAGGTAATTCAGGTTAAATGAAATAAGGGTGGGGCCCTAATCCAATAGGATTGGTAGTTTATAAGAAACGTGAGAAATCTCCACCCTGCCCAGTTCACGAACTAAGAGGCTATATGAGAACTCAGCAAGAAAGTGGCCATCTGCAGTCCAAGGAGAGCGCTCTCCAGACACTGACCTTGCGGATGTCTTGATCGTAGACTTTCCAGTCCCCAGAGCTATGAGAAAATATATTTCTGTTGTTGTTTTTTGTTTTAAGGTTTATTTATTTATTTTAGAGAGACAGACCGGGGCAGAGGGTGAGAGAGAGAGTAAATCTCAAGCAGACTTCCTGCTGAGCATAGAGCCGGAAGTGGGGCTTGATCCCACGACCCTGACATCATGACCTGAGCTGAAACCAAGAGTCGGTCGTTTAACTGACTGAGTCACCCAGGCGCCCCTAGATTTCTGTTGTTTAAGCCACCCAATCAATGGCATTTTGTTATGGCAGCCTGAGCTAAGGCATCTGCCTAAGGTTATAAAACTAATAAATGGAAAGCAGGATATGAACCCAGGCAGTCTGGTTCTAGAATCCATGTTCTTCACCACTAGCTTACACTGTATTAATAGAATATGTTTTTGAACATATTTTCTTCCAAGATTGCTTTTCTGAGATTTGTCCACATATTTCTGTTTTTAATTTTCTAAAGCTACATACAAACCTCTTCATTTATACTTATATTTTAGAACTGTATGTTTTATGTTTTCAACTATTGGCCAAGCCATTTCATTGTGTTCTATACCATTTTATTGTGTTCTAGCATACTACTATCATATATGACCTAAATTTAAACATTCATTACACTGTAAAGGGAGTTTATATCTGTTTTCAAAGAATTGAAGCATATGAAGAGATCACTGGTAAAAATATATATATATTAAACTGTCTGGCATATTTTTTCATAAGTGCTAAAACAATTTTGGAGGAGGTTATTACTAGATTTTTCAGTTTTTTAAAATTTGGTTCCTAGAGTAGATAATGTGAAAAATGTTAAGCCCCTTCTGCTTAAATATAAGTGTAATTATGGCTCAATACTTGGAGTTCCTCAGAAAACCAATTATATCCTTAATAAAGCGAGGCTCAAAAGGAAGATATTGGTGCATAATACAAAGAGTTAATTCCATGTTTGGTATGATACCTTCTTTGAAACACTAGTGAATCAGCTGGCAGTACATTTTTCCCCCAATATCAGAAAACCTGACTACACTGGCTTAAACAGATAGCAGTTTATTGTCTCACACAACAAGAAGTCTAGGGGTAAGGGGGCGCCTGGATGGCTCAGTCAGTTGGGTATCTGCCTTCGGCTCAGGTCCCTGCATCGGGCTCCTTGCTCAGCAGGGAGCCTGCTTCCCCTCTGCCTGCCTTTCCCCCTGCTTGTGTTCTCTCTCTCTCTGACAAATAAATAAATAAAATCTTTAAAAAAAAAAAAAAAAAGAAGAAGAAGTCTAGGGGTAGGAAGATTAGGCTACTGCAGTGATCCGTGGTGTCCTCAGGAACCATGCTTTCTTCCTTCTGTTCTCAACATCTTCAGCATGAAGCCTTGTTCTCACACCTCTCAGTCACAGTCCCAAGATGGCTACTATATTTTCAAGTCTCATTATTCACCTTCCTAGGGAAAAGTGAGGGGCTAAAGGATTTTTTTTCTTTAGTAAGACTGACTTTTACTTGGGAAAGGGTGACCTTGCTGGTGTCTTTAGTCTATACCTCATTGGCCAGAATTATGTCCCAGAGCCACTTCTAGATGCAAAAGAAATAGGAGGTGAAGTATTTGGCTTTCCAGCTTTTATTTTATTTTTTATTTTTTTAGAGGTGGGGGAAAGGCAGAGAGAGAGGGAGAGAGAGAATCTTAAGCAGGCTCCACACCCAGCACGGCACCTTACATGGGGCTTGATCTCACAACCCTGAGATCGTGACCTGAGCCAAAAAATCAAGAGTTGGATGCTTAACTACTGGGCCACCGAGGTGCCCCTGGCTTTCCAGCTTTTACAGTAGAGGAAGAAAAGGGAACAGAGATTGGGAATAGGTGTTGAGTTAATCAACCTATATTATTATCTACCATTAGTATTAATGACTAACTTAGCAACTGTTAATTCTTGGAGCATTGCTGCTACATGTACTATGACTCTTAGAATTGGAAAGGGTCTTACAGATCATTTTATCTCTGAAACAAGATCTTTGTGTCTATATTTTTTAAAATGCTGACTTGTAAAGCAAAACTTTTCAATGAGCCTTTAGCATATGGTCATTGTGACACAAATTTGGAGAGTCCTTGAATAAAATTGTTTCAAAATATAACTCCATATGGAAAAAAATATGACGTTATATAGACTGTGGCACTGCTTTTAGATATTTCCCCCAACCCTGATTTTATGCTGAAGTTAGAGAGTAATTGTTCTTTGTGTTCTGAAAGAGAACCGAAATAGCATATGGAGCCTTTTACAAATAAAATGATTGCTTCTACAATTGTCCTGGGAAATTTAAACTGTTTGGAAAGATCCAAATCTCATGCTTTTACCCAGCTTATCTGATTTCTGCCATTGCTGCCTCAGTGTCTGCACTAAAGAATGTGAGCAGTCAACAGATTACTGCCTGAGGAGGCCATATTCTCAACAAAAGCTTTAGGAGCCAGATAATGGGCAAAAGAATTGAAAAGATGCTTCACAAAAGCAGACATACAAATAGGCAGTCACGAAAATGGCCTAGTCTAACGTTCCTCATCAGAAATGCAAGTTAAAATTACAACAAAATACCTCTACTCACCTCCTAGAATAGGTCAAGTTAAAGAACTGTTGACACCATGACTCGTGAAGTGGTGGAGGACCTGGAACTCTCATACATTGCTGATGGGAATGAAAACTGGAATAGCCAAACAGTAAGGCAGTATCGTAAAAAGTTAAATACACATCTACCCTATGACCCAGCAATTTTGTTTCTAGGTATTTGCCCAATAGCAATGAAAACTTATGTCCACAAAAAAAAAAAAAAAAAAAAAAAAAAAAAAATTTNAAAAAAATAGATGAATATTCAAAGCTGCGTTTTTTGTATGTATAATAGCCCAAACTGGAAACAACCCAATGTCCATCAACAGAAGAATAGTGGTATATTCATAGAATGGAATGCTACTCAGCAGTTTAAAAAAAAAAAAAAAAAAGAACAAACTACTGATACATGTAACAACATGAATGAGTCTCAAAACGGTATGTGGAACAAAGGAATCCAGACACAGAAGAGTACTTAGCTGTACAATTCTGTTTATATGAAGTTCAAGAACAGGCAAAATTAATTTACAGAAGTCAGAATGGTTGCCTCTCACTGGGGATATTAACTGGAAAAGAGCACAAGAAAGCTTTCAGCGGCCATGGAAATGTTGCATGTATTGATTTGGGTGATGGTTACATGAGTGCATACATTGTCAAAACTCATCGATCTGTACATTTTATTCTATGTAAAATAAACCTGAATTTTTTTTAAAGACAGGTGGATATTATTATTTGAGACCACAACCAACACCCTTTCATATTTGCCACTAAGTGGAAAATACAAGAAAATGCATTAATGGTTGTTCCATTTGTCTTATTGTTCAACTCTTCAAGAAAGCACTCAAATCAAAATAATTGTGTTTCTGATCTTGTTCTGGTCCCCTGTGGAGGTAATCTGAGAAAGCTCCTTGGAGTTCATGAGAAGTGTTTCATTTTCAAGAAGTTTATCAAAATGCAGAAGAAATCAGTAATGGAAGAGGTAATTTTTTAAAAGGGAAAATGTTTTATTCATCCCAACTCTCTTCTAAAAGATTTTTCAGGGTTTTAAGTGTACAAAGTCTTAGAGCTGCCATTAGTCATAAGGTGGAAATTTTAGTGTACCCTGCAATTCCTCACTGAACTTTCGGCACCTCACTGAAAAACACCAACTCAGAGTTTTTCTAACAATAGGCTTAGAACTTCAGGATAAAAGATATGAACTAGGGTCATTCACATACCTTCTGCTTTAAAAAGCCCTCGACGCTGCTAAGGCTATGGTTTCTGTCCGACAGATGGCCTGGAACTGAGGTCTTGTGAGTGAGTACACATAGACCCCTTGATAAAGCCTAGGCGTGCTGGAGCCCTCCCACCTCCACCTCAGCCCTGCTGTTACGTCCTTAGGTGGATGCAAAGTAAAAGGAGTTACCCTTGAAGTCCTGGTGTAGCCCTCAAACCTGCATCTAACCACAGAAATGCCCCAGATACTTCCAGCTCAGCTCTGACCATCCCTATGCCAGGCACAGGGACCAGGTGGGTGCGTGGGAGGTACTCCCCATAAGACCTCCCACAACTCAGTGGTCAGGTGGGTCCACTAGTGTCATCTCCAGCATCCTGCATGCCCACACCAGGCCAGCACCCCTCCCTGCTCCAAGTCTCAGGGCCTGGCCACCACCACTGAGTTGTTGAGCCATCAGTCTTATCCTGCCCTTCCTTCCTAGTGAGGTCCAAAAACACAAGAAATCCATACTTTCTAGGTCATCTCACATGCTCTCAAATCTAACCCCAAGTAGTTCTTTACATCCCCTTTTATTCCCTCCTCTCCCACTCTTCCCAACTTCTGAAACTTCCTCTGTGCCCTCTGGTAGTTACACCAATAAACTTTCCTCCATCCTCAGCCTTCTCTGAAAGTTCCCTTCCCTTTTTTTTTTTTTTTTCCGATTGACGTATAGTCGATACACAATGCTACATTAGTTTCAGGCATACAACCTAGTTATTCCACTAGTCTCTACATTATGCTATGCTCGCCACAAGTGTGGCTATTACCATCTGTCCTCATGGACTATATTTCGCATTCTGTACCTTTTATCCCCATGATTTATTGATTTGATAACTGGAAACCTGTATCTGCCACTCCCCTTCACCCATTTTGCCCAGCACTCCACCCCAGGCCCTTCTTGCCACCACCAGTTTGTTCTTTATATTTATAGGAGCTTGTTTCTGCTTTTTGTTTCTTTGTTTATTCATTCATTTTATTTTTTAGATTTCACATACAGGTGAAATCATATAGTATTTGTCTTTCTCTATCTGACTTATTTCACTTAAGATAATACCCTCTAGGTCTATCCATGTCACAAATGGCAAGCTGTCATTTCTCCTTATGGCTGAGTAATATTCTACCGTATATAAATACCACATCTTCTTTATCCATTCGTCTATTGATGGACACTTCAGTTGCTGCCCTGTCTTGGCTATTGTAAATAATGCTGCCATCAACATAGGGGTGCGTGTATCTTTTTGAGTCAGTGTTTTCATTTTCTTTGGGTAAATACCCAGTAGTGGAATTGCTGTCATACAGTAATTCTATTTTTAATTTTTTGAGTACAGATGGCCTGGAACTGAGGTCTTGTGAGTGAGTATAGACAGACCCCTTGATAGAGCTTAGGAGTGCTGGTGTATGTAGTCCTAATAGTTCATTTTTGCTTTTGTTTTCCTTGCCCAAAAAATGTTGCTATGGCTGATGTCAAAGAAATTACTGCCTATGTTTTTTTCTAGGAGTTTTATGATTTCAGGTCTCACATTTAGGTCTGTAATGCATCTTGAGTTTATTTTTGTGTGTGATGTAAGAAAGTGCTTCAGTTTCATTCTTTGGCATGTAACTGTTCAGTTTTCCCAGTACCTTTTGTTGAAGAAATTGTCTTTTCCTAATTGTATATTCTTTAAAAAAAAAAAAAGATTTTATTTATTTATTTGAGGCAGACTGAGAGAGCATGAGCTGGGGGAAAGGCAGCAGGAGAGGGACAAGCAGATGCCCTGCTGAGCATGGAGCGCAATGTGGGGCTCAATTCCAGGACCCCAAGATCATGACCTGAGCTGAAGTCAGACACTCAACCCACTGAGCCACCCAGGCACCCCCCTAATTGTATATTCTTGCCTCCTCTGTCAAAGATTAATTGACCATATGATCATGGGTTCATTTCCGGGCTCTCTATTCTGTTCCATTAATCTGTGTGTCTGTTTTTGTGCCAACACCATACTGCTTTAATTATTGCAACTTCATAGTATACCTTGAAATCTGGCATTGTGATGCCTCCAGCTTTGTTCTTCTTTCTCAAGATTGCTTTAGCTATTCGTGGTCTTTTGTGTTTCCATACAAATTTCGGTATTATTTGTTCTAGTTCATGAAAGATGCTTTTGGAAAAAAAAAATGCTTTTGGTATATTGATAGGGATTGCACTGAATCTGTAGGTAGCTTTAGGTAGTGTAGGCATTTTAGCAATAGTAATTCTTCCAATCTATGAGCATGGAACCTATGTCCATTTCTTTGTGTTGTCTTCAATTTCTTTCAACAGTGTTTTATAGTTTTCAGAGTACCAATCTTTCACCTCCTTGGTTAAGTTTTTTCCTAGGTATTTCATCCTTTTTGGTGTAATTGTTAATTGAAGTATTTTATTAATTTCTCTTTCTGCTACTTTGTTATTAATGTATAGAAACACAACTGATTTCTGTGTATTAATCTTGTGTCCTGCAACTTTGCTAAATTCATTTATGAGTTCTTGTAGTTGCTTTGTGGCACCTTGAGGGTTTTCTATGTATAGTATCATGTTATCCGCAAATAGTGACAGTTTAACTTCTTCCTTACCAATATGCCAATATGGATACCTTCTATTCCTTTTTTTTTTTTTTTTGTCTGATTGCTATGGCTAGGACCTCCAGTATTATGTTGAATGAAAGTAGGGAGAGTGGAATCCTTGTCTTGTTCCTGATCTTAAAGGAAAAGCTCTCAGTTTCTCACCATTGATGTTTTAGCTGTGTGTTTCTTATATGGCCTTCGTTATATTGAGGTTCATTCCCTCTAAACCCAGTCTGTTGAGAGTTTTTATCATGAACAGATGTTGAATTTTGTCAGATGCTTTTCTGCATCTATCGAGATAATCATATGATTTTTATCCTTCATTGTGATAATGTGCTATATCACGTTGATTGATTTGTGAATATTGAACGGTACTTGCATCTCCAGAATAAATCCCACTTGATGGTGGTGAATGATCCTTTCAACATATTGTTAAATGAGGTTTGCTACTATTTTGAGGATTTTTGCATCTATGTTCATCAGGGATATTGGCTTATACTTTGCTTTGCTTTTCTTCTCTTTTTTTTTTTAAAGATTTTTTTTTAATATTTTTTTTTAATATTTTTTATTTATTTGACAGAGATAGAGACAGCCAGCGAGAGAGGGAACACAAGCAGGGGGAGTGGGAGAGGAAGAAGCAGGCCCACAGCAGAGGAGCCTGATGTGGGGCTCGATCCCACAACGCCGGATCACGCCCTGAGCCAAAGGCAGACGCTCAACTGCTGTGCCACCCAGGCGCCCCTAAAGATTTTTTAAATTTATTTGACAGAGATAGAGATAGCCAGCGAGAGAGGGAACACAAGCAGGGGGAGTGGGAGAGGAAGAAACAGGCTTCCAGTGAAGGAGCCTGATGTGGGGCTCAATCCCGTAATGCTGGGATCACACCCTGAGCCAAAGGCAGACACCTAACGACTGAGCTAGCCAGGCGCCCCATTCTCTTTTCTTTTTTTAGTGTCTTTGTCTGGTTTTGGTATCAGGGTAATGCTAGCCCCATGAGAATGTATTTGGGAGCTTTACTTCCTCTTGTATTTTTTTTGTATAGTTTGAGGAGAAAAGGCATGAACTCTTCTTTTAGTATTTGGTTAAATTCACCTGTGAATCCATCTGGTCCTGGACTTTTGTTTGTTGGTCACTTTTTGATTACCAATTCAATTTTGTTATTACTGGTTGGTCTGTTCAGATTTTCTTTCTTCCTGATTCGGGTTTGGAAGATTGTATGTTCCTCAAAATTTATCTGTTTCTTCTTGTTATCCAATTTGTTGGCATATATTTTCTTGTAGTAGTCTCTTATAAACGTTTGTATTTCTGTGGTGTCAGTTGTTATTTCTCTTTCATTTCTGATTTTACGGATATGGGTCCTCTCTCTTTTTTTTTCTTGATGAGTCTGGCTAAAGGTTTGCCTATTTTTGTTTATCTTTTCAAAGAATTAGCTCTTGGTTTGATCAGTCACTTTGTTATTCTCACTGAAACCTGTCTCTCTCTTGAGGACACTGCTTCTTCTGCAACCTTCCTGCTCCCTCATATTACTGAAACTGGCAATGTGCAAGATATCTTCATTGTTTCCTGTTGCTGCTTCCCTCCCTAAAAACTCCCAGCTCTGACTCTCAGGTCATTAGACCACTACTCACCACAGTCTTCCTGTGGCCCCAGTCACTCTCCTTTGTTCTTTGAAGATGCTAGCTCTGCTCTCTGCCAGTTTGTCCATCACTTCCCTTTGGGTAATTCTTGGTAATTTCAATATTCACATGGATGATGCTTCTAGTAGCCTTGTTTCTAAATTCCCTGACCGCATCTCCTCCAGCGATCTTATCTTTCACCCCCTACCTTGCCCACTCACTCCAGTGATCATACCCTTGAGCAAAATTCCTCAGAAGACTAGCTTATACTGGCTGCCTCCAATTTACCTCCTTCCATTTTCTACTGAACTAATAAAGGTTTCATCATACCACACCATTGAAACTACTCTTTTCCAGCTGCCTAGTGACCTCCAAATTGCTAAATCTTTTTGAGTTTCAGTATTTTATTGAAATAGCACATTTACCAATTAACCAAGAATACACTAATTTTCGGGGGCACCTGGGTGGCTCAGTCTTTAAGCATCTGCCTTTGGCTCAGGTCATGATCCCAGAGTCCTGGGATCAAGCCCTGCGACGGGCTCCCTGCTCTGCTGGGAGCCTGCTTCTTCCTCTCCCTCTCCTCCTGCTTGTGTTCCCTCTCTCAATGGCTGTCTCTCTGTCAAATAAATAAATAAAATCTTTAAAAAAAAAAAAAAGAATACATTAACTCTCTTTCCCTGGCAACTCTCCACCCCCAGAATATGCAGCACAATACCAGAGTGACTTCAAATGTCCTTGATCATGAGAACCCACAGAAATATAACCATGTTATGTGATTCAACACTCTGACGGCCTTGAGTTGTTCTTAGGACAGAGCCCAAATCCTTAAAAGGATGGTTTGACTCTTGGCTGTCCCTGTAGCCTCATCTCGTACCACATGTCTTCCCTCTCATTCACGACACTCCACTGGTCTTTGGCATTGAATAGGCTGCTCCCGCTTTTAGAAATGCTCCTCTCCTCCCTCCCTTTCCTTCAGAACAACACTCAGCCCTCCCTGACCTGCCTGGCCAGTTCCCCTGCCATGCCTGATCATGGTATCACATAACTCCTGCTGGATCACCTGGCATAAATAGAAAACCATGCATTTAATTTTGTCTTCCTCACTAGATGATAAGTTCCATGAGGGCAGAGACCACATGTTCTTTGGCTCCCCACTGTGGCCAGAGCTCCAGCACAATGCCAGGCATGTAGCTGACCCCAATAAAGACATGTTGAAGAGAAGAAGAAAGAAGGCAAGTGGCGGGGCTCTCATTCATCATTGTACCCGTAGGACCTGGTTGTGATCTCTGATACACAGCAGGTGGTCACTCAGTATTCTGAATGAATGAATACATGTGTGAATGTTTTCAGATCGCGCTTGGCCGGGAGGAAGTAGTAACATACCCAAGTTATAAACGATTTTAGGATATGCTAAACTGGGTCGGGTAATAAAGAAACTCCTACATTTCAATGCTTAATACATACAGGTTTGTTTCTGGATAATAGATTATATTAAAGAATATTGGTAATTGTGTTGAGGGTGATAATGGCATGATCGTAGCGCTGATCACTGGCCTATTTGCTCACAGGTACTTTCTCTGACTTTGCCCTTTTCTGATCTGTATCCCAGGGGGCTCGCCTCCCATCCTCCCTTGCTGTATTAGCATGCTCTGGCTGCCATAACAAACCACCATAGACTGGGTGACTTAAACAACAGAATTTTATTTTCTCACAGTTCGGGAAGCTGGAAGTTCAAGATCAGGGTGCCAGTTGTGTTCTGAAGAGAGAGCACTCTTCCTGACTTGGAGGCTGCCTTTTTGCTGTGTTCTTACATGGCAGGCATGTGGGTCATGGAGAAAGACCTTCCTCTCCTTATAAGGCCATCGGTTCTATAGGGCCCCACTCTTGTGACCTCATTTGACCTTAATTACCTCAAAACAGCCCCATCTCCAAATACAGTGGCACTGAGTATTAAGGTTTCAACATATGAATTTGGAGGCACACATTTCAGCCCATTAGCACTTGCCTCTCGGCTTCTGGCCAGTTCTGCCAATGAAGACAGGATGCTAGGGCTTCTCTCCTGCCTCTCTCAGCTTCATGTGGCCTGGCTGCCAGTGGCTGCATCTCCTCCACTATATCTGCTCCTACTGGATTACACTCTGCCTCCCTGGTCCCAGCTTCTACCAGACAGCCCCTGTATTACTTTCCTGTGATTGCTGTAACGTGCTTCACAACAAGTGAAATTTATTCTCTCACAGTTCAGGAGACTAGCAGTCCAAAATCAAGGTGTCAGCAAGGTTGGGTCCTTCTGCAGCCTCTGAGGGAGAATCTGTTCCACGTCTCTCTCCTCACTTCTGGTGGTCGTGGGTAATCTTTGACATTCCTTGGCTTATAAATGCATCCTTCCAATCTCTGCTTCCATCTTTATATTGCCTTGTCTCTGTGTGTCTCTTTATCTAAATCTCTCTCTTCTTATAAAGATGCCAGTTATTTAGCCCCCACCCAATCTAGTATAACCTCATCTTAACTTGATTACATCTTGATTACATTCACAGGTACTGGGGTTTAAGACTTGAACATATTATTCAGCCCACTGCAGTCCATCATGGTTCTGTGGGTCGTTAAGCATTTGTGGCCCAAGTGCTTTAATAACACACCTCCTCTTCCCTTTGTCCCTCCAGTCCTCTGGTTGGGAGCAGTTCTCTGCTAAGAGCTAGTCTCTGAGCTGCCTTACCAACCCCTGCTTGTCATATTATATAAAATATAAATATATAATACATGTGTGTATATATGTATGTATACAAACATGTTTGTATATATGGTATGTATAGATACTAAAGTATTTACAGATACAACGACATGGGGTTTTCTTTAAAATAATCCAGCCGGGAAAAAAGGAATGGTGGGAAGACCCCACTCTAAAATATGACCTTTGGGTGATTATGATATGCCAGTATAGATTCATTAATTGTAACCAAAGTACCACTTGGCGGGGGGAGTGTGTATGTCGATAGTGTGGGAGGCTGTGCATGTGTGGGGCAGGGAGTATATGGAAAATCTCTGTACCTTCCTCCTAACTTTGCTGTGAATCAAAAACTGATCTAAAAAAAAAACAACTGGGTGGCTCTGTCAGTTAAGCATCCAACTCTTCATTTCGATTCAGGTCCTGATCTCAGCGTCTTGGGATTGAGCCCTGCATCAGCCTCTGCCCTGGGCGTGGAGCCTGCTTAAGAGTCTGTCTTTGCCTCTCCCTCTGCCCCTCAGCCACCCTCATGCACTCTCTCAAAAAAAAAAAAAAAAAAAAAAAAAAAAAAAAAAAAAAAAAAAAAAAAAAAAAAAAAAAAAAAAAAAGAAAGAAAGAAAGAAAGAAAGAAAGAAAGAAAGAAAGAAAAACAAATAAAACAAGAGCGTGTTAGATGAAAGTGAAAGAAAACTGGCAAAATGCTAATAATGCCAGTAATAACAGTTGGGTGATGAGTATGGGAAAGTTCATTTTACTATTCTCTGTACTTTTATGTATATTTGAAATTTTCCATAACAAAAAGATCTCCAAGAATGGTGTGATAAAATGGTGATTTTTATCTCCTGTATCATTTTTATACTTAGTCCTCTGAAAATACCTTGTGTATTACTCCTTTCTAATTTCACCAAGAAAACTTCAGATGTCTCTAGAACTCTGTTGAGGAAAATCCAGCAGGACTACCCATTGGTCTTACTATTCAGTATTTCAACAGAAAAGACAAAGTGCTTGAAAACTAATTTTTTGTGAGAAAATTCTGTAACCACATTGAAACAGCAGTCTACAATTTATCTAGCTCCCTCTGTTCTCTGTTTAGTATTCAACAAGTTTTAACCAATAAGATATCCTTGACTTCTTCAAATTATTAAAATACAAAGTGTGCTCAGCTATTGTTGGAAAGGTAAAGACCCTTTTGCTTTTCCTTCCAGTAGAGGGCTTCTACTAAAAGAGAAAAGCAAAAACTTTTACTATGGAAAGATTCAAGTCAGAAGTTGAAGAATAGGGGCGCCTGAGTAGCGCAGTCGTTAAGCATCTGCTTTCGGCTCAGGGCGTGATCCCGGTGTTTCGGGATCGAGTCCCACATCAGGCTCCGGGCTCCTCCGCTAGGAGCCTGCTTCTTCCTCTCCCTCTCCCCTGCTGTGTTCCCTCTCTCGCAGGCTGTCTCTCTGTCACATAAATAAATAAAATCTTAAAAAAAAAAAAAAAGAAGTTGAAGAATAATCCTAATGCTAGCCTATTAGTCTGCTTCAGAATTTACATTCAGTGTACAAAGTATCTTGTTTCTGAGATCACATCACACCAAGTTATATTATTTCATAATTCTCCAATACCCGTGCTATATGGCCATGCAGAGAACTGTAGATTGTAAAAGAGGGTCATGTTCTTTCCATGCTTTACTGTTTTCCTTGCTTTACTATTTTCTTTATCCTAGGATGATTTTCAATATTAAAAATCCTTAGAAAGAGAAACAAACCAAGCCTACCATATTGCTAATTTAACCTTATTTTTTTAATATTCTTTGAGTTTTAAATATCATTGGACATCAGAGCATTTTAAAATTTAAGAACATACATATCAGAAATAATGCTTTAAGGGGCGCCTGGGTGGCACAGCGGTTAAGCGTCTGCCTTCGGCTCAGGGCGTGATCCCGGAGTTATGGGATCGAGCCCCACGTCAGGCTCCTCTGCTATGAGCCTGCTTCTTCCTCTCCCACTCCCCCTGCTCGTGTACCCTCTCTCGCTGGCTGTCTCTATCTCTGTCAAATGAATAAATAAAATCTTTAAAAAAAAAAAAAAAAGAAATAATGCTTTAAACCACATGATACAAAATGTAATGGAGGTTGTGGGTCAAGAGCGTTTTTTTTCCTTTTCTCTAGGTTACAAAATTAGTCATAAAAGATAGTAAATTATTTTCATTGTTTTCCCCATCATAAAAGTTTATTTTTTTTCAAAATGAAATATCTCCTCTTTTCACATGACAGAGTTTAATCGTCTGTTTTTATGGCAGAATGTCGTAAATCATTTCGTTGCAATAGCTTATTGTTAGAAGTTGTGCTGTCACTTAACGAATCTGTTCTCTGTCTTCCAGCTGCACCAGACCCCACAGCTTTCCAAGGTCACATGAAACCCTGAGTTGGCTGTTCTATGCTAGGTGAACATTGCGCACAGAAGCCCACCTTCTTCCACATTGCTTAGGTCTCTCCTACCTCCCCTCTGCATATCAGAAAAGCATAATTTTAGATTGTTTTGTTGATAGGCATCATTTAAAAGCTAGTACTTTTTGATCAGTTCATTGTGCCAGGCATTATTTGACATTTAATTTTCTAAAGAACCTACTCAAGAATCAACACTGATTATTTCTGTTTTCAGATAATGAGACCGAAACTCAGAAAAGTTAAGTAACTTGCTGAAAATCACACAGCTAGGGCTCCTTACAGCCAAGGTGCAGCTCTCCCAAGCGGTGCTAGAGTTAGTGCTTGTAACCGTTGGGTCACATCTCTAATCCAAGTTTTCCTGTACTTTTCCGCATTGGCACAGGGTATCCTGAATGTGCCCAGTGCTTGGCTCCGCTTCTAAAGCTAAGGGTACGGTGCCGTTCTTTAATTGGATCTACAGTTACTGTTTCATCAAGTTGGGAAAAGCCCTGGACTAATTGTTAGTAATCATATAAAGTGTTCCATTTTAAACAGACCTCTTTTTTTTTCAGGTGGATAAAACTTAAAAATAATGATTCTCTGTTTTAAATTGCCAGTAGGCAACATGTAACTATTGTATAACTTCTAAACTTGGTGGTATAACTTCTAAACTTGGTGTTCAATATTATTTAAATTGTGTTCTCATCAGTCAGATAATTTTTAGTGAAAAAGAGAGTGAAGCTTTTTTTTTTTTTACACAGATGGTCTATGGGATTACTGATTAGAAAACAAACAAACGAACCTAAGAACAATTTCTCTTACTTAATAACAAAACTAGGCGATGAAGGGTTTAATTTTGTGCTGCCCGATAAGGTAGCCACTAGCCATATGTGTCTGCTGAGCATTTGAAATGTAGATAGTTTGAATTGAGATGTGTGGCAAGTGTCAAATACAAACATATTTTGAAAACTCGGGACATAAAAAAAGGATGTAAAATATCTCTTTAGGAACAATTTATATAAATTACATGTTGAAATGGTAATATTTTGCATATACTGGGCTACATAAAATATATTATTAAAGTTAATTTCACTTGTTTTTTTCTTTACCTTTTTTATTGTGGCTACTAGAAGACCTTAAATTCCATGTGTGGTTTTGCATATTTCTATTGGACAGTGCTGGGCGAAGCGATGACTAGAGGTAAAGGGGAGTCTTAGTTCAAGTGGAATCAAGCAGTTCATAGCATGTATGTTCATCAGTGAAAAGCATTATTTTTTTCAGTGATAAGGTTAAATAGCCATGTGATGACAATTCTACCATTTTCTCAAAGTTCTGCCCTGTTAGATTGCCATTGTATTCATAAGAACCACAGGAAAAGGCATTTCCTCCTGAAGAGCGATTCTCAGACTGATTTTTCAGTACTCAGAAATGTGGCCCCAGGATGACATACCAAGAACAAAAAAAAAGTACCAACATTTCTTATGTGAGATTCAAAGCCAGTGGTGTGGTTCTTTCTGACCAGTGGGCACTGGTGTGGCTCACCCATGTCTACCATAGGGGTGATGGTTTACAGCGCAGCAGTGCAAAGCCAAAGGGCACCCACGAGTTCATTACATAATTCTTGGTAGCGTGAGGCCAGGCGTGTATCTGCTCTGGAGAACGGTGGGCAGGCTCTGACAGGCAGACCGAGGCGGTCATGATGATGTTTTGACAGAGTGTGTGCTAGAAGTTGTTTGTTTGGAAAAAGGCTGACCGGCTTTATCCCCCTCCTCCTCTCTCTCTCTCTCTTTCTCTTTTTCCCTTTTAAACACTCTGGCATAATACTGAATGACTTTGTTTTTAAGCTGCCTTAGCCTTGCTTTGTGAAGAAAAAGCCTGAGTACTCTTTCCCTGTAGGACACAAGTGTTATTTTTGGAGCAGAGGTTCTTAGCCTGATCTCTGTCTAAACCAATTTCTGTTCTTTGTGAGGTCGTGGTCTGGGGCGGCTCTGAGTGATCTCCATGGAGGGAAGCTTCCTGGCTTCGTGAGGGAGTGTTGGCAAAGATGTGGAGGGGCCACGCCTGAAAGTGCACTGCCCCAGGTCTCAACACAGAAGGCTCCTTCACATCCAGATTCCACTCGATAGATTGTGCCGTCAGGACAGTTGCAACCCCATGTGGTGAAGTGGTGTTCTTTTTCTGCTTATGTCACTTCATGGGATGTTTCAGGTCAACATGACTCCCCCTTTTCTTAGCCTAGTACTTTAGGTCTCAGGCTCCTGGGAACGAGGAAAGCCATTACTGGACAATCTCTGCAGGCTGTTCAGCATGCAACTGGCTGTGGGAAAGCCACCGCCCACTCAGAGGGCCACAACGTTGAGTCCCCGAGGGCCTCTGGGAACACGTCTCAGGACTCAAACTTCAGAGCATCCCCTTCTGTAACCTGCTCTGAGTCGGGCTGCTAGACAAGGAAGAAAACCTCTCCGGCTTCTCACCGTTCCTCTTCCTGACCTGGCACTCCTAGGCCTTTACATAGCTGGAGCCTGGCAGGAGACATGTCAGATCAGAAACAGTTTAATAAAATAATGCTGTGAGCAACAAATAGCATACCACCTTATGATGACTCCTTTCCTTTGGAAAGTGGTAGCCGTGTATTCAGGGAGCAGACGAGTGTATGGAAAAGGCCCCCATGATGAACAAGTAGCCCCCGTGTGTGTGCCAGGCTGCTTTCCTCTCAGTGGATGGGAGCATGACCTGTGGTGTGCCCTTCTCTGGCCAGCTATACATAGCCAGCAAAGCTTCTTACCAGAGAAACCTCTTTCTGTACCCTCCACCAGTCCCACCCGCAGACTAGAAGACTCGCTGTAAATCCCCTGGAAGCTACTGAACCTGGCAAGGGAAACCAGCCAGCTGGCCCCCAGACCTGACCAGGTCCCCGCCGGACAACCTTCCAGCCTTCCTTTCCTTTTCCCGGGAGCATACCCTGTGTTCAGCCATGGTTGACATGGGGGGCCTGGACAACCTGATCGCCAACACGGCCTACCTGCAGGCCCGGAAGACCTCGGATGGAGACAGCAGGGAGCTGCAGCGGCGGCGCCGGAGCCTGGCGCTGCCCGGGCCACAGAGCTGCACCCAGCTCCGCCAGTCCCTGCCCCAGGACTTCAACAGCCTGTGCGAGCAGCAGCCCATTGGCCGCCGCCTCTTTCGGGACTTCCTAGCCACAGTGCCCCCATACCAAGAGGCCGTGGCCTTCCTTGAGGAGGTGCAGAGCTGGGAGCTGGCTGAGGAGGGCCCCGTCAAGGGCAGCATGCTGCAGGGGCTGGTGGCCACTTGTGTGGCTGCCCCTGCTCCAAGGCACCCGCACCCCTTCCTCAGCCCCGTGCTGGCTGCCAAGTGCCAAGCAGCTACCGCCGAGGAAGAGCAGATAGCCCTGGTAGCACAGGCCAAGACCGAGGTCATGGCCTTCTTGCAGGACCAGCCCTTCCAGGATTTCCTGGCCAGCCCCTTCTATGACAAGTTTCTGCAGTGGAAAGTCTTTGAGATGCAACCGGTGTCAGAAAAGTACTTCACCGAGTTCCGGGTCCTGGGGAAAGGTGGTTTTGGGGAGGTAAGTGTCTCAGAATGGCCAGACTGGAAGACGAAGTAATAGCATAAAAGGGGATTTGTTTTACCTTAAAAAAAAACCAAAAAAAAAACTTAAGAGAACTTACTTAGAACTAATTTCAGTGCCACCTGTGGAGAATTCTTAGCTCACTCGCACATCTTTTTTCTGGTCACCACGTGAAATAAAATGAGAGTGGCATAGGAAAGACAAACAAAATGTGGAGTTGGCCAAGAATCTTTATCGTGGGGGCTACGCCAGAAGCACACTGAAGTGCCCCGGACGCTTTGGAGAAGGATAGCAACACAGGACAGCGGGAGCCCTCTCTTTCCCTTTAATTGTGGTAATGGATGTAATTTGAGAAAAACTTCAGATTTCTGAGAAAACACTTATCTTGAAGTAAAGTCTAGAATCAGTTTTATACCACTGCTGTGATCAGCTCTTTCTTTTTTTAAGTAGAAAAACATTTTTCTAGTATATGTGCTGCTGAAGTGAGCACTAGAAAGACACGTTTTGAGGTAAAATTCACATAACATAAAATTAACCACTAGCCATTTTATTTTATTTTATTTTTTAAAGATTTTATTTATTTATTTATTAGAGAGAAAGACAGCCAGGGAGAGAGGGAACACAAGCAGGGGGAGTGGGAGAGGAAGAAGCAGGCTCCCAGAGGAGGTGCCTGATGTGGGGCTCCATCCCAGAATGCCAGGATCACACCCTGAGCCGAAGGCAGACGCTTAACGACTGAGCCACCCAGGCACCCCACCACTAACCGTTTTAAAGTATACAATTCAGTGGCATTTAGTACATTCATGCTAATGTGTAACCATTGCCTCTACATAGTTCTAAGACATTTTCATCACCCCTGTACCTGTTAACAGTTACTCCCCATTCCTCTCCCCACAGTCCCTTTAACCCCTGGTCTGTCTCCATGGTTTTGCTGATGTTTCCTGTAAATGGAGTTACAGAATATGTGACTTTCTGTATCTGGCTTCTTTCACTGAGCGTAGTGTCTTAGAGATTCATTCACGTCATACGTATGACAGTACTTCATTCCTTTTTATAGGTGAATATTCTACTGTATGGATAGACTACATTTCACTTATCCATTCATCTGTTGATGGACACTTGGGTTGTTCCCACCCTTTGGCTATTGTGAACAGTGCTGCTATGAATGTTCATGTACGTGTACTTGAATACCTGTTTTCATTGCTCTTGTGTCTATGCCCAGGAGTGGGATTGCTGGGTCATGTGGCAATTCTATGTTTAACTTTCAAAGGAACCACCAAAATCTTCCACATTTTACATTCCCACCAGCAGTGCGTGAGGGTTCCAGTTTTTCCACATCCTTGCTGACACTTGCTATGTCCCCTTGATTTTTCATTATGGCCCACCTAGGGGGAGGTGCAGTGGTACCTCATGGCGGTCCTAGCTCTTTCTTGAAGAACCCCAATTACTTGCCGCTTCTCCTTTCTCAGAAGCCTGCCATCTTTTCACCTCACCTGATTTCTGCCCTTCCACACCCCGAGTCAACCTTGCTCCCTTTCCTCTCCAGCGCTTTCTACTTCTAGCTCATCCTCGCCCTTTCTTTCTCTCCTTAAGGTATGTGCTGTCCAGGTGAAAAACACTGGCAAGATGTATGCCTGTAAGAAACTGGACAAGAAGCGGCTAAAGAAGAAAAATGGCGAGAAAATGGCACTTTTAGAAAAGGAAATCTTGGAAAAGGTCAGGAGCCCTTTCATCGTCTCTCTGGCCTATGCCTTTGAGAGCAAGTCCCATCTCTGCCTGGTCATGAGCCTGATGAACGGGGGAGACCTCAAGTTCCACATCTACAGTGTGGGTACGCGGGGCCTGGCCATGAGTAGGGTGGTCTTCTACTCAGCCCAGATGACCTGTGGAGTGCTGCACCTCCACTCCCTCGGCATTGTCTACCGGGACATGAAGCCTGAGAACGTACTTCTGGATGACCTCGGCAACTGCAGGCTGTCTGACTTGGGGCTGGCTGTGCAGATCCAGGATGGCAAGCCCGTCACGCAGAGGGTGAGTGGCTCTCTTTGGTCCCAAGGGTGGGGCACAGAGTTGGAGAGGAGGAGAGAGGGCTGATCTATTCCCCAGGCAAACAGAGCCTTGGACATAATTCTAATTTCCTTCTTCCTAAAGCCCTTATGTTGTCATCTTGCCTTAAGTGGAGTGATGTAAGAGGATTAGCTCAACGGGCTATTTGGGGCTACTTTGCTCTCTTTTCCTGGCAGGCACAGGGAGCCTTCTTTGTGAGTTGGAGATAATCTGTGCTTTCATGGTGAGATGGAAAGAGCTGAATCCATAGCAGGCATCTAGTATGTTCCACCAGTAACCACCTCCCCAGTGCCATGACCCTGAGTCAATAGAGTCTTGGTTTCCACCTTGGGAAAATTTTAGGGGCTGGGTCCTAAAATTCCAGGATCCTGGCAGGTTAACTTTAATAGGATAAGAAAAAGAAGAAACCTCTAACACTTAGCACATTAAGGTAAATATCTCCTTTCCCGCTGAGTGCAGATGGGGGAAGTTTTACTTCAGATAGGTGAAATTTTGAATGAAAATGTATAGAAGAGAACAAAAGCAACTGATATTTATTTTGATCAATTTGGTTCAAAGTGGCTTGCAGAGAATCCTTTGATTAAAAGGGTATTAATTCTTTGATTAATTTAGCAATTATGTTAAGTGAACCATACAAGTAAGTAAACTCTCTGGAATTCTGACAGGTCTTTACCACTGAGTTTCTGTGCATAAAGATGGGAGAAAGCTCAGGAAGACAAGGCCCAAGTCAGGCTCTTAAATAATCACTTGAAACTTTGTTTTTGTACAGTTTCCAACTTATAAGGCAGAGAGGATAATCAGGCAAGGAAGTGGGAAAAATCATGGCAAATTTGGGAAAGTGCAAGTGAGTTTATGTGGCTGTAACATAAGGGGTGTTGACAAGATATGTAGCGTTCAGATCATGCAAAGTCATTGGAATGCATTCTTTTGGGGGCCGAGGAGCCATTGAAGGCTTTTAAGAAGGGAAAATGACTTGAGTAGATTTGCATTTTTAAAAGACCAATTTGGGTTGTAAATGGAAGGCAGAGGACCTAGTTAAGAGGCTAATGCAGTGGCCCAGGAGGAAATTGTGGATGCCTATAGAAAATAGTAGGATTGAAGATGTGGGAGGAGATTGGCACCATTGGAAAAAGACCTGCTAGGACATTGAGACCAGCTGGGTATGAAGGTGAGGAATAGAGAGGATCTGTAGCTCCAGTGACTGGAAGGAAGAGCAGAACTGTGGAAAATTCAGTGATCGTTGTGTTGTATATGAGACAGGCAGGTAGAGATGTTCCCTGGGCATTTAGACCTATAGGTCTGGTGCTACGGAGAAAGGTCTAGGCTAGATATTGGGATTTGGAGTCATCGTGACTTGGGAAGCTTCAGGCACCACTGAGTCACATGGGAAACAATGAGGGAAGAGGACTAGGAATGGGGGGAATATCAATGTGTAGTGGCTGTGGAAGAAGAGCCTTGAAGAGGTAAAGAAATAGGATGAGAGGTAGGAATGGCATAATCATAGGAGCTGCATCGTTAAGGGTTGATATCAGCAGCGCATTGTAGAAAACCCAAATAGCAGTGGATTAAACCAGACAGAGGTTTATTTTCCTTGTGTAACAAGTAGTGTGGAGATTAGTGGCGCTGGCATTAGTTCAGCAGCTGCAGGATGATGAGATCAATATCTCTGGCATGTTGGCCTTTTCCATGTGCCATAACCATCTGAATTTGGAAGAGAATCCTGAGCTCCAGGTAAGAATACAGCCCAGCAGGTATCTTGACTCGGGTCTTGTAAGATCCTAACCAAAGAACCTTGCCATGCTGCGCCCAAACTTTTGACCTACGGAACTGTGAGCTATTAAAGGAAGGTAGCTGGGGGAAAGATTTTTGTAAGATGACATCAAAATTAATGAAAAAGATAGCAAGGTGCTGGACATTGTGAGAGGGACAACATTTTCCTTTCCAACAGGGTATAGAATGTGTACCATCTATTATAATAGAACTTGAGGCTGTAATAGAATTTGAAACTCTGGACTTGATTCTTCCAAGTAGCTAATTCTTCCCTAGGTAGGAGCTAGGGAGGGGCACAGGCCCTTTCAGGCTGTTGGAGGACACTAGGTAATGCACTTTGGACATCGCTCTATAGGCAATAGGGAGCCATTGAAGGTTTTTCAACAAGAAAGTGGCCTGACTGGAGTGATTCTTTAGGAAGATGATTTGGACACTGTGTAAGATGAATTAAAGGAGAAAGAGATTGGGAGTGGGGGACCCACAAGCAGCTGCTGGAAGGATCCACACATGAGGTGGTGTGGTTGAGGAAAGACCTTGGGCTCTGAACAGTCCTATGTCCACAGTTCAGCCCCCCTGGCCTCTCCCCTAGTCTCCATCAAGACCCACACCTAGACTTCCTTCCCTTAAAACGTGGCTGTCCTCAGTGGAGTGGGTGAGGAGAGCACAGAGCAACTCCTAGAATGTGGTGACAGAAGGAGGCACCTCAGAGAAGAAAGACCAGGTGGCTCTGCTCAGGTGTGAGAAAGATGGGGGCAGACACACCAGGAGAGGCAGGGATACTTAAGAGTGCTGGCTGGGGAGGCAGAAAACCTGGGTCCCTGTCCCAGCTGTGTCAGTGACTTACTGTCTGCCATCTTGGGTAGGCCTCAAGGCCTCCTTTATCTCCAAGTTTTATGTGTCTGTGAGATAGTCTTTGAATTATTTGAAAGAAAAGACTTGTAAATTCAGAAGATTAACATATGGAATAAGTTACTATGATTTACTAGACTATCAGTTAGGGTTCTTATGGGTGGGACAAAATTAAGTTACTTAAGAAATGAAATTGATGGTTTTCATACCTAAGAAGCTCAGAGGCTTGGCTTGATCCCAGTGCCTGAGCAGTAGATTCCCTGAGAATCTCTGAGCAGTGGAGGGAGGATTCCCTGAGAATCTCTTCCTCTGTTTCCCTGCTCAGCTGTCTTCCATGTTAGCCTCACTCTCACTCGGGTGATCCCCACATAAAGGCCACGAGCATCTCCATACATATCCTCCCAACTGAGCAACCAATGGGAAGAAAACACCTCTTTACAAACAGTTCCTTCACGTTTCCCAGGGAAGACTCTCAATGGACAACTCAGGTCATATGCCCAATCACAACCAATTCCACTGGCCAAGATGAGATCACTGCTGTTTGCAGGAGCCAGGTTGAAGGTCTGTCCCATCTAAATCTCATGGACTGACAGCAGAAGAATGCATTCTCCAAAAGAAAATCAGGATGGAAAAGAATGAGAAATGGATGGCAGCTAGGCAAAAAGAGTGGATACCCCTAGTAACTGCTGTTACCTTCATGGTTTGAAAGCTGTCTTTTTTTTTTTTTTTTTAAGATTTTTATTTATTCGACAGAGATAGAGACAGCCAGGGAGAGAGGGAACACAAGCAGGGGGAGTGGGAGAGGAAGAAGCAGGCTCATAGAGGAAGAGCCTGATGTGGGGCTCGATCCTGTAACGCTGGGATCACGCCCTGAGCTGAAGGCAGACGCTTAACCGCTGTGCCACCCAGGCGCCCCTGAAAGCTTTCTGACCCCTTAATCAAGACAGGATGGGATCTAGATCCTTTATAAGAAGATTCTATGAGGGGCGCCTGGGTGGCACAGCAGTTAAGCATCTGCCTTCGGCTCAGGGCGTGATCCCGGCGTTATGGGATCGAGCCCCACATCAGGCTCTTCTGCGATGAGCCTGCTTCTTCCCTCTCCCACTCCCCCTGCTTTGTTCCCTCTCTCGCTGGCTGTCTCTATCTCTGTCGAATAAATAAATAAAAAACCTTTAAAAAAAAAAAAAGAAGATTCTATGAGGTAGGAATACTATTAGCTCCATTTTACAGATGGAGAAATCGAGACTCAGAGAGGTTAAGTTACCCACTTAAAGTTGCATTGCTAATATGTGATATGAACCCAGGTACATCGATTCAAGGGCACTTACAATTTTGATTCTACCCTGTTAAATTCACACAGAGAGCAGGACATGGCCTATGGTTTTTAATGCTATAAAAGGCTTTTCTCCAGGAAAACTCAGAATAAGTACATGTGATGACATTAGCATATCTTCCTCAGTCTGATATGGATACCAACCAGAAGTCCTGTTGAACCTCTGACAGAGTTAAGACTTCAAAAAAGAGCACCCCCACCTACACAAGGAACGATGTGACTAATGTCTCAGAGCCAGCCTCCCACACATAGGCATAATATAAATAAACATGGTCCCAGCCACTGTCTGTGTTCACTTTTAATAAATGTGATAAGCACTCCTGCCTGTTCTCAGCTGACATCTACATGCATACAATAAAACTAATTCACATCACTTTTTCAGAGACTCCAGGAAAATATAATAGGAACTTTGGGCAGTGGGGTTCATGCTGGGACTTCCAAATTCCTCATTCTAAGTGGAAAACAGTGACCTTCAGATTTTATGGAACATGAATCCTTAGGACATGTTCTTTTGTCAGGAATGGGAACGAAGTTAGAACAGTGAGCCAAAAGCTTGTGACACATTTGGTTACCTTGTCCTGCTCTGAAGCTTCTGACCAACTCCTCACATTCAGAGGGACGATGGGTGACAGAGGTTGGGCATCCTATTTATTCTGAAGCTTCTACTGTCCTGAATACAGTGCTGGAGACACACTGAATAAGTGATTTTTAGGGGCGCCTGGGTGGCACAGCGGTTAAGTGTCTGCCTTCAGCTCAGGGCGTGATCCCGGCGTTGTGGGATCGAGCCCCACATCAGGCTCTTCCGCTATGAGCCTGCTTCTTCCTCTCCCACTCCCCCTGCTTGTGTTCCGTCTCTCGCTGGCTGTCTCTATCTCTGTCAAATAAATAAATAAAATCTTTTTTTTAAAAAAGTGATTTTTAAAGGGTCTCAGAATGTGTTTCATCAAAATTAACACCTTCATTCCTCACGATCACTATGACCCTGCTCCAAAATTCTTTCTCTTTGAGGATTTACTCCTGAGAAATAGGGTGAGAGCCTTGTAAGAGTAGAATTCTGGTTATTCCTTGGTCACACATTGGTCTACCAAAATTATAACCACTATCATTAACTAAATTTAGTTCCTCGTGATTTTTGACTACTACCAAAGCTTCAAATCCATTCTCAAAGTATCTATCACTTATTAAGGGCATTCAAAAATATCCATTAAAGCCTTAGAATTATTTTTAACATCCCTTCATTCAAAAGACCGTCATTTATCCACTCACTCCTTCACTCACCGTGTATGTACTGAGCATTTCCCACGTGCCAGGGCTGTGCTAAACCTAGAGGATAGAATGATGAGCAAAAAATGGACATGATTTCCTGCCCTCATGGAACTTAATCTAGTGGGGAAGATAGAACTTAATAATCACTCACAGGAATATAAAATTTCAGTTATGATAAATGCTGTGAAGATGTGGTACATGGGGCTCTCCAAGGAGGATTTGACTTAATTTGTGAGGATCCAAGCGTTAACCATAAGGGAAATACAACTTAACTTGA
Source organism: Ailuropoda melanoleuca (assembly GCF_002007445.2). Classification (NCBI taxonomy): domain Eukaryota; kingdom Metazoa; phylum Chordata; class Mammalia; order Carnivora; family Ursidae; genus Ailuropoda; species Ailuropoda melanoleuca. Next base: position 7,477,610 of record NC_048223.1, on the reverse strand, counting down.
TATCAGAGGGATATCAACAAAGTCCTTGGAGCAGTGTCTTAGGCTGGGTTCCCTGGAAACAGACTCGGAGACACATTTCCATGTAGCAGAGTTATTAGGGTGCATTCTCGGCAGATACACGCATGAGGAGGGCAGGATTGGGCAGATCCATAATGAAATGGAGCCAAGACCTCAGTCAGTCCTTCAACAAGCCCTTGAGCTGGGATGGCCCTTCAGAGTTGTCCCAATAGGGGTCAGAATTTAGGTTTTTGTATGCCCCCATGGGCCAGTCAGTGACCTTGGCTGGCTGCTAGCAGGGGGCAGCTTAGGCTAGGCAGTTGCCTGGGGTGGAGAGCAGGTCCCCGGGTGAGGTGCAGCTGTGAGCCATCAGCAGTCAGTGGTCCCAGCCAGGGTTGGCTACGTAATTTTCCAGGCTCCTCACGAATTGCAAACGGGGGACCCTCATTCAAATACCAGCAAAAAGCTCTTTCATTTCTTCCATGATTAATCTTGTTGAAAGTCTTAATGGTTTTTGCTATTCAGTGTCATACTCCCTTAGGCTTAGAGAGATAGGAGTAAGAGAAGACCCTCATAGGCATCAGGGCCCCACCCAGCGGGTAGGCCTGAAGAAGCATGTGCCTGACCCCAACCCTGAGTCCAACCCTGCACCTGAGTCCAGGCCCCCACAGGGGCAGAGAGTCACGACCGTTGCTGAGCAGCAACAGTGGAGGAGATAGCCAGGAGCCCAGGCTAGGAGGCAGAAATGTGGCGGGAGACAGGACTGTGTGTGAGCCAGGCTCCGCGCCGCAGGTACATGCGCCATTGTCTCACTGGACTTAATTGACAAGACCCAAATTCAAAAATGTGTGAGGACACGTCTGCACAGCACTGAACCTGAGCATGGGGCACTGTTCAGCAGCACTGGACGGAGACCAGCCTGATCCCAGCAGCGATGGAGGCCACACCTGTGGAGGGGACCTGGGCAGAGTACCACGGTCTCCACTGCAGGTGGCAGAGCCAGTGCAAAGTACCTGTTGCTTTTGGGGGAAATAAAGGGGAGCCAAGAAAGGAAAAGCACAAAGCAAAAGGAAAAGTGGTTAAAACAAAGCTGGAGAGGTGGCAGGGACCATACCAATCCTGGCCTTACAGGCCATGTTAAGGACTTTAGTTTTTTGCTTAAGAGCATCACAAAGTCTTTGAAAGGATTCGCCAAGGGGGCAAAATGCTTAGAATTCTGTTCTGAAAAAATTAGTCTGTCTGAAGTGAGAACAGATCAGAGGGGATTCAGGTGGATTATGGTCATTTGTAATCCAGGTGAGACATGGTAGCAGCTCAGCCCACAGAGGGGGTGGTGGGGCTAGAGCACAATGGCCGAACTGGGAAAAGATTTCAGAATGGATAGGCCTCAGTGATGGTTAAGGGAGTGAGAGAGGTGCAAGGCAAAGAGGGGTGTCAGGGATGATGTATTAGGTGTCACAGACTTGGGCCCTGAGTACGGGGAACCAGGCACACAAATGCTTGCCTTTGGAAAGCCGCAGGACAGGGAAGAGACTGACAGTAAAAGGGCAGTGAAAATACACGTGACCAAGCTGTCCACATTGGGTGCACAGGAAGGGCACCCAGCCTGACATAGGATCCCTGTGCCAGGAAGGGCTTACTGGAGGAAATGACAACCAAGTTGAGACGTACAAAGCAAAGAGAAGCTAGGCGGGTAAGGAGGAAGGAGAATGGGCTCGGCAGAGGGGTCAGCGTAGGTCTGGTCCTCAACTGAGGGCAATTCTGGCCCCCAGAGGACTTTGGCAATCTCTGCAGACATTTTGGTTGTCATGATGGGGGATATGCTACTGGCATCTAGTGGGTGGAGGCCAGGGATGCTGCCAAAAGCCTTACTGTGCACAACCCACCCCCCACCACAAAGAACAGCCCACAATGTCCATACTGTCACAGTTGAAAAATCCTGCCGAGCTAAAGGCCTGGAACGAGAGGCCTGGGGCTGAGGCACAGAACAGAGTGACTCTTCTGCTTAGAATGAGGAGTCACAGGGTAGGAAGGAGGTGACAAAGGGTACAGCTGGAGAATATAGCAGGTCAGTCCCTAGGAGGCCGGAGGAGTGTGACAAGGGCATTCGAATTCAGCGCCTAGAGTGTTGGGGAGCCATTGAAGGCTTTCAGGCAGGAAAATGACAAAAGCAGCCTTGGAAGGACATTCAGGAAGAGTGAGCCAGGATGAGAGTAAACTGAAGGGAGTGAAGCAGAGGGCCTGGGATCTGGGGGGCCCTGGCAGCACATTGTCCAGGGAATTGTAGGAACGACGAGAGAGACTACAGGGGCAGCAGGAGGGGACTAGCATGCAGGATGATATGATCAGGGACCAAAAAGTTGCATCATCGTTGTTGATATGGACACATGTTGGAAGCTCAGAGCGTCCATTCAGATCAAGTGCAGCTGATGAAATATGGTCCGCGGGGCCAACCAGAGGGAAGGAGTGTGTGTGCCAGTCCTAGTTCTGCCACTTCCTGTGGCTGCTGTGTACAGATGCTCAGGCTGACCCCTCACATGGGGCGCCTGGCCGTAGGGACACTGAGGACTGAGGGCCAACCCACGCTCTACACGCCAAGCCATGCAGAGTGCCTTCTTCTAATTGGCACAGACATGCCACTTAGTCTGACCATAGCCCTGCACTTGACCCCAGGCAAGTCATACCTCTTCAGTGAGCCTGGTTAATACCGCCTGCCTCTTAGGCTTGATGAGAAGATTAAGAAACAAGGCAGATAAATGCCTAGCAGAGGGTCAGCCCTTGGTAGGCACTCAAGGAATGATTGCTCTGATTATTCTACCAGAAGCCAAGTTCCAGACCCCTTAATTGCAATCCGTTCTGTGGCTCTGTTTCTGCCTCACCTGTTGGCACTGTAGCTTCTCGGGTGACCTTTGTATCTGTGCTTTGTTCTCTGAGAGGCACAGGGAGCCAGCAGGACCCCAGGGCTGCAGTGGGTGCCGTGGGATGGGGGCACGCAGCTCCCCTCTAGACTGAGCCAGGCAGGCACACGCAGTTGCCTTGCTTCCTCACATCTTAGGGACGCTATGGAAAACATGCCTCAGCCGGCCGCTGGAGAGATCCAGGGAACATGAAACCACCAAAGACCACACTCTAGTGAAAGAATCACAACTATTGATCTGTGCCCACATCAGGCCCTGCCTTTCAATCTGAGGGGTCTTAGAGGCTTTGGAGTTTTTCTTCTTGTGTAGCTTATCCCGCCCGAGATAAGCGGAACCCAGACCTGGTGACCATGGTCTCTAACACCTACTGAGGGCCGGCTGTGTGCCAGGCTTTGGGGAGGCACTCAGTGTGTTTTATCGCTTTAATCCTTATCATGGCCCTATGGTGTAAGAGCTCTGAGGCTCCGAGAGGTTGAGTAACTGGCTGGGGGTGACCAGCTAGTAATTGGTAGAGCTGGCATCCAAACCACAGCAGAATGCTCGCAGGCTCCACGGCTGTGGAAGGCATTATTGCAGAAACCTCTCTTGGATCCTTGCAGCGTCCTTCTGAAGTGGGTGTCCTCCCAGGGGTGTCAGAAAGGCCAGGAAGCTACCTCTGTTGAGGCTTCTGCTGCACCTCGGAAGTGGCTGGCAGAAAGCAGACAAGGAGCAAAAGCAGGCACTCTGGAGGCTTCAGCCTGGGGCTGAGCACGCAGGCGGAGCCTCGGAGCTAAATCCCCTGGGGTCTCCGGCCGCATTCCTCTGAGGTCTGCAAAGGCCACCGCTTAAAGGCGCAGAGGAGCAGCTGGGAACAAGAACAAAGCGGCCAGGCCCCCCTCGGAGGAAGGAAGGAGCGAGCCCCAGGAAACAGCTGATAGCGCTAAGCTCAGCTTGTTTTTTTCCTCTGCTCAACAGTTCTCCTGCCACGGCAAACAAAAGATGTACATTCTGATTCCCTCTTCTGTTTGGATTGTGGTGTCGAGTGGATCTGGTTCGTGATGAGCTGGGGGGAAGAGGCATCCTCAGGCAGTTTCTTGCTCCGCGGGCCAGTTTGCTGGGCCACCACCGACAAATGCAGAGGGCTTCCTTTTCTGCATCTTTCTCCCCATCTGGTCATCAAATCCAGGTTGGCTTGGACACATCAGGGGCACAATGCTGGCATTTCTTCTAATGAGTAAGCTTGCCACCTTTTCAGATTCAGTGGGAGGTGGAGGTTTACTGGTGACCGTGACCTTGACCTTGAAGGACCTGCAACATACACATGCCTGCGTTCACACACACACTTTTTCATGGATATATAAAACTATTAAGATGTGAACTGTGCCCTCTCAGTCCCACTGAAAGGCCCCTCCCTGTTCTCAGCACTGCCAAGGTCACAGTCCACTGCTGTCCAGAGTCACATTGGGAATGTTCAGAGGGCAGAATCCGCTCAGTCTGGCCCTGCCACTCGACTCCCATGGGCCCAGGGGTAAGAGTGACAACAGCTACAGGGTCAGTGGAAGCCAGCATCCAACAGCAAGAGCAATGTAAGGGGTGTCTGCATGGGTCTGGACAGGCTGGCTCTGATCCTGAGCCCACCCTGCGGTGTTCACCTTCCTCAAAGTTTCAACACCTGTAGGTGTCCGGTGGTCCTGATGGGCCTAACCAATACATATGTGGTGACTGAAGTAGATGGACTTCTTGCTGCCCCCGGGGGGGCAATATGGAAGGAGGCCTTATTATTGGCTTCCTAAACCCTGTGAGGTCTGATGCTTGATGCCCTGCAATGCTGGGTATACCTCGTTTTGCCTGACCAGGTGTTGACTATGTGGGTCTATCAAAAGGCACTATAAAGCAAAAGCAAAACAAAATGAAGGAAACAAAACAAAAAAACATATACAGAAACCTCCCCTAAGAGTTTTGTTGCTGCTGACACTTGGGTGATCCCTATGGCCCTAGCAATGGCAGTTCTGGTCATATAGACTGAAAGTGACTGTTTTGATGACACAGAGACTGATATGTGGAGGCTCTTTGTAACTGCAGGAGTTAAACTGAACTGTGAGAGGTCAGCGTGGTTGGACCCTGCCCCATGCTGTTTGGCCCGTTCTCTCCTCCCACCCCACTCTGAGGAGGCAGTTCACATGCAGAAGACAAATGGCATAAAGGGCAGGCAATTAATTTTTTCAGCTGGAGGCTGCGATGGAATTTGGGTGCTTAGAGTCTGGCGTATGCCTCTAATTCCATTCTTCTCTGTGAAATACCTCCACTCCTTAAGGAGGTGGTGCCCTTCAAAATTCCATCACTGACATTTTCTGTCTTTAGGGCCAAGAGGTAAATTTAGTCCTGAAAATTATTTGGAATGGATCTAAAGCTGCCCTGCATGCTGTCTTGTGCTCTTTCCATTACACCAAGAGGCTATAATGCTGTAAAGATGGCAGGCAGATTCTTCATTTATTTAGCTCTGGAGGGAGCAAGGTGGTCCTGGAGCATAGCTCAGGATCTGGTTCCCTCCCTCCTAGCAACCTCTGTAGTGTGGAGCAGCCCAGCCAGCCTGATTAGCAGAGATACAGGCAAAGGATGTTGGGAAACGGGGAAGGGAAACAGCTTAAGCAGGAATGGACCAAGATGAGGTGTTGGTCCTTGACAAATGGGGAGATGGAAGGAGAGGACTCTAAGGAGAGAAGAGAAATCCTGAAGGGAACTTGGAAAGGTAAGAAAAAGCCACATGACCTACTTCTATAGAGGAAGTGTAATGTAGTGGTTTAAAGTACAGACCTGTGTGTGAATCTCAGGTGGGTGACCTTGGGCAAGATTTAAACCCTCTATAGTTCAGTTTTCTAATCTGTAAAATGGGAGATAAAATAGTTTCCATCTCATAGGGTTATCATAAAGATGAAACAAGAAATTCACATAAAGCACTTGAGAAAATATTTAGCATGTAATAAGCACTTAGTAAATATTGTACATTATTATTTCCAATTTTTCCCCTAGCCTGTGTCTCACATCCTTTGTTTAGGACCAGGCATGTTCTCCACTTTCACCCTATACTTTCTACTGAGCAACTGATGTTTATCTGGTGTCCTGATTGACTTCTTAGTTGCCAAAGTCACTCGCCTCTGAAATCTGCTCCTGGGAAGGGTGCCACACACAGAGCAAGCTCACAATCAGTGTTGCTAAGTAGAATTTACCAAGCACCACCATCTGAACTGCAGTTGGTGGTGTTTGTAGTCTTTCTTCCTGCTTCTCCCACCCCAGCAGAAGAGATTGAACCAGAGAGAAGCGGGATCCAGGAACATATAATCCAACTGAGAGTTGTAGAGCGTGAAATATTACGTAAGGTGGGGAGACCCCCAGTCCCCTCCCCACCTTAGCTCCCAGAATGAGAGCAAGCAGGCTGAACCCTCTCAAGTGGGGTACTGGAGCATCTCTCTCTGGGGAAATGGAGTAGCCTAACACAAAAGGCCTGTGGATGCTCACAGGTGGGGTCCCCGCTGAAATGGCTTGGCAGGATTACCCTACAGTGAAGCTCATCAGCTGACAAGCTTCTTGGCAGCTTTTTGGTGTTACCTTCGTAAATATGAGTAGTCAAAGATCATTTGTTGTTTGAAGAAACCCTCCAAGATGAAAGACAAACATGCATAAACAAACAGAAGTAAGAAGCTTATAGAAAGTAGGAACAATGCAATAAGTAGAATGGAACATTTTTTAAAATGTATAATTAATATCTTATGAGATTTAAGAAGAGATATTGCATCCGTGAAGCAAGAACAGATGCCAGAGAATGAGGAACCTTCAGAGAAGAAAAAGGACATTTGGAAATAAAAGATTCATAAGTAAATTTGCAGAACAACATGGATAAATCTCAAAAACATTATGTTAAAAAAAGAAATCAGACACAAAAAGTATCTACCATACAATTCCATTTACATGAAATCCAAGAACAGACAAAACTAATCTATGGTGACATAAATCAGAAAGTGGTTGCCTGGAATGTAGAGAGGAGAGTGGACTAGAGACACAGGGAACTTTCTGGGTGGATGAAATATTCTATATCTTGTTTGGTCAAATGATGGAGAAATGACTTTGGGAGGACAGTGACCAAACTATATCTTGTTTGGGTGGTATTTATGTGGGTGTATTCAATTATCCAAAACTTATTGAACTGAATTTATGACCTGTGCACATTATTCTATGTTAATGATATTTTAATAAAAAACATTTCCAGAAATGAAATTTCAGTAGAAGCATTAAGCCTCTAGATCTAGCTATTAATACGGAAATACAAAGAATAGAGGAACATGTTAAATGACACCATAAGCATGCAGCCAGCAAAATCTGACCTGGGGCACTCTAGAATTTAGCCATCTTTTCCAACAAAATCTTCCAGAGGGCTGGGGAGGCAGACAGATGAGGAACTTATATATTCACAGAGATTTAAGAGACATACCAGACAGTGACACTGTGTGAACTTTATGTAGATCCAAATTTAAGCAAACTATTTAGAGGACAATTTTATAGGACAATTGGAGAAGTGTAAACATGTCCAGATATTTGATGACATTAAAGAATTATTATTTTTAAAGTGAGATAATGGTATTGAGGTGCTTTGGTTTTGTTTGTTTGCTTTTAAGTGGCCTTATCTTATAGAGATTCATAGTGAAATACAAATGATATGATGTCTAAGAGAGTCTGAGCCAGTGGGAGTGGGTAGGGGACACAGATGAAACAAGACTGACCATTTGTTGATAATTGTTGAAGCTGAGTGTAGCATATGCTGGGTTTATTATTCTAGGCTCTCTTTTGTATATGTTTGAAATTTCCCATAATAAAATACTTTTAAAAAAATAGGAGAGTTGGGGGAAAAATAGAGGAAGTCTCCTGGGGGGGGGGGGAGGAAATCCTAGAAAAAGACAAAGAGAAGGAAAATAGAAGCAAAAGATAAGAAGCAGAGGGGATAAGTTCAGGATTTTCAAAAACAAAAAGAGAGGAAAGAAAATGGAAGGGAGAAAATGATCAAAGAAGTAATATGAGAAAGTTTCCCAATTCTGACAGCCATTAGGTCCTGGATTCAGTGGCCTGCCAGTAGCCGGCATCACCAATGAAAAAAGCCCCACACCAAACTACATCACTGAGAAATTTCATCAAGTTGGTGTACAGGCCACAAAGCTCACACACCTTCTTACAGCCCCTCCCTGCCTTTTCTCTCTCTCCTGGGCAGCACCCTGTTGGCTCCACTTATAGGCCAAGTTGGTCGTCCTCCCTTTAGAATTGGAGCAAATATCATACTGTGCAATGTGAATCCTGATTTCTAGCAAGCTGCTGAAGGTCTGGATATCTGGAAATACAGACAAGTTAGCTTTTGGATACTCCTTGACTAATGGAAATAGGAGATGGGAGGGAGCTGGGTAGATGGATTTCCCCCTTCTTAACTCTCCCCTGCAGTTCCTCTTTATGACCCTTGTAGAAGATTCTGTTGTGCCTGATGGACCAGCAGGCACCTGGTAACGCCTGGCATTGCATCCCCTTTCCTCACTCCTTTTTCCCTCTGCATTTTTGTAAAAAGATTTTATTTATTTATTTATTTATTTGATAGGAAGAGAGCACGAGCAGGGGGAGCGGCAGGCAGAGGGAGAGGGAAAAGCAGACTTCCCACTGAGCAGGGAGCCCACAACGCAGGGCTGGATCCCAGGACCCTGGGATCATGACCTGAGCCAAAGGTAGATGTTTTACTGACTGACTCACCCAGGCACCCCCTTCCCTCTACATTCTATTATGGAAACTTTCAAACATACAGGAAAGTTGAAAGAATTTCACAGCAAGCACCTGTATACCCATTACCTACCTGTTTACCATGAACATTTTGAACAGCTTTATTGAGATATAATTAAAATACCTTAAAACTGACCCATTTAAAGTGTACAATTCAATGGGTTTTAGTATATTCATAGAGCAATGCAAACATTATCATGATTTTAGAATCTTTTCTTCACCCCAAAAAGAAACCCTCTACCGTTTAGCAGTCACTCCCAGGCCCCTGTCCCAACCCTAAGCAACCAGTAATCCATTTTCTGGCTCTATGGAATTGCCTATTTTGGACATTATATATAAATGGAAACACAATATGTGGCCTTTTGTGTTTGGCTTCTTTCACTTAGCATAATCTTTTCAGGGTTCATTGATGTAGCATGTATCAGTACTTCGTTCCTTTTTATGGCCAAACAGTAGTCCATTGTAAGTCATTAATATTTTATTAGATTCACTTTATCACATGTCTCTCCATCTGTCCATCCCTCTATTGATCCATTAATCTGTCTTACATCTTTTATGTATTTCTAAGTAGGCTTATTCCCCTTTCCCCCCAACCCTCAGCACCTTTGCTCTGCACACCTCTCAAATGAAGCTCATATCACATGGTCACCTTAGGTACAAAGGAAGCTGAGAGATGGAGTGCTCAGCCTTCTGACCTCTCTGGTAGAAGGATACAAGGGAAAAGGGAGACGGGAATGAATTTTTGCTATTTCGGCATACAGTGTTTCTCAACCTCATCAACATCTCTTCCTCTAGTCTGCCCTCCCACCATTGCATCCCACAGATCTTGTGTTCCAGAAATGCCAAATTCCTTAAAGCTCCCTGAACACCCCACATTACTTCTGGCTCCATCTCTTGCCTGTGCTCATTAGCTGGCTAGCCTTCTCTGGAAGACAGATTCTTCCCTCATGATTCAGCTCAGCTATCGCTCTTCAGTGAAGTATCCCCAACACACACGCCATTACACACACACACACACACACACACACACCCCCTCTGGCTTCCCTGTGCTTGTTTCATACTCTCATTATGGCATTTACCCTACTCTATTGAATTAACCTTTTGACCTGTCTCCACCAGCCTGTAAATCCTGAAGGACAATGGCCAGGTATCATAGGTCTTGGTATGCCAAGAACTCCCTGTAGGGCCTGGCTCAATAAATATTGGTTGGACAGTGAATGGAAAACATCTAGTTACCATCTTTACTGCTGTTTATTTAACAAACATTTTGTTGGGCGTGCACCACATGAGGCCCTACGTAAGTTCCAGGGCCTCAGGGGAGTGAGTTGAGTGAGACTACATCCTGGGCCTCAGGGAATCCTGACAGGACCTTTCTGTCTGGACAAATGCAAAACTGGACAAGATGCCAGGACAACAGATGTAACCTGGGACTGTACTGGGCAAACCAGAACATATGGTCACCCAAATTATATATCAGCTTCTGTGAAAACAGCAATGCCATGCTGACTCATGCCCGGCCTGTCAGACCCAGGCACTTCCAGAACAGGGCAATTACTTCTCATTAGTGCTTGGGTCATATATGCTTTTCATTGTTGCTACCCATGTAGATATTATCCATGAAATTTAATATTCCTAGGGCATTATATATATATAGTGCATATAAAAACAATTAGAAAAAAATCACCTAATAAACAACTGAAAACACTTTCCAACCTTTTTTGATGCCCTGGAATGCATGTTTGTAATCACTGTGTGAAATCCATTATATATATAAACTTGGTATTAACAATAGACTCTGTCTAGTCTGTTGTCTTTATTGATGGGCATTTGGAGGTTTCCAGCTTGTGACCATTATGAATAATGGAGCTATGAACATCTCAATGTAGATTCCTTTTTCTTTCTTCTGAGTCATTTCTTTGAGATATATACTCCAAAATGAAGTAACCTGATCGAAGGAGAGGAACAGTTGGTACATGTTATTTTCCATGACTCTGTATCTTACTGCTCTCCTAAAAGTCGTCAATGTACAGAGCACATCTGTTTCTCACAACTCTGCCAATAATTTATATGATCAGTTTTATGCACTAATAGAAGCTTGTTGTCATTTTACGGTGTTCTTTGAACTTTTTTCTTTTCTTTAAAGATTTTATTTATCTATTTGAGTGAGAGAGAGAGCATGAGCAGGGTGAGGGGCAGAGGGAGAAGCAGACTACCCGTTGAGCAGGGAGCCCAACGCAGGACTCGATCCCAGGACCCCAGTATCATGACCTGAGCTAAAGGCAGACACTTAACCAACTGAGCCACCCAGGTGCCCCAGGTGTTCTTTGAATTTTTAGTTGCTGCAGAGGTATACATTATACTTTAACCAAAATGGAAACCATAATGTGTTTGTGTGTATTCATATATATATAATTATAAGATATATTATATATATTCATTAAATATTTATTGGGGGCGCCTGGTGGCTCAGTTGGTTAAGTGTCCAGCTCTTGTTTTTGGCTCAGGTCATGATCTCAGGGTTGTGGGATCAAGTCCCATGTGGGGGTCTGCACTTGGCCTGGAGTCTGCTTGGAATTCTTTCCCTCTCCCCAGCCCTCTCCCTCTGCCCCTCCCACTGTGCACACACGTACACTCTCTCTCTCAAATAAATAAATAAATAAATAAAATCTTTTAAAAATTTTGTTGAATTAATGAATGTATTAAAATAACACTTTCGCAAAAAGACAATAACTGCATGATTCCACATACATGAGGTACCTAGGATAGTCAGATTAGTAGAGGCAGAAAGTAGAATGGTGGTTGCCAGGGCCTAGGGAGTGGGGGCAATGGGGAGTTGTTGTTTAATGGGTATAGAGTTTCAGTTTTGCAAGATGAAAAGAGTCCTGGAGATGGAAAATGATTATGGTTGCCCAATAATGTGAATGTACGTAATACCCTTGAACCGTACATTTAAAAATTACTAAGATGGTAAATTTTAAGTTATATGTATATATATGTATAAATATGTATTTTTTAACCCAATAGTCATTTGGCATGTATTGCCAGTAGAAATGTGCCTACAAAATAGAGTCATGCATGTTAGATGAAATTTCATGTGTGGAATTTTTTAGATTAAAATGACCGTGCTAATTTTTCAATGCAGGGACAGGAAGAGATGTGCAATATTAATATCATTATATAGCAAAGAGAGTAAGAATCACAGACCAGATAATATAATGAACATTCAATATTAACAATAAAGTGTTCAACCTTTAAAAAACCATGCATCTAATTTTCTATTACCTGTGGATAAAATACAGAGGCAGAACTTAGGGGAATCACAGAGACATCCACTTGAACTTTTCACCTTAATGATGAAATGAGGGGCTAGGTGACTCCCCCATTTCAAGGGCAGCATCATCTGTCCCTTTATTTTATTTATCTTTCTATATATCTATATTTATTTATTTGCCTCCATGCCCACATGGACTCAAGGCCCTGAGAAGACCTCAGCTGAGATCAAGAGTCAATTGTCTGAACCACCCAGGTACCCCTCGTCTGTCCCTTTCATAATGCACTCCAGCTAAATCCTCTTTACGTCTCATTGGCCAGAATGGAAGACATGGCCTGCCCCAAATGCACCAGAGGATGCTAGGAAAGCAGAGACTAGAACAGATTAGACACATTTCCACCCCAAAATACTTAGGATTCCCTTAACAAAGGAAAAAAAAAGGAGAATGGGTATTGGATAGGCAATCAGCATCATCTGTTACACTCACATTAGTGTTTTTGTTTTGTTTTGTTTCTTGTTTGGGGTGTTACAGGCTGGAACCAATGGTTATATGGCTCCTGAAATCCTAATGGAAAAAGTGAGTTATTCCTATCCTGTGGACTGGTTTGCAATGGGATGCAGTATTTATGAAATGGTTGCTGGACGAACGCCATTCAAAGATTACAAGGAAAAAGTCAGTAAAGAGGATTTAAAGCAAAGAACCCTGAAAGAAGAGGTCAGATTCCAACATGATAACTTCACAGAGGAAGCAAAAGATATTTGCAGACTCTTCTTGGCTAAGGAACCAGAGCAACGTTTAGGAAGCAGGTAAACTACCATATATCAGAGGTGATTAGCAATGTCAGCATTGTCCACTGAGATCTGGAAAATACTTTGGATTAGTGACTAGGCCTTGGGATCAAGTATTATTATTTTCCTATAATTTGCATATTATATGGTTAAGTATTTCTGATACTTTCAAACACTGTGAGCACTTAATGTGGAACTATCTCACAGATATATTTTAAAGTAAAAAAGTGAGGTGCAAAGCAGCATTCATTGAAAGAAAGGAGGAAAGAGAGGAAGGAAGGGAGGGCACAGAGAGTAGAGGAAAGGAGAGAAAAGAAAAGAAATCTATGATTCAAATAGTTGCATAGAATATTTTGGGCAGAGTATACAAAGAATGTGTATGACTGGTTGTCTCTAATAGAAAGAAATTGGGGGGGGTGCCTGGGTAGCTCATGTGCTAAGAGTCTGCCTTCGGCTCAGGTCATGATCCCAGGGTCCTGGGATTGAGCCCTGCATCGGGCTCCCTGCTCAGTGGAGCCTGCTTCTCCCTCTCCTACTCCCCCTGCTTGTCTCTAGCTGTGTATCTCTCTGTCAAATAAATAAAAATCTTTGAAAGAAGAAAGAAAAAAAAGAAAAGAAAAGAAAAAGAAAGAAAGAAAGAAGAAAGAAAGAAAGAAAGAAAGAAAGAAAGAAAGAAAGAAAGAAAGAAAGAAAGAAAGAAAAAGAAAAAGAAATTAGGGGGCGCCTGGGTGGCACAGTGGTTAAGCGTCTGCCTTCGGCTCAGGGCGTGATCCCAGCGTTATGGGATCGAGCCCCACATCAGGCTCCTCTGCTATGAGCCTACTTCTTTCCTCTCCCACTCCCCCTGCTTGTGTTCCCTCTCTCGCTGGCTATCTCTGTCGAATAAATAAATAAAATCTTTAAAAAAAACAACACAGATTAGTAAGAGAAAAGACAGGTTTTTATTTATGCACATATACACAGAAAAATGTGACTGGGATCAGTTAGAATTATAGACCATCTTAATAGGGGAAGGGGAGGAGGAGAAGGGTACTTACAGAAAACAAGTAATTTCTTAGAATTGCTGGGGGGAAGGGCACTTATGGGAGAACAAATGACTTTTAGGAGAGATAAATGGACCCTTAGGAGGATAGATGGGAGATTATGATAATTTTGTGACAATGTCTGTTTACGTGTGGTGCAGACTTCTGTCACTGGTGGTAAGAGTCAATGTTTCCTGTTCTAAAACTCCCAGAGAGAAGATTTATGAGTTGAGTTTTTGGGGGAGTCTCTGCTTCTAGGCAAATAAGGGGAGTTCAAAACCTGTATCTGTTGACTTGCAAATGCCTTCAGCTCAAAATAATTTTTATGCTACCTTGTTACATTCTGGACCCTTTCAACATCCTGTTGGTTCTGTTGTTCTAGAGAACCCTGACTAATATAGTGGAATACTTTGAGGTTTAAATATAACTTATGTAAAGTTAGATACAATGTATGTTAGGATTCATTCAATAAGTGATAGCAATTATTACTAATTTGTTCTAAGAGAGATATCAGATAATATTTTGACTGAACTATGAGCTTGAATGTCTTAAATTCTTAGATTGAATTTTCAAAATTTAAAAATATATACAAATATGAAAGCTACAACATGAAGTAATATGACTGAGTTTTACTATTATCCCTGAATGTAGGCAGTAAAATTACCCCCAGTCTTCCAAGTAGCTGCTAGAACAAGGCTCTAGAACAAGGCTGCCTTGATTCAAACTATTTGAGTATGGTGGTAAGCTTTTAATTTGCGACCTCATTTTTTTTTTTAAATAGCGAAACAAAATCCATTTGCAATAACTTTCAAAGCATGACAGACACCAAACTACCAAATGAGTATTTTGAAATTCAACGGAAACTCTACATTTTTGCGAAGTAAAACATGCAACTGATTTTCCTGTGTAGATTCCAACGTTGTTGCATTAGTGTGGTCAGAACAGGCCGTGCCAGGATAACAAGCAAATCCCAAAGTCTCTGCAGCTTGAAAGGAAGGGAATTTTTTCTCCCTCGCACAAAGTGCGTTCGGGTACAGCAGCACTCCCTTCGGGTACCTCCCTTCGGAGCAGAGACTCAGAGAGCCAGGCTGCATCCATCTGACAGCTGCGCTGGGGCTCCTGGCTGCCAGTCGCTGCAGCAGAGAAGAGAGCACAGACAACCCAGCGGAGCTTTGTACTGCCTCAGCCCGCAAGTGACCCACTCGCGCATCACTTACACTCACTTGTGTTTGCCCGGCGCAAGGTCGAAGGGTCTGGCTAGTGCTGTCTTCCTTGTGCCCAGCGAGGAGAGGAGAACCAGAAATGGTGAGCCCTGACCATCTCTACTGCCTGGGTTCTCAAGTGCATGGAGTCTAAGAGGGCAATACCAACAGTGGCGGGGGCCGTGAAGAAAGCAGTCTCTTCAGATGACCTCCCTGAAGGGAACAACGCCCGCTTGGTATGTTTGATTGAAAAATCTATCTGATGCCCTATAAACACATGTTGGGTGTATAAAATGAAATATTGACAAACTTCGTCAGGCAAATGCCACCTTAAAGCCCTGGATCATTGCCTGAAGCTGCTCCATCAAGCAAAACCTTTTTATAAAGCATCTATTGTTGTGACTGTTTTGAATAAAACTGTTTACAACATTAGAGAAAAGGCATATAAAAACCAGCTGTTCGGTACAAGAGAAAACCTTCCAACATTTTCATTTCAACTCTCTATACTTTTTAAAAATTCAAATGAGATAATGTTTGATTAATTTCGTGGTGTCCTTCAAAGCCAAGCAAATGCCTACACAACGTGATACACAGCAGAGAGGTCGAGTGCCCCCTCCCTCTTGCATTCAGAAACATTTGGAATAAACTTTAAAACCCTGTGCCGCCTTTAGACATCATTGAAAGGATCTCCTCCTTTGTCTTCGTAGGTCTGTGAGTTAATTTTGCATAGAAAGCGAAAGCTTTTCTGAGCTTCGCACAAGGGCTCCAGATAGGGTTTATGATGTTTTCTAATAAAATAAAAGCTGAAGACCACTTAAGCATTTTGTAGGTTTTCTTCTGATCAGTCAATGCAGCAGAACAAGCTCAGCTAACCATGTGAGTCTCTGACCTAATTGCTTCTCCAACACTTAATTTCATACCAACACGTACTGTGCTCGCAGACCAAACCCCACAGAGTGGTCATCGCATATGGTCAGGTAGTATCTTTTCCTCATTGACTGTTATAAGAAAATCCATTGTAATCTCAACGTGGGTTCAGTAACACAAGAGCTCCTGTAAATGCTCCGAAATAGAACCTACACCAATCAGCTGGAGATGTCTTCCTGCAGCTGCCGGGTTGGCTAGTGCAAAAGATGTTGCCTCCATCAGTAGCCTCTGCTATTTGTCCAAAGTGCACTGCCTAAGGATGGCCCAAAAGATCCCTGCGTGAAGCTGCCAGGGCAAGATTCAAGAGTCAAATAACATCCATGCTATTTCTAATTGCAGAACTGAGGTAGGAGTCATTAGTGCAAAAGATAAAGTGATCAGATTTGCAGTGGTCCAGACACTGAGTAAAAGGAATAGGGGTTGGAAAGCCTAGCCTTTTGTTGTTAGCATCAGCAACCACAGACATTTAGTGAGAAAGGGCATAAAGCCTGGGCCTTGCCCTCCAGGGTCATCTAGTTGGGGTGCTGAGGAACATAAAGAAAACCTTTAGTGGCCTATTGTTCCCTTATCCTTTGTGAGTAGTTGCAAAAGTTGAAGTGGCCATCCCTAATGGGCAAACCAAGGCCGTTTGGGCCTATTGTTTGAGGTGTTCCTTGAGAATTGTTCATCCTGATGTCAAGACTGGCTTGGCAAGTTTCTCAAGGTTACTGAGCCCCTGGGCACTCTTTGTGTATCCAAGTTAAAGCTGCTCAGAGTGAGTTTAAAGTGCTCTTGACCTGTGGGATAGTGTGTTCATGCATGCTGATGACCATCAAGGTGGTACAAGCTCCTTCCTCATGGCACCTGGTCCCATTCCAGCGCCTTTGTTTCTTTGAGACACAGAGTCTTGGGGTTCATTACTGATCTACATAGATGGAATTCTAGTTCTATCCTTGTTCTGCCACATTTAAATTNTTCATTCTGATGTCAAGACTGGCTTGGCAAGTTTCTCAAGGTTACTGAGCCCCTGGGCACTCTTTGTGTATCCAAGTTAAAGCTGCTCAGAGTGAGTTTAAAGTGCTCTTGACCTGTGGGATAGTGTGTTCATGCATGCTGATGACCATCAAGGTGGTACAAGCTCCTTCCTCATGGCACCTGGTCCCATTCCAGCGCCTTTGTTTCTTTGAGACACAGAGTCTTGGGGTTCATTACTGATCTACATAGATGGAATTCTAGTTCTATCCTTGTTCTGCCACATTTAAATTTTTTTTTTTAAGATTCTATGTATTTATTGGAGAAAGAGACCGAGATAGCGAGAAAGAGAGCAAGAGCAGGGAGGAGAGGGAGAAGCAGGCTCCCTGCTGAGCAGGGAACTCAACACAGAGCTCAGTCCCAGGACCCTGGGATCATGACCTGAGCCGAAGTCAGACACTTAACCAACTGAGCTACGCAGGTGGCCCTCTATCCTTGTTCTGCCACATTTAAATTTTATCTGATACCCTCCCCACCACCAAAATCTGATACCTTAAAATGGTGAATGTTGCCATGTAAATTATACTTCAATAAACCTAACTTAAGAGAAAAATCCATCTTTGAAGTTTTAAATTATCTCAGTAACCCTCCCTCAAGGCTCTGACTCTACAGGATGTAAACCACACAGACATTGGTCAGTAGGTTCTAGTAGATGGCAAGCCTGCGTTTTCCTTCCTTTCAATTGATGGAGACTTGGCGGCTTTGGGAAGAAAAGAGACACCTTGTGGTATCTCATGATGCAGTTCTCCATACCTGTTTTTCAGTTGGGTCATGATGAGATAAGTCCAAGGAGTCCTGCATCAGCCTTTCTGGATGGGGCTAGGCCTGAACCACAGAACATCCCAGGGAATGGCTGGACATCAGATGCCTACAGCTGGATTTCTCTTTTCCATACTAATATTTGATTACAATTTTCCTTTGAAAAATTCACCTATGTTTTTTGGCTTTTTCAGATGCACAGCTATTTATGAATGCAGAAGCAAGTAAAGGGGTTAAAAATACAATGAAAAGACAGACAGGCATTGTTGTGATGGTTAAATGTGATAACATAAGTGCAGAGCTTAACTTTATGTTAGCTGAGAGTAGGTTCTGAATAAATGCCGGTTATTAGTAATGTCATTATTGTGTTTTCACCTGTTAGATAGAGTCCTCTGCAGTAATTATCTGATACAGTAGAGAATCTGTAAGGGGGTATATGGGATAAATCCTCAATCCTTTTCCTAAAAGCATTTTGATAACTGGAATAAAAGTAAAAGGAGGGGCACCTGGGTGGCACAGCGGTTAAGCGTCTGCCTTCGGCTCAGGGCGTGATCCTGGCGTTATGGGATCGAGCCCCACATCAGGCTCCTCCGCTATGAGCCTGCTTCTTCCTCTCCCACTCCCCCTGCTTGTGTTCCCTCTCTCGCTGGCTGTCTCTATCTCTGTCAAATAAATAAATNAAATCTGTAAGGGGGTATATGGGAGAAATCCTCAATCCTTTTCCTAAAAGCATTTTGATAACTGGAATAAAAGTAAAAGGAAACCTATGAATGTGATGAATTTTTACCACAGTTGATTTATGACAGAAATTGACTTTTCCCTAAGGGAAGACATTTCTTTTCTTCTTCTTCATCTTCTTCTTTTTTTTTTTTTAAGATTTATTTATTTATTTTAGAGAGAGAGAGTATACAGGGGGAGGGGCAGAGAGAGAGAGAAAAAACATCAAGCAGACTCCCTGCTGAGTGCAGCGCCCAAGGTGGGGTTCAGTCTCACAACACCCATGCCAAAATCAAGAGTTGGATACTTAACCAACTGAGCCACCCAGGCACCCTCCTAAAGGTAGACATTTTTTTGTCAGACCAACATATCTATTCACATAAAAGAAAAAGGAAAAAATCATTTGAATCTGATGCCACAGTACAGCCCCCTTTTTATTTCTTTAAAACCTGGACTTAAGAGGAACCAAGAGAAATGTGCGGTAGGCTGTCCCTAGCATGGTCCCCAAAGATCCCCACTTCCTGTTATCCACACTCTTGTGTAATCCCTTCCCTTAAGGGTGGGCTGGACTTATTCATCTGCTTCTAACAATATGGCAAAAATGATGAAATATCATTTCCAAGATTTGGTAGTAAAAAGACTGTGCCTTTTATCTTGGGCTCACTCTCTCTCTTTCCCTCCCTCTCTCCCTCTCTGATAATTTGCCTTGGGGAAAGCCAGGTGTAAAGTTATAAGGTAGCTTTGTGGAGAGACTCATATGGTGAGGGATGGAGACCTGCCAATAACCATGTGAGTGAGCTTGGAACCCCTAGCCCCAGTTGAACCTTCAGATGAGACCACAGCCCTAAGGAATAGCTTTACTGAAACCTTATGAAAGACCTTGAGCCAGAGGCCCCAGTAAAGCTGTTTCTAGATTCTTGACCCACAGAAACTGAGATAATAAATGTTTGTTGTTGTAAGCCACTGAATGTCAGGGCAGTTTGTTACACAGCAATAGATAACTGATACAAGAGGTTACATAATTGGGAGCGTACATTCCCCCCCTTCCCCCTCATTCTAAGGCAAATACTGGCATAATTTCTAGCACAAGGAAGGAGGGCTTCATAACAAATAACCATAGTCTTGAGCGTTGAATGTATGCTCATTCATGCTACTAAAAATTACTAATGGATTTTTTTAAGTCTTTAAAAATATTGTGGCAGTTGGGGGAGGTAGGTGGAGCTCCTAAAAATCATGTCATATGAAGACTGAGGTGAGGGTGCTGTCTTTTAGAATGTGAGTGGGGCTGTGTGGGAATAGACATGCTTCCCTTGTTCTATGTGACCCTGAAGGGTAGAGCAAAATGCAATGACTGGAAGTTACAGGCAAGCGGGTTCTGGCCCCACTGAATTTTGCTTGTATTTCCACAAAACACTAAGAATAAAAGTCATGCCAACTGTTTGACTCTAAAAATTAGATCTACATTTGAAGGTTATCTGCAAACAATGAAAATGCTACTGTCTGCGTAAGCTGGAATTGTGGGTGATTTTTTAAAAGTTATTATTTTTCCAAATTATTCTTTACGTCGTTATATCGTCTTTGCAATTAAAATGAAATGTATTACGGGAAAAGAATGCTACACACTTTGTATTGTGAGAACATTTCCTGTTTTGGTTTGTTACTGTGTCTCAGGCTGACTATCTCCTTTCTTCACAGAGAAAAGTCTGATGATCCCAGGCAACACCCTTTCTTCAAAACCATCAATTTTGCTCGCCTGGAAGCTGGCCTAGTTGAGCCCCCATTTGTGCCAGACCCTTCAGTGGTTTATGCCAAAGACATCGCTGAAATTGAAGATTTCTCTGAGGTTCGGGGAATCGAATTTGATGATAAAGATAAGAAGTTCTTCCAAAGATTTGCAACAGGTGCTGTCCCTATAGCATGGCAGGAAGAGATCATAGAAACGGGACTGTTTGAAGAATTGAATGACCCCAACAGGCCTGCAGGTTGGGATGGTAATTCATCCAAGTCTGGTGTGTGTTTGTTATTATAAGTTGTTCTCTCCACCAGATGGGCAGCAGGGATCTCAGCTGACATAATCTTCGAATGTTCCTAACACATGAAAATCTGTTGAATGAGGACTGATCAATCAGGAGGGGCATTTCAGCCATAGAACAGTTCAAAGGACAGGTGAGCTCACCACTAGGACACATTTTTCTCCCCTCCCCTCACCCTCCCTTTCCCCTCCTTCTCGTCTCCCTTTCCCCTCCTCTCTCCCTTTCTCTCCTCTCTCCTTCCCTTCCTCCTCTCCTCTCCTTTCTTCTCCTCTCCTTTCCTTCTTTATCTCTCTCCCTCTTTCCCCCCACCTCTTTCTTCTTTCTCTCCTTTTTCATAAAGTTGAGTAAAAAGTCTCAGTTTTCACTGAGGCCTGGGAAAAGGAACACTCAGGTTTATTTTGATAAACTAAAACCATGAGCCCTCCACCATCATGTCCCTGAAAATTACACAAAGTCCTAGGAATAGAGAATGGAACGTTGTGGTATACTCAGAAAATGAGCATTTGCAATTCTTGGTAAATAATCATTTTAGTTTTGCTTTGTTTATATCCTTTCTTCCTTTCATCTTTCAGTATTTCTTCTGCTTCTGTACTTATAAAAAGGACTTGGGAGCTGGAAATAAATGTTCCTGATATTCTCCCCCTAAAAAGGAGTGGATTGTAATTTTTGGCAATATTTTAAATTACAGAATAATTTTTAATTTACCAAGAGTCTCTTTTTCATATTTTTGAAATATTTTACCATTATAATGTTGAAGCATTTTAAATGGAAATATTCATGAGATCTGGGAATTAAGGTATTCTGTAAGTTGAGTCCTTTAGGTAACATGCTACAGATTGCTTACATATGCCTTGGTTCCCAAACTTTGCCGAACTTTAGAATCACCTAGGGATCTTTTAAAAATACCAATGCCTGACTCCTACCCCCAGATTTTAATTGATCGGGGATGCAGCCTGGGCATCTAGATTTCCAAGGGCTCCCCAGGTGCTTTGGATGTGCAAACACGTTTGAGAACCACAGCCATGTCTGCTGAAATGCTGTTATGTACGGGTTCTTGCTTTGATTGCTCCACGTTTCAATTATACATTTGACAGCCACTTTTCAAATACCCCAAAAAACATGTAATTTTGGCAATTGCAGTATATATGAAACTGAACATCATCTGTATTCATCTTGTAGACTTTCCTGTCCTTGTACGCTTTAGTTTTTCACACATACCTTGTGAAGTAGATTCTTGGCTATTTCAAGACCTGAAGGAGAAATACGGCCTTTGGCAGCTGATTTGAACAAATGGTAGCTCTCAAGTGGCTGCCCAGCCAGCACTTTATTGTAGAATTAGCACTTCCAAAGAGCACAGCCAATGTGAAAATTCTAAAGGTGCAAAAAAATATTTTGGACACAATCATAAATCTGAAGTGATTATACTTAAAGAAAAAGGGGGGGGCCACCTGGCTGGCTCAGCAGGTAGAGCATGTGACCCTTGATCTCTCGGGGCCGTGAGTTCAAGCCCCATGTTGGGCATAGAGCTTGCTAAAAAAAAAATAATAATAATAAAATGAAATTTTAAGAAAGGATTAAAAAAAAGATGTATGTGTGCATAAGGAAATCTCACGAGTGCCAGTGGTGACAAACCTGGCTGAAATCATTCTAAAAGTTTTATTTCTTGAGTACGGGAGCCAAGAGTTGCAAACACACTGGTCCAAAAATATTTGGTTAACTGGAACCCAGCCAACAGTAATCCTCAAGTACAAGGCAGCATTAGCTAGACCCTGCATGGTAAGTAGGAAGTAAGAAATCCTCTGGGACTGGGGTCCCGGGTGAGTGCATCTGCCCCTCACCCTCCTGCTCATTCTCTGTCCTCAGCAGACTCTTGACGCTCCAAATCCTGCCCTGGAGATACTGCGGAGTCCCGGGTCATCAAAGCACATACAGGTGTGTCCAGCAAATTCTTTTTCCTAAGGCAAGAAAGGAGATTAAAATTTGATAAAATTCATAACAAGTCTATTTTAACAAAAAACAAATTCACAATTAACAAGTCCAATTAACCAGAGCATTCTAAGAGTAAAGGTCTTAGTATTTAGCTTTATAATTAGACATTTAAAAGTAATGTCTTACTGCATTGGTTCCTTAATCTGCATGTCTACTGCTTTTGATAAACTTTAATACAAATCTGTGTTTCATTTCTTAGAACTAACTCAGGAAAGTAATCGAGTAAGAAACTATAATCAAACGATCCCCAAGTAAATACGTGTTGAGCTAAGTTACACATTGAGCCCTATCCTGGACATTTGGGGGACACCATAGAAAAATAAGAAAACTGTCTAAGAGAGGGTATATGGTGTAGGGTATAGAATGCAGATTCCTGCCATTGTTATTATTCATATTTTAAATGAGAAACTGGGGTGCCTTGGTGGCTAAGTCAGTTGAGCATCTGACTTTTGATTTCAGCTCAGGTCATGATCTCAGGGTCATGGGATCGAGCCCCTCATCGGCCTCTGTGGTCAGCAGGCTCTGCTTGGGATTCTCTCTCTCCCTCTGCCCTCCTCCCCTGCTCCCTCTCTCCCTCTAAAATAACTAAATAAATCTTTTAAAAATGAGAAGCTGAAGCTCAGAGATGTTCTGTAGCTTGTCCAAGGTCGCACAGCTTTTCAGGGGTGTTGCAAAGACTAGAAATAATGTATATGAAACACATAGCACATGACTTGCATATAGTAGGGGCATAATAAATTGAAGACTATAGTCAGTAAGTAGCAGCTGGTCAAATGATTCTAGGTCAGGAGACAAACTTGTAAGAGCTAAACTTGGCCACCTTAATTAAAAGTTCCAAAGGAGGTGAAAGAAGGAAGAGAGCTGGGTCCTGGGGTGCAGTTTAAAAGGAAAGTTTTTATCCTCAATGAAAGAAAAAACTAATTAAAATAAACGGAGACATTGGAGTCCATCCCAGTCCCCATTGTCACCACATGCTAAGTACAGGACCCACCTGGGCCACATCAGAGTGAAGGGGGCTTCTGGTTACAAGAGTGGGGCATGTGAGGGATAGAACTGATGGGGAGATTAAATACCACAGATGGAGAGAAATAAGTGAATGCAGGGCCATCTGCCCAGGTCGTGGGTGGGATTCAAGGAAAGACTTAAGACAAAACCAGATGTCTCACCAAAGGGAGAAAGTGATTTTTGAAAGGGGATGATGCTTGCTTATTTTCCAAAAGTGAAAATGAGCTTACGTTTTTATAGAAAAGTTTCATAAACATAATGAAACATCAGGGGAAATGAACACATCTGTGAGTGAGGTGTTCAGACAAAGAAGAACCACAGTGAAGTCATCTTTATTCTTCCCGTTTGTCAGGGGTTATCTGGAATGTTTGTTTCCTACAGGAGGAGGTGATGAATTACTGAGTTTAAGATTGCACGCCACAAAGAGTTAAAAAATATTCTCAATTGTTTATTTTCAATATCAGATTTAAGATGTTTTTCATTTAGGTGACCAGGCATGGAAGTGAAAATTCAATTAATTGGGGTTCTTAGAAATTGCATGTCTTGAAATCATGAGAGTCTACCAGATCAATTTTTAAAGGTTATTATATTGTATGTATCATTAGGGCAGTTCAGTAATAAGACTTGATTTATTGTTTGTAAATTGTCTGGACGTGAAAACTAGTGAAAATACATAATCCGTGTTTCTTAAAGAGTTGTCCTGGGCAGTTTTAAATCTTAAGAATTGAAAAAAAAAAAAAAGATACAAGGAAAAAAATAAATGCAAGAATGGGGGGGTCCTGGGAAGAATATCATATTAGCCATTTTGATGATCAAAAAAATTTTCAAAAACTTACTGAGTTTTCTTGGATCATCTAGGAAAAATAATTGCAGTTATTTAAGTATTAGTTATTTGTTCGATACATATTGCTACCTGCTGTGTGCCAGGCTCCATTTTGGTTTGGGGAGAGATGCTGGGTTTTCTCCCTTCAGGATTTTTAGATTGGAAAGTGGTTTTGTTGCCCCTGTGTGTCAGTAAACCTTTGTATCTCTCTGGGTAGACATGAATTTTGTTCTTCCACTTTTTCTCAAGTTTTCTGTACTGAACACATTTTTATTTTAAAAATCAGGGAAAAGTATATTATTTAAAGCAATTCAGGGCTCATCATAGCTGGACCTGGATGTGTGGGGCATGCCCAGGCTGGCTATGGCAATACTCGTCCCTGAGGACCTCTTTCTGGCTGACGGGTATGAGCCTGGATCCTGGGAGTAAAGACCTGGACTCCTGGTCTAAGCCAGCAGAGTCTCCCCGAACAGAGCCAGCAATTGGTGTCTAAGGTTGAGCCAGGTAATTGGTTCTACAATCTAGACCATGAACTGTGATGGTCTGTGGTGAAGGTATTACCAAACCTCAGAGAAATGAAAGCACGTACTACAATGCAGCAAAGTTTCTCATGCACTATTCACTTCAAAATATTTTTTTATGCAGCAGCTATTTCTGCCGCGGTTCCTATCCCCATGCTTTAGTAAAATCACCTTTTTGCATATATATATATATAATGACACACATAATATCTTTTATGATATTAAAATTGGAGACCCTCTGACCATTCCTCAAATTTTTTTTTTTATTTGAAATTTTACTGACCCATGAGATCTCAAATCTGGGAACCCCTGGACCAAATGACCTTGAAGGGAGCTCTGATTGTAAGGAAACACTTGTGCTTCAGTAGAAAACTATGCATTGCCTGGAGGAGGATATGCAAACTTCTTCTGTAAAAGACCAGAGTGTAAATATTTTAGACTTTGGAAATGGCAACTACTTATCTCTCCCTTTGTAAGAGGAAAGCAACCAAAGATAATGTGTGAAGGAGTAAGTATGGCTGTGTGCCAGTAAAGTTTTATTTATAAAAAGCCAGTAGTAGGACTAGATTTGGCTCACAAGCAGTAATTTATTGATCCTAGTCATAAATTATCTTACTACTAACTGACGAGGTTATCTGACTCTAAAGGAGCTATTTTACAACTCTATAAAATAGATAACTAAAGGGAATGCAAAATAATTCTTGTCTATAGACCTTACCCTGCATTAGTTGGTCAGGGCTAAGATAACAAAGTATTGCAGACTAGGTGCCTTGAAAACCAGAAATGTATCATCTCACTGTTCTGGAGGCTCCAAGTCCAAGATCAAGGTGTCAGTGCGGTTGATTTCTTTTGAGGCCTCTCTGCTTGACTTCTACAAGACTATCTTCTCCTGTCTGCCCAGGAGATCTTCCTGCTGTGGGTCTCTGTGTCCTAATTTCTTCTTATAAGGACACCAGTCATATGGGATTAGGGTCCATCCTAATGACCTCATTTTAACTTAATCACCTCTTTAAACACTCTATCTCCAATACAGTCACAGTCTGAGGTATCGGGGGTTAGGACTTTAACATAGGAATTTTGAGAGGTACAATTCAGCCCAACACCCCCAAACCAGTTTTATGTATATTTGCTCATTCATTTCAACATTCCTTTATTGCATACAAATGTATGCTTTTCATTACTCTTTTCAACTGGTTGTAACACCAGTTTCCTCATGAATGAGTTAAATAAAAACCTTTAACATGTATTCATTTTTATTTCTGTATGGCAGTCATGATTTTACTTTTTTTTTTTTTTTGGAGGATTATCCATTGACAAAACCCAGAATGTCATAATACCATCAAAGAACCTGAGGCGTATTTTTGAAATTCTGCTTCCATTAACAGAAGTTCTCATCAAGAGCCCTTTCTCTTTTTTTCTATTATGAAACACAGCAGAAAGAAGCTTCCCCAAATAGGGGGCTGGTGGGAATGGTGGCAAGCCCAGAAAGCAGCTAGCATTTCCCCAGCAGTTTGGTTGAGGTGCGTGGGGACAGCTGACTAGTATATATTTTTAAACCAATTCTCCTCGCCCTGCCTCTCCCATCTGCACCGCCAGTTGTCAAGTACATTCCTGCCGTGCCCATATTTCCTGCATGCCGCAGGACACGCTGTTGGGGAAAGAAGCAGAGAGGAGAAAGCCGGGAGCCGGAAGAACCAAGGACCGCTTCAGAGGTTCACCTGCTAGTACACAGTGTGCTGAACCACTGAGGCCGTCAATGCAAACATGCAGTCCAGAGACACACCCAGCGGGAGGCACCGTGTTCAAGTCCCTGTACCAACAACTCCCCGGCAAGGTTTGCCAGGTCAAATGCAGGATGTCCAGTTACATTAGAACTGCAGAAAACAAACTAATTTTTTTTCTAGTATCATTAGTTCCCCAATGTTGCACCAGACATACTTACGCTAAAAAATTACCTGTTGTCCATGAGTCTAGATAATCAAGTAAGCATAGCCTGTGGTCAGAACTAGAGAAAATAACAGGAAAACCAGCCCAGCTCAAGTGAGAGCTCCACCTGCGTTTGCCCAAATCTATCAATTCTGTCCTCTAATACAGCTTCTGCAAATTTGTTTTGGCCGCTCCACATGTGTGCTTGCTCCCACTCGAGGAGTTGGCCAGGCAGTGTTGCCAGCATCACCACTACTGCTTCCAACAATAATAATAATGCAATAAAAGTTTCCATTTGCTGAGCACCTACTATGTGCTGGGCACTGTACTTGGCATTTTTTTGTGTATTACTCCCAAGGCTCACAGTCATCCTGTGAAGTAGGTATTATTTTCTGCATTTTATTGATGAAGAAAAGAAAGCTCCAGAGGTTAGTAGGCTTCTCCAAGTACACAGTTAAGTGCTGAGTAAACCCAAGTCCACCTGACAACTCTTGGCTCTGAGGTCATTGATTTCCCGAGTAGGAACTGCCTCTGTTCCTGTTCCCTGAAATGTCTCCTGTGGGGCTCAAAGCAGACTTGGAGGACCAAACTGAAGGAAGAAATAATTTCTAAGAAATATTCTGTAGTCCCTAGATGGAGTAGCGGGGCTGAGACTAGAGTGAGGTGAGCAAGGCACCCTGGGCACAATATTTACGGCAGCACTCAGTCTCAGGAGCACACAAGTGTAGCATGGAAACGTGCACAAAAACCGAAAGTGAATGCTCCAGTCTTGTACCTTGGACCTTGCATTTTACTCACCCAACTTCTGGTCCTATGGGCTAATGGCTCGGATGTAGATATTTAGAAAAATCTTTATGAAACTATACTTCTTTATTTCTTCGTCTCCTCAAAAATAACCATATACGTTCATTCCTTCAACAAATATTAATTCAGGGTTTACCATGTACTAGGCCTGTGGTAGGAGACAGGAATTGAGCCCAAGACAGACCATGCCCATCCTGAATATTTCCCCCTTTGGCTGGATATCTTTATGAGCCAATGTGGATCAATAATTTTTCCTGCTTCTCTGTAGTTGATGCCAAGGAGCATAATGCCTAGGGGGATTTAAGAACCAGAATCCAGTTTTCCCTCTTCCTTTCCTCTTTATTTTATTTTTTTTTTTTAAAGATTTTATTCATTTATTTGACAGAGATAGAGACAGCCAGCAAGAGAGGGCACAAGCAGGGGGAGTGGGAGAGGAAGAAGCAGGCTCATAGCAGAGGANGCCTAGGGGGATTTAAGAACCAGAATCCAGTTTTCCCTCTTCCTTTCCTCTTTATAAGAATTTCTCCTAAGGTTTATGCTTTAAAATCCTTGTTCTTAAAAAGCTGTGCAATTAGGACTTGTAAACTCCTTATTACATCTCCCTTAAAGTGGAAAGTTACAGGCAGGCTAAAAGACACATCCAGACNGAATTTCTCCCAGGTTTATGCTTTAAAATCCTTGTTCTTAAAAAGCTGTGCAATTAGGACTTGTAAACTCCTTATTACATCTCCCTTAAAGTGGAAAGTTACAGGCAGGCTAAAAGACACATCCAGACTGGATCTCGGTAAATGTTTTTTTAATAAATGCCA
Source organism: Ailuropoda melanoleuca (assembly GCF_002007445.2). Classification (NCBI taxonomy): domain Eukaryota; kingdom Metazoa; phylum Chordata; class Mammalia; order Carnivora; family Ursidae; genus Ailuropoda; species Ailuropoda melanoleuca. Next base: position 7,449,300 of record NC_048223.1, on the reverse strand, counting down.
GTGGAATGAAGGGGAGAAGGCTGCTTGGGCACATGTCATAACTGGTAACAAGGCAGACAATGGTGAAATAGCAACTCAACCAAACAAACATTCGGATGCCCTTGTCGGCGCCCTGCTTCGTGGGGAGTGGTGTGCCCTCCGGCCCTCACCTTTGCTTGGTTATGTTCCAGGCTAGGCCCGTAAAACAGAAGAGCAGATACTGCGGGGCAGAACTTTGCCCAGGCATGTGGAATTTTCACTGTTTTTATTACTTTATGTGTCTTTACTGGCAACATTTCATAGTCCAGCATTTGATCAATTCCGTCACTTAGTTCTGACGTGCAGTGTATGGACTGTCCAGTCATCTTGCCTCTCCCTCCCACAGTGCACTCTCATCACTTTGTCACTTGCCCTGCACTACTCCACCATGTATGGCGATGCACAAAGGATGTGAAATAAATCCCTCCATTTGATTTTGGAAGAGGGGTTTAAGAAGAAGGTAGAAACCATTAACCGACATCTGGATTCTCTGAAAATTTAAGTGATCTACTATATCTGCTCACCTTCTCCCACCCACCACCTCCCCCCACTCTTTTTTTCCCTGTAGCAGAGAAAGCTCAGCTAATTCGTCTCAAATGTTTTATGAAGTTGAGAATTTTCTTGTGTGTAACACTGGAGATGCATAGAAGGAACCCATTGCTTTTCACCTCCCTTGCATGGTGACTGTCCTGCCAGTAAAAGTGACTATAGGCCAATATTACTCCACACAAGGAACAAGGAACAGTGGAGAAGACAATGAGTAAAATGCAATTCTAACTCAAAGTTTACTTTCAGTTATACTTCCATGCCAAAGACTGACTTGGGGAGAATGTATGTGAAAAGTTTCCTTTGCAAAAAATTCCAGAGGGAATGTTTGACTAGTTCTTCCCTGTTTGGAAGGTAGCAGACTACTACAATATTGTGTCATGAGGACAGACCTGCACTTGGCCCCATGGCATACTGGAACGGATGGTGCGCACCTCTTCTCAACTCCACTTTCAGCCTCACCTGACCTCACCTTGGTAGCTTGAATTAGGCCACCGTGGGTAGATCTGCAACCCAAAAAACAGCAAATCCTACAATTCAGGGTTTGTTTTCCTGGAGAGTGGGTTGTTATGCATTTACCAGCACTTCACTGACTTGCCCCTGAAATAAACTGTGGTTGGTTAGTTGTGACTCTGTCCAGAATCTGGCAAGGTCTACCCCAAGATTGGTTCCATTTTTAGGAGGTAGACAAGGTTGTAGGAGAGAAACCAACTAGAGTCACAAGGCACAGCCCATGGAAGATATTCACCAGACAGAAAGGCTAAGAAGTGCCAGGGAAAGCTGGATACAAAGCTACCAATATCTAAAAGATGAGAGTAAGAGAACATGAAAGCTAGGGGCAAGCGCCAGAAACAGAACAGCCACCAAAAAAGAAATAAATACAGAGATATGAAAATGGACTGAGTGGTCTATAAACTCACTACAGAAATTTTACATAATGTTCTGATAGCTTGAATCATCACTCCACAGTGGGGGTTCATTAAAAGTGTGATGAAGCTCATGTTGGCATCTGATTCATTTGATTAAAATTACTTCACATTAATGGGATCTGCCACTCCTTCCATATGCACTGATTTAAAGCAAACATGATTCATTTACCTGCAAAAATATAAAACAGAGAGAGTTACAAGTGTCCCCCATAGGCTCTTGAGAAAGACTTCCTTCTAATGAGAATTCTGTCCTTCAGGCATAAACACCACCCCAAGCACCTGCTACAAACCTAAGCCATAGACACCCCCCCCCCCCCCCCCCCCCCGCCCCGCAAACCTGCAATTATGAGCTGCTGGCCTACTGAACATCACTGAGAAAACATTAGTATTCCCTCCTGCCCTGAAGTTCCCCCTTCTAAAAGTTTTGAGATTGGAGGATCAGGTATTGGAGTGTGTGGTAGGCTGAATAATGGCCCAAAAGATATTCATGTCCTAATTCCCTATAAATGCCATATGGCAAAAGGGGCTTTGTAGATGTGATTAATTTAAGGACCTTGAAATAAGGAGATGATCCTTCATGAATAATCACAACTCTGCTTCTAAGAGGAGGAATTGGTCAGAGAAAACTGTGCGATGCAGAGAAGCTGTTGCCATTGGTGGAGTCATGCACACAGAGGAAAGGGAAAGGGCCACAAGCTGAGGAATAAAGGAAGTCACCAGAGACTAAATAAAGCAAGGAAATGGATTCTCCCCAGATCATTGAGAAGGAACCAGCCCACAATCAATACCTTGACCTTTAGCCCAGTGAAACTTTTGGATTTGGGATTTCTGGCCTCCAGAACTATAAGAGAATAAATCTGTGTTATTAATTTTGTGGTAATTTATTACAGCAGCCATAGGAAACTAATACAGGGTATAACATATTTTTTCCAGCCTTGGAATTAAAGAATTTTCTGAGGCCTTAAGGGAAGTAGGAAAACACAAGGTTAAATTATTCTGCAAAAGGATAACTATGAATTTTACTAATGAGTAGACTATGTTCCCTGTTCTCCAAACCTGACCTTGACCCTGCCCTAGGCCTTCTACCTTTTAGGCCTTTTCAGAGGAAAGACATGAGCAGAAGGAGAAAGGAGTTATATGTCAGCCTATCCCCAAACCATCTCTCCTTCCTTGCACGCAGATGCCAAATATTTCCGAGGGAAGCTACCTGCCCTTACCTAGAGGATGAATTCTGATCGGTCTTTTTGCCAGTAATTGGTCTAGGCATGGTCATGTGATCTCACCCTGGCCAATGAGAGTAAATAGCTGCTTGTTGGGCTGTTTTTAGATGGATTTTTTTGGCCTAATTAAGAAAGCCACGTGAAAGAAAGCCATTTTGACCCCTTCCTTTTTTTATGTTTGTCGTCTTATAAGAGGATAATGATGCCTTGCCCTGGGGCAGCCACCTGCGATCCTAGGCTTGAAAACAAGAGCTAACACACAAGGGGGCAGAGATGCAAGATAGAAGGACCTGGGTTCTTGATGACATCACTGAGCTGTCACAGCTACTGAGTGACCTTCCTTCTTTCAGACTTCTTAAGATCATAGCCTTGGGATGCCTGGGTGGCTCAGTCAGTTGGGCGACTGCCTTTGGCTCAGGTCATGATCCCGGAGTCCTGAGAGTAAGAGAACATGAAAGCCTTGCTTGGCAGGGAGCCTGCTTCTCCCTCTGCCTGCTGTTGCCCCTGCTTGTGCTCACTCTCTCTCTCTCTGACAAACAAATGAGTAAAATCTTAAAAGAAAAAAAAGGGGGGGGGGAATCCTTTAAAAAAAAAAATCATAGCCTCTTTAAAGTTTAGATTTGCACTGACAGTTGAGTTTCTGATTACTTGCTGCCAAACATGTTTAAAGATTAAAAGAGGGAAGGAAGGAAGAAAGAAGGGAAGCCAGAGGAATGCATGTTAACCTTTGCAGAAGTGAGTTGTCAAGTCTACAGCTGCTGCCAGAACTCCAGAAGTGAGTCCCCAAAGTGGACTGGAGGACTTCCTGTGGGGTCAGGGGGCACCCAACTCACCTTTGGCTAGTCAAACTGCATTTGTGCACTGCCTGCTTGCCACAAATCCCTTCTCAAACCCTGGGGCCAGTTATCCAAGTGACAGACAGGCAGTGTTACTTAGGGTACCAGCACCAAAACCATGAGAAAAACGTGTGATAATAGCCAGAGTAGTCATAGGAAAAATTAATTTTTTTAACTTTCTTACCCTAATCCAGAATTTGATGTGATTTGGATTTGGATTACATGTGGTAAGAGGCGCAATGTTTTTGGTGCTCCAACTCTCAAACAATGAAATGAAATTACGAAGTGATTCATTGTACCAGCCCTAGGGCCAGGCTGCTTCAGTTTGAATCCTAGTTCTGTTACTCACTGGTTGTATGACCAGGGGCAAGTTGCTTGGGTATTTTTGGTCTCAATTTCCCTATCTCTAAAAAGGTAATGAGGCTGGTAATTGCACCTATCTCCTAGGGTTATGAGGCTTAAATTAGTATTAACATATAACATTTAGACAGTGCCTGGCACAGAGCAGATGCTATATGTTTATAAATTGCTGCTGTTATGATTATTGTTACTGTTAGAACCTCTAAATATCTCAGCATGGTCCCCTTGGTCACAGGGAAATGACTGGACGCAAGGTCCATCAGAGACTCCCCCTGGTTGTATGACTGAGAGTTATGGAACCTCTCCCTCCCTTGCTGAGAGGCTGTGAGTTAATGTGCCTGGGACTCAGGTCAGTAGCATGACAGTAATAAGCCCGAGGCCCTAGGGACGCTCTGCATCCATCAGCCACCTTCACCTCTCCCTGCACTCCAGTGGGATCGCAAGAACCAGCTGTTCCCCACATTCACTTGTCAGAGGTGGGTTTCTGACACTTGCACCAGAAGCTAGTCTTGACTTTGATCTCGGTTTGCCTGATGAAGAGCTGGCCTAGGTCTGTGCAGAACTGCTCTTACTTGCTCCTGATACGATTAAAATTGGCAATNAGAGGCCCTAGGGACGCTCTGCATCCATCAGCCACCTTCACCTCTCCCTGCACTCCAGTGGGATCACAAGAACCAGCTGTCCCCACATTCACTTGTCAGAGGTGGGTTTCTGACACTTGCACCAGAAGCTAGTCTTGACTTTGATCTCGGTTTGCCTGATGAAGAGCTGGCCTAGGTCTGTGCAGAACTGCTCTTACTTGCTCCTGATACGATTAAAATTGGCAATGCTCTGGACCACTATGAATATTGAACTAATTTTCTTATTATTTGGCCTGTAGTTGGAATGAAATGAAAAATAATTCCTCTTATACAGTCTTGAAAAAAATTTTAAGTAGTTTTTTCCTATTAAAAAATAGAAGATGAAACAAAATTGGTCATAAGCTAATAATTGCTGAAGTTGATGGGCACATGGCCACAATGGGAATGGGGGTGGAGTAGGTATCACAATTCTTTCTCTTTTTATGTTTTAATTTCTCCAAAACAAACAGTTCAGAAAAAAGCACATGTTCATTGTATAAAATTGGTTAAAAAAAAAAAAGGAAAATACCAATCAGTATCTTGAGAAGCACTGTTCATACTTTGATGGATAGATTTAGTGGACTGGTCATAGATTTGGTTCATTTGATGGATTTTTGGTGGATCTATCCATCTACATCTATATTGGTTTTTAACCTTCTGGGGTCATAATGTATATATTATTTGATAATCTGTTTTTTCATTAACAATATATTGTAAGCATCTTGCCATGTCAAAAAAAAATTCCTTGTTAATCATATTTAGAACTGCATTTCATTACATAGATGCACCGTAATTTGTCTACCCAATCCCAAACTTCTAGGAGTTTATACTGTTTTTATTATCAGTATTTTCCAGTTTTTCCTTATTACAAATAATCCTGTAATGAACATCCTTGTAGCTATCTTGCAGCATCCTTTATTATTTATCATTGTCCTAGTATAAACTCCTAGAAGTGGAATGTTGAAGTATAAATACTTTTAAGGCTTTTGATAAATATTGCCAGATGACCTCCAGAAAGGTTGTACTGGGTTGTACTCCCAGGAGCCCCGGGTTGCGATCTTCTGATAAGATAATAGAAGACAAGCCACACCAGAAGTGGGTGGGCGCTACCCCCTCAGCCCATCTTTGCTGGGTTGCCTTGTGTCAAGGACAGGTATTACTTGTAGGCCTCAATATTTCCATTAGGAAAATACAAACAATGTAATTCCAGGCTTTGAAGGTTAGTTTGGACCTTATCTGGACCACTCCCTCATTTTACAGATAGGAAAATTCAGCCCCAAGACTGCACAGCTAATTAAAAACTTTCTGGAATTTCTGTAGTACAGAAGAGCTATTGTGATGTTGTAGCCCTGATGACAATAATAGCTAACATCTGTTGACCACTTATTCTGCTTTCCATGAATTAATCATTTGATCCCTCCCCAGCCCCATGGTGTTGGTACCATTATATGCCCATTTTACATTTAAGTTGAGGGGGCACTAAGAGGGGAAGTAACTAGACAAAGGATGTGCAACACCCTGAGAATCCCAGGTTCAAATCCAGGTAAACAATGTCCAAAGCCCAAATTTAACCATAGATTGTCAGCACGTCTGTTATTTTTGATCAGGGAAGGGAAATTTAATCTATAGCTCCTTTCAGGCCAGGCTGGTCCCCACCCAGTTTTCCAAGTGCACATGTGTGACTGGAATCTTGTCCCTACTATTATAACCTCCACCTACCCTCATGCCTGTCATTGGTCACCTCCTTATAATGGAAGGATTTTTTTTTAATCGAACTTCATTTTTGTAAACTTCTTTTCTGATCAATGATAGAAACTACTATTCTTTTTTTTTTTTTTTAAGATTTATTTATTTATTTTAAAGAGAGAGAGACAGAGAACAAGAGCACGAGCCGGAGGGGCAGAGGGAGGAGCGAGAATCTTCAGCAGACCCTGCAGTAAGCTTGGAGCCTGACCCGGGCCCGATCGTAGGCCCCTGAGATCATGACCTGAGCCAAAACCAAGACACAGACACTCAACTGACTGGCCCATGCTGACTCCCCGAGAGACTGTTATTCTTAAGCAGACCATTTCTAGGTACAGATTGAGGAGACAATGTTTGTGATTTCCTTCTCCTTAATCTGGTCAGAGTTGGATGTCCAAATTTTAGCTCCTCAGTAGCACTGGAAATGTCAAACACCCACCAATTGTATCTTGTGAACAGTTACTAATTGATAGCTCTTCCTGGGGTCTTCCTGTCAGAAGAAAAGAGTCCTGGCTGCACCTGGACTATTATTTGCTTAAAACAATGAAAGCACTTACAATAGCAATGAGGAAAAAGTTACTGGGCTGGAAAATAATGTAACCTGCAAATAATCCCAGGTCACTTTGGAGCAAACCAAGGCAGAATTTTAAAAGTTCTTTCCTTCTCGTGTCTTCTAAGGCAGCAAACATAATGAATTGTACTGCCTGGACAGGGGCAACCATGACTCAGTTGTAGGGCAGGTCTGCAGCCCTCGCAGGAAGGGAAGGCAGAGGAAATGGACCCGCTTATAAAAAAAAAAAAAAAAAAAAAAAAAAAAAAGCCCTTCATTTCAACTTTTCCCCCCTTTCCAGCCCTAACCTACACTTAGAATTCGGAAACAGAACATGGTCATTAAAGAACAAGACAGCCACCAGCAGATTACAATCTTATATCGGGGGTTTTTTTGTTTGTTTTTTGTTTTGTTTTTTGCCAGAAAGGAGTACCCCACCTCATGAATCATCCAACCACTATTCTTTGTTTGGCTTTTTCTCAGCTCATTTCCTTAGTTCTATCAATTGCCTTTTTTTTTTTTTTTTTGACTGCTTGAGGAAAAACCTCACTTCGGGTTAATACCCTGTCCCTGGTGCCAAAGCCTGCCAGCCCCACAACCCACTTGAGGTAGGGTACGTCTAATTGTCTGTGGAGAGAGGAGCAATGGCGGACAGGTTCTGTGGTGTCTGGGGCTGTGAGCTGGGGGACAGAGAGCCTGGACACCCTTGACTTGCTCCAGGGTGTCAGCAGAGCCAGCCACACACTCACTTGTTACAGAGCAGTCAAACCAGCGACGTTGTGTTTCCTTATCTGAGTGTTCTGGTGGGCTGTTCTAGCAGAACTTAATGGTTATGAGTGAACCATTAGTATTTCTGTTGGTGTGCACGGTGCCGTCTGCAGCACCCCACATCACAGAACACTGTGCCTGTTCCTGGATTACAGCTCCTCAATCCTTCTGCCAGGTCAGGCCGGCAGTTCCAAGGCTCTGAATCATTCCCAGGTTTCTTTCTTAATTTTTCCCTCAATCTCTACCTCATCACAGCGCTCCATTTCCATCCCTGCCAGTTGTCTCTCTCTTCAGTGGTTTCATTAGGATTTCTCAAAGTTCCTAAACCTGGGTCAGCCAGTTTTTATACTTTTTAAAACTCTCAAAACTTTGAACAAGTAAATAAACATTCAGAAACACCTTTCAGAGATACAGGTGACCCTCACGAACATTCCATAGGCTGCACTGAATTCAAAGTAGATGATGAGTTTGACTTTGAGGAGGGTGGATTCCAGGCTGAATTTCAAAGAGATAAAGTAAATAATCAAGAGGGGCGCCTGGGTAGCGCAGTCGTTAAGCGTCTGCCTTAGGCTCAGGGCGTGATCCCGGCGTTGGGGGATCGAGTCCCACATCAGGCTCCTGCGCTGGGAGCGTGCTTCTTCCTCTCCCACTCCCCTGCTGTGTACCCTCTCTCGCTGGCTGTCTCTCTGTCACATAAATAAAATCTTAAAAAAAAAAAAGTAAATAATCAAGAGTCTCTTCTTGTAAATGGTCACTATCATGAATGAATTAACCTGGCTAAAAGACAGTAGAGGGAAATGGGTAAACACGTGGACTAGAACCAAACCTGCCTGAGTTTAAATCCCACTCTTACTAGCTGTGTGACTGTGGTCACATTACCTAAGGTCTCTCCATCTAGAAAATGGAGGTGTGCAAAGTAGCATATCTTACAGGATTCTTGTGATGATTAACAATGTTTTTATAGGGGCGCCTGGGTGGCACAGTGGTTGAGCGTCTGCCTTTTGCTCAGGGCATGATCCCGGCGTTATGGGATTGAGCCCCACATCAGGCTCCTCTGCTATGAGACTGCTTCTTCCTCTCCCACTCCCCCTGCTTGTGTTCCTTCTCTCGCTGGCTGTCTCTCTCTCTGTCGAATAAATAAATAAATAAATCTTAAAAAAAAAAAAACGATGTTTTTATAACTAATTTTTTTAAAGATTTATTTATTTATTTTAGGGGGAGGGGCAGNTAAATCTTAAAAAAAAAAAAACGATGTTTTTATAACTAATTTTTTTAAAGATTTATTTATTTATTTTAGGGGGAGGGGCAGAGGGAGAGAGAGAGAATCCCAAGCAGACTTCCCTGAGGCAGGGCTCAATCCCACCACCTGATCTCACAACCGGGAGATCACAGCCTGAGCCGAAACCAAGAACCAGACGCTCAACAGACTGAGCCACCTAGGTGCCCCTATAATTATTAACTTAACAGTAAGAAATCATATAAAATACTTAAAAAAGTGTCTGACACGTGGTAAGCAGAGAGGAAATGTTAATTATTAATATTTTCAGACGATCACAAAGTGCCAGGAGGATGTAAGTGACTTTACAAATGAAACTTAGTCTTTTGTTGATAGAGTTTTCCCAGAAGATGGGTTCATCTTTGCCTCCTTAAATTTATATTTGCTGCAAGCAGATTCTGGACCTCCTAGAGTTTGTGGCAAAATTCCATACTTATTAGCAATAAACTGTAATCACCAAAGTTTGGCCTAACATTTTATTTGTATATAATAAAAATAATATGTATCTCCTAGGTTTTATTGGATGTGCTAAGTATCTTCTAGGTTAGTATTCCCAGGAATTTCCCTTTATTCTCCTATGCTCCAGGCTTGGGAGTGGTCTCTATAGGTCAGAAGGTAAGGTCATGATTCCCTCTTTTAAGCACAGACTTAAGCCAAGGGTTAAATTTTCCTGGGACACACACACAAACACGTACACACACACAATCTTACATTTGCATAATGCTGAAGAGTTTGTAAAAAAAACTTTCAAATACACCCACCTTCTATCCCTGGAATAACACTTTGGAATAAGTGGAGCAGCTCTTCTTGCCTTCATTCCTGGAAACTGACACTTAAGAGAAGTTCAGTGACTCAGCTGTTCGTGCACCATTCCCCCTGTGATTCTACGAATTTTCACACCTCCTGGGTTGATCTGTGCTCCCTTTTCTGCCTACCATGCCTCTTCTAGAAGGGTCAGCTCCAATGCCACGCTGCGGTATGCCTTTGCTCCTAGCGCATGTAACTGCTCCCTCCCCTGAGCTCACAGGGAATACTTGTGTTATAATGGGGCTGGTGGGGGTTCCATGGGCTCAAGAGGGAACAGCCCAGGTTTGAATTTCTGATCCTTCCTTTGCTAGCTGGGTGACTTCAGGCAAGTCCAACCCAACCCAGGCTCTGTGTCTTCTTGAGTTAAATGAGAAAAAGATTTCTACTATTTATTATGTACATATGTCAAGCACTTTACAAATTAGGTCATTTATTTCTCCCCAAAGTTTGGGCAGATTTTGACTCCAGGCTATCTGACTCCAACCAATTTCTTTTTAATAGATTATCCTCTACCTTTTAAACTGAAATGACTCTTGGATGCCTGGGTGGCTCAGTGGGTTAAGTGTCTGCCTTCAGCTCAGGTCAGGATTGAGTCTGTGTCGGGCTCCCTACTCTGCAGGGAGTCTGCTTCTCCCTCTGCCACTCCCCCCACTCATTCTCTCAATCTCTCTCACTCTCAAATAAATAAATAAAATCTTTTAAAAAAATAAAATAAACTGAAATGATTCTTTTGTGATTCCTGCTGCCCCAGTCTTTGAGAAGTTTGAATAGACAAGTATGTAAACAGCTTTGAGACTCAGTAGATGGGTTGGTCTTCTTGTTTCTCTGCCCAAGTTGCACCATCTTGCTTGTTCTTCACCAGAACGGCCTGACAAGGTGCAGGCTTAGAGGGGTCCTCAATATACATCACATATATTCATCATACACTGCAGATACAGAATGTTTGCATCAACTAGTGACTGATTCCAGAAAATACTGACCTCAATCTTTGTAAACACACAGGCACAATTTTTAAACTGGGAAAAACAACACACTGTTAAAAAGAAAACCACAGGCCCAAGATGGAGTCACTCATGCTAGGCCAAGTTGACAAATCTGGACTTAATACTTACCCAAATTGCACTTCAACCTCTCCTAGAAATGTAGGCTTAACCAGTCAGGAATTTTCTGGTCAGCAGCGGTGAGGTAATCTGTCACATGGGTCCCACCCCACCTCCCAAATAGAGATGAGGTAGTCTGCCTGATAAGACCCTCTGTCCCCCTCCCCCCTCCCTCCACCAAGGGAAAGTGGCCTTTCCAGAAACAATTCTTTCTTTTCTTTTGCTAATAACTTCCTTGCCCCACCCTCCTGCCTGTAAAAACCTTTTTTTTGTACAACCCTTTGAAGCTCCCCTCTATTTGCTAGCTGGGGTGCTGCCTGATTCATGAATCACTTAATAAAGCCAATTAGATCTTCAAATATACTCAGTTGAATTTTGTTCTTTAACAACACGTACCTAACAATTCATAAAACATAAGAATGCTAGCTTAAGGAATTATTATAAAGTAAAAACCCATGTAAATACCCCCCAGGTCAAGAAATAGCTTATCACCAGCACCCAGAAGCCCCCCTCACGCCATTTTCTAAACATAGCTCCCACTCTCTCTTGCCAGAGTTAACCACCACTCTTTCACAGAAATCACTTCTTTACTTTTCTTAATAATGCACTGCCTAGTAAGCATCCATAAATACTACAGTCACATCTTGCCTATTGTTGGACTTTATGTAAATGGGGTCAGAAAATATGTATTCTTCTGTGTCTGGTTTCTTTCACCCAACATCATGTTTTGAGAGCCACCCATGTTCTAGGTGAAAGCAGTTTGTCCTTTTTCATTGCTGTATAGTATTCCATTGCAGGAAAAACCATATATACCACGCAGCTGCTGTGGTTTATTTTAGATTTCCGTTGTTTCATATATATACATGTGTATATGTATGTACATGTATACATGTGTGTTTATGTGTATGTTACAATTTACTTATCACTTCTACTGCAGATAGATACGGGAATCCCTCCAGCTTGGGGCTAGGTGAATAATGGTGTTTTGAAGACCCCTAGTGTATTGAGTCTAGTGGTCTTTTTCTTTAATCCACAGGTGTGTTCCGTCTCTCCACTGTCCAGAAGTGATACTTTCTCCCCAACACACACTACCCCACCCCTACCACTTCGCCTGCTGTTTAGCTTGGAAATGTTAACGCGTAACAGTACAAGCTGGAAACCAAAAGCTATTAAAGAAATGGGAGGTCAGAGACTTTCCGGAGGCCTCCCTTCCTTTCTGCTTTAGATGTGACTTCTGATAACAATAGCAACAACAACAACAAAATACTTAAAAGCATGAAAAGAATTCTTATTCATTTCCTCCAGGTCTTAGGGGGAAGTAGGGGAGAAAGTGCTGATCTTATTGGAATTGCTGGTAAGGCTGGGCCTAGGTTCTTAAAAACCTCAAGCAGTGAGGTGGTTCCACTCTGCCCAGGGACAGGGCAAGGGAAAAGTGGCTGGGCTTCCAGCTGTCTGGGCTTCTGTTCCTGTGAAGGGCGTGCTCTACAGCCAGTTTTCAGATAATCTGGGGGGAAGAACAGTGAGACCAGCAGCAAAGGGACTCATTCTAGCTACAGACCGTGCAAGAGGCTGGTTGGGCTATCTGGGCCATCAGCTCGCTCGATCAGCTTGGCTCAGAGAAAGTGGGCCTACGTGAACTGGAAGGAGGGTCTCCTGCTTCTGCCAAGAGGTGCCTGAGTGAACCCCACCACAGTAGAGGAGGTATATCTGACCACACGGGCTTCTTACTGGGTAGATCAAATATGGAGGGCTAGATATAGTTTGCAGAGGACAAGGCTTGAGCAGAGTAAGACTTTTCTACAGGCTGTGAACGTGCCTATGAATCTCTCTCCCCAACTCACAGTTTCCTGGGTCATCTGACAGAGATATCATCCAGTTACTATGATTTATTTTGGATTTCCATTGTTTTAGTGTGTTGAACTTAAATTTTTTTACAAAATAATGCTGGCAGAAACATAATTGGTACCATCTTTCTGAAGGACTATTTGGTAATAAGAATCAGAAACTGGAAAATGTGCTTTCCCTTTGACCCAGCAATTCTACTTCTAGGAAGCCATCCTAAGGGAATAATCAGAAATAGACACAGGAATATTCATCCCAGTATTGTGTATAATATGGGAAAACTGCGGACAACCCCCATAGCCACAATAAGGAACCAATTAAATAAATCTCTTATAGAAATGTCATCAAAGAGTTTAATAGCATGGGATGATGTTAACTCATATGATAACATGATAGTTAAGTGTTCTCCCAAAGGGGAAAAAGATTGAAAAGATACACATCTTCATAGAAATATATCTATGGATTCATATGTAATTATAGAGTCAGTATATACTATATGTAATATTTTTAAAATCTTTATTTATTTATTTTACTGCAAAAGTAATGCACAGTCATTGAAAAAATTTAAAGTAAAATCAGCACTCACATCATTAGTCAAGGTCACTCCTTGGAGGTAACCACTGGCAACAGTTCACATTTACAGTTTCAAGTGCTTTATAGTTCACAAAACAAACATCTCTTCATCTCACAACAATCCCTGTGGTAGAGTAGTTTTATTTTCCTGATTTTTACAGCTAAAGAAACAGGCTCAAAATTGGTTAAATCTGAAACACCATCACTATTTTCTAAAATACAAAATGTACATCAACGTAAAGAATCATGTCCATGGCTGGTCCTACACCACCTTGTTATGTCAGTTCTGTGGCCCTTTGGAGAGTTTTGAGGTGATGGCCTTCAACCCCCTCATGGTACAGGAGTTCCCTTTGCTCCACGCGGAGAGGTGGCCCTCCAGCCACTTCTTGCACATGCCCAGGGACAGGGCCCCTGCTTTCCAAGGGAGCCTCTTTCACTTCAGGGAGGTGAAACCTACCCATCTGCAACTTGAATTCTCTGGCCCCAGCTTCTCTTCTGAGTCCAGGTCCAACTGGTGAGTCCTGGCAAACCTGGCAGGGTATTTACCCAGAGGGCAAGAAGCAGCATTCCAAGAGGGGAAATACAATCATGATAAAGAAAAAAGGAGCTAGACCACAGGTTGGACCAAGGGTCAGGTTTGAGAGCCAGCTTCTCGGCCACAAATAGAAAATGAGTCAAATGGACTGGGGGCTGAAGAAATAAAAAACCAGTTTGGAAGCTGCCTGTATATTAGGGCAGGCATGCTCGTACTGGACTGCTTCCAACAACTAGCCCTGCATAGAGTTGGGCTAGACACTGGAAGGGTGCGGAAATCCATTCACTCTTCCATATAACGGCACTCCAAATATTTGCACCCCTGCCATCATGATTCACTTTAATCTCTACTAAACACCCCTGCAAGGTTCTGTTGTCCTTTCCCATCCAGTTGATATTTATGGAGATATGGTACATTGAATCCTTTCCTTGTCAATTTGGTCTTAATTAGCCACATTCACTGATCAGTAGAAGAATGTCCTATCCTTCACTCTGTTCACTAGGAGTGGCACACAAGGGACTTCACTAAGGGATGCATGAATAAGGGATGGTAGATATATGAGCATTTGCTGTGTTATTCTTTCTATCTTTGTGTTGTATTAAATATCTCATTAAGAATATTCCGAGTCTCCTTAGAGGATGTGGGAGCACAGCTGATTCCACTCACGCACAAACTACCAGGCTTGCTAAATGGCAGCCTGGTAAGCCTCCACTTTCTCTGGAGCTACAGAGGAATCCACTTCACACGCTAAAGGCTGGATGACCTCCACTTCTAAGGAAAGCAAAGACTCTTTAATGAAACGGCTAGTTGATCTTTAGGTCTTGCTCTTTCCTTGGGCTTCCTCCTAATTTAGTGGAATTATAAGGAAGTTTGTTGACTATACCAAGCCATAGAGTGAAAACTTGATACTGAGCCCCAAGTGGTCCTTTCCACACACACACACACACACACACACATCTGCCTGATGGGCAGTATCCAAGTAAGATTGAATATGTTAACTTGATAATTTGGCAAGACTAGTAAAAAATTCCAAGTTACATTCCTTTTATAAATAATAAAATAGAGAGTATGAGATCTAGTGATATCCAGATTAAATATTCTAGTCCCTATATTTCTGATTTAAAGCAAACCTCCCTAGGGGTACCTGGCTGGCTTATTTCATGGAGCACGTGACTCTTGATCTCCAGGTTGTGAGTTTGAGCCCCATGTTGAATGTAGAGTTTATTTTGAAATATCTTTTTAATTAAAAAAAAAATCAAACCACCCCTAACATGGAAAATGGTCATCAACCTAGCTATTTGGGGTCTTGAAGATGAAAAATCCCCTAAGGAGTTACTTGATTGAAGCCACCCTTTTCATCTTTATATTCAAGATATAGGCTAGTAAAAAAGAAGATATATGGTAGTAGCATAAAACTATTACATTTACAAAAACATATAACTTTCAAATAATCTGTTCATTCACTTATTCACTCATTTGGTTCTGAATGATAAGGAGCCGGCCATGCACAGATCTAGGAAAGAAGATTCCAGAGACAGGAAACCGCAAGGTCAAAGGCTGTCAATGCAATTGAGCTTGGTAGTTCCTGAGAGAGCAAAAGATCAGTAAAGCTAGATTATAGTAAGGTGACCAAAAGGGAGGTAAGGGATGAAGCCGTAGGAGTGGGCAACTTAATATAGGTCAGGGGAGAGGTCCAGGCTGGAGGAAGAAATTTGGAAGTCAGCAGCCAGTAGACGGTATTTAAAGCTTTGAGACTGGAAGTGAACACCTACTGAGTATGTTCAGAGCACTGGAGTGTGTCAACCACTAGAGATTCAGAATGATGAGGCTGAGGAGGAAAGGCCTACAAATTAGGAGAACTGAGTCCAACAAAGGAAGCGCTGGAAAAAGGAGAAAGGGATCCTGTGTGTCAGACGCTGCTGCAAAAGTCTGGTTAGAATGAAGACTGAAATGCCCGGTGGATCTGGAAGCTTAAAGGCCTGGGGGGGATTGGCAGGCACTATTTCTGCAGAGTAGAGGAGATAAAAGCTTGGCTGGTGTGGACTCAAAGAGGAGAGGAAGTAAAGACAAAATATAGATAATTCAAGAAGTTCTGCTATAAAGCGGGGCAAAGAAATGAGACTGAGGTCAAGGAAAAAAAAGTTTTAAGACGAGAGGCATGGCAGCATGCTTGCATATTGATGGAAACAACGTGAGGGAGGGAAGAGCTGATGATGGTGCATATACCCCAGAGAAACAGGAACTCACATCTACCAAAAGACACAAGACTGTTCACAGCCACTTTATTCACAATAGCCAAACACTGGAAACACCCCATATATCAACCAGTAGTTTTCTGGCTACCAATTGTTGTATAACACACAATTCCAAAACTTAGAGGCTTAAAATGAGAATTTATCGGTATGATTGTATCTTATGGTTCTGTGGGTCAGGAAATCAGACCACGCACAGCAGAGACAGCTCATCTTTGCTCTGCGGTCTCTGGGGAACTCAAGGGGATGACTTGAATGTGTAAGGGCTGGAAGATCATCTCTCTTTTTCTACCCCCAGCCTGCTCACATGGCTAGTTGGGGCTTCCTTGTAGCATGGCACCTTCCAAATAGTCAGTGTTCTTACATGGTGGTTCCAGGCTCCGAGGGGAAGGAAGCAGAAAGTGTCCAACCTCCAGAAGCTAGGCCTGGAATTAGCATAGGCTCATCTCCATCAGGTTCTATTGGTCAGGGCAGGAACAGGCCAGCCCTATCAAGGAGACACAGAACTCACCCTCAGTGGGATAAAAATCAAAGAAGCTGCAGTCATCTTAAATCTGCCCTAATTAGTAAAATAAGTAAATAAACTCTTGTATACTCATACAACAATGGCTGCACAGCAATAAATGAGAACGAACTACTGCGACTTACAGTGAGTGAATCTCACAGACGTAATTCTAAATGAAATGTCAGACACAAAAGAATACGTTCCGTCGTATGTCATTTGTATGACGTTTTCTTTGCATCGCTGATGTAGAGTGGTAATGGAAGTCGGAATGGAGTACCCTTGAGGGGCGCTTACTTGGATGAGGCCTGGTGGAGATGTCAAGAGTGCGGGAAGTGTTCTGGATCTTGATCTGGGTGGTAGCAACACAGGTATACACGTATGCAAAATTTTGCCAAACAGCACAATTAAGATTAGTGTTCTTTACTGTATTACTAGGTAGACATACATTTTTTTTTAAACAACTCTAGAAGAAGAAAAAAATGATGCGAGATAGAGGAGATCATTGCTGGAAGATGGTGTCAGAAGTAAGAGGGAGTGCACAGTGTGCTTGGTGTGGTAGAAGTGCGTGGAACTGCTCTTTGGATCGCAGCTATTTTCTCACTGGAAACAGGAAGTGGGTCAAAAGCTGACAAAGAGGAGAAGTGGAAGTGGAGGGCTAAAGAGAAGAAACATTGGGAAAGGGCAGTCTGAAAAGGAAATAGAGGATTCCCAGCATTACTAAACACCCAAGTGAAGTATTTGCTCATGAATTTGAAGGGAGGCAAGGGAGATGGGTGAACTTAGCGAAGGGGATGAAGAGTGCACTTACTGTGATGAGCCCTGAATCCTGTATACAATTGTTGAACTACTCTGTACGCAAGAAACTAATAAACACTGTGTGTTAATTATACTTCAATTAGAATATTTTTAAAATAAGGGTGACTGGGTGGCTCAGTTGGTTAAGCATCAACTCTTGGTTTCAGCTCAGGTCATGATCTTGGGGTCATGGGATTGAGCCCTGTGTCGGACTCTGCGCTCGGCATGGAGCCTGCTTGGGATTCTCTCTCTCCCTCTCCCTCTGCCCCCCACCATGCTCTCTTTCTCTCTCTCTTTCTCTCCTTCTCTAAAATAATTTCTTTTTTATAAAAATAAATAAGTGCGGCAAATCAGCATGGTTCTATGTGTCCACATTCATGGAATGCAGGCAGGGAGGTGGACTCCATCCCAGCTGGGGTTTTGCTAGGAAAGTACAGGGGAAGGAAGCAGGGACAAGGGAGGTGAGCATATATGCAAGGGAGTAAAAATCAGAGGATGAGAATCCATGAGTGAGGAGGAAAGTGAGGCTGACAAATTAGAGTTTCAATATTAGAAGAAAGTAGCTGAAAATATAGCAAGTGAGGAAAGGTTATGGAGGAGCCAGAACTATTGGTAATAACAATGGCTAAACAGGGTGGGTGACTGTGGTTGGTGTATTGGTCAAGCTAGCTGCTGTAACAAACAACCCCTAAATCTTAGTGGCTCAGCACATAAGGTTTACTGTTTGCTCTCCCCACGATCCCATGCTTGTTGGTGGAATGGGGGGTGAGAGTTGGTTCCCTGTAGTCTCTTTCCATGGCAGCTCACACTCTTGGGCTACACTTTCCAATACTGAGCATTTGAAATGTGCCTCATGCAGCTAAGAAACTAAATTTAAGATATTGTTGATGCTTAATTAATTTACAATTGTGAAAAAATTCTTGGGACAATTCCAGTGTGTGCATCTACGTTATGAAATTACAGTAGTCCCCCTTACCTGTGGGGGGTGCATTCCAAGATCTCCAGTAGACGCCTGAAACTGCAGTTAGCGTCAAACCCTATATATACTGTGGTTTGTCTTCTACATACATACCTATAATAAAGCTTAATTTATAAATTAGGCACAGTAAGAGATTAAAAACAAGAACTAGCAATCACATAGACAAATGATAACAATATACTGTTATAAGAGTTAGGTGAATGTGGTCCCTCTCTCCCAAAATATCTTATTGTATTGTATTTGCCCTTCTCGTGTTGAAGTGAGATGATAAAATGCCTATCTGATGAGATGAAGGAAGGCAAATGATATAGGCATTGTGGCACAGCATTCTTCTACTACTGACGTAATGATTCCTCAAAAGGAAGATCATCTGCTTCCCGGCCTGATTGAACTTGGGTACCTGAAACCATGCAAGGCAAAGTCGCAGCTAAGGCGGGGGGGTCTATTGTACATAGAGATCAAGTATTTTTGATGAAAACTTAGCATCCGAATTGATATGTGCTAAGGTATAAATTACACATTAGATTTCAGGGTCAGGGCCTTAGTGTAAAGAAAGACTATAAAATATGGTTGACTCTTGAGCAACACCAGTTTGAACCGTGTGGATTCTCTTATCCATGAATTTTTCACAGTATAGTACTGTAAACGTGGTTTCTCTTCCTTATGATTTTCTTCATAACATGCTCACACTAGCTTACTTTATTGAAAGAGTATATAATACATATAACATACAAAATATGTGTTAATTGACTGTTTATGTCATCAGTAAGGCTTCCAGTGAACTGGCGGCTTATTAAGTTTTGGGGGAGTCAAAAGTTAGGCATGGATTTTCAACTGGGTGGTGGTCAGTGCCCCTAACTTCCGTGTTGCACCTCATTATAATTTTTATATTATTACATGTTGAAATGATAATATTTTTAATACATTGGGTTCAACTAAATGTATTATTAAAATTAATTTCACGGGTTACTTACTGCATTTTTTCAAGCAACTACCAGGAAGTTTAAAATTACATATGTGGCCCACATTACATTTCTGCTGGACAGTGCTGTTCAAGGACCTCGGAATTCTCCATTGGATCTTCTCCATCAGCTGGCAGATAATGAGTGGGAGAAAGCAGAGGGCTGCAGGGGTGGTTTCCCTATGGCTTTGTGCAGAGCTCAGTTATGATGCCAGACCTAACTACGAAGGAAGAGGGAAAACGTAGTCTGCTCAGGAAGGAGAGGAAGCAGACTTGGGAAGCAGCAAGCTGGCCTCTGGCACAAGTAGGGTGGAAGGATGAGATCACTGAGGAGAGGCTGCTGAGGGGCAGACAGGCTCTTGGCAAGGTAGCCTCCATGGGTTTGGAGATTACCATGAATTTGGAAGAGTGACCAGGAACAAAAATCTTCAAGACCTCCAGGGACTACAGTTGAGTCAACAAAGGGGAATATTTAATAGATTCTGATAACATGTGCATCAAAGCTCAGAGCTTTTGAGGAAAGAGGAAGAATGATCTTGAAGAAGCAACTGGGGGACATGAGGACACCTCTCCCACCCTCAGGCCCAGTGTCCCAGGGTGGGCAGGGAAGAGAAAAGATGCCCCTCCAGAAACGGGTTCTGGTGAAGTACTGTCTTTACCAGGCACTAGCGTTCAGTGTGTGACCTTAAGGAAGTTATTTAACTATTCTGCTTGAGGCACCCTTATTTTAAAATAGGGATAATAATAATACTTCTCCTGTGGCGCCTGGTGGTTCAGTTGGTTGAGTGGCTGACTCTTGGTTTTTCTCAGGTCATGATCTCAGGCTCATGGGATCAAGCCCCACACTGGACTCCACACTCAGTGGGGAGTCTGCTTGAGATCCTCCCTCTCCCCCTCCCTCCATCCCTCTCCCTGCTCACGTGCTCTCTCTAAAATAAATTAAATATTTAACAATAATAATAATACTTATCTTACAGGGCTGTTGTATTAAATACTGACACCTGTATTTAGCATGTAGAAATTACTATATAAAATAATTTCTGAACATTGTACGTAAAGCACACTGGTTTCTCCTTTCTTTATATCTTCTTCCTTTGTGTATTTACTTTCCTTTGTGTGAGCATTCATCTGGCCATGCCCTCACATAAATGAAAGCAATCTGTTAGTTCTGCCCTTGTTCTAGGACATGATTCACTAGCAAAAATCATCAGTTTCATGTAAATTTATGTTGCCATTCAGAAGAAACGGTCAGCTTTGACGTGAGGTGAAATGGATTTGATCTTAGACTATAGTTTGGGAAAGGAGCACACGTTTTTTCTATAAATAGAACAAAAATCTCATTTTCAAAAGGAAAAAGCTTTGTGTGTGAAGAGGGAAGTCCTGAGAGGAGGGTGTGGCTCCTTTCCAAATCACAGTAGATGAAATTGCACAGAGACTTTTTTCTTATTGCCTAATATGGACTTGTATATAAACGGCAAAAGGGGGAGAGATGATGAGCAGTTCTTCCAAAGTTCTGTTTTTGCCACACCATTTCCAGAGCAGTGCTTAGAGAGTCAAAGGTTTCCATTAATGTTGTCCCAAATAAGATACCCAAATAAGATATAAGAATTAAATTAGTGCTCTGGATTACTCTCTGCTTTCTACAGGTGACATCCTACATCAAACCTCACATCAGAAACTAAAGAGCTCGTTAAACCTTCCTCTGAAATGTGATTGTGCTGAGGGACAGATGTGGGTCAAAGGCTCAGGCTAGGAAAGGAGGTAAGTGATTTTTCTGTTCTCCATGGCTAGATGAGAACAGTAAAGCCCAGCCTTTCCATTACAAAGCTTCATCCTGTGCATAGTTTTAAAAAAACCTCTTATCAGTGACTTGGTCTAGAAGAGGGGGAATCTGACCCTTTGCAATGGTTTTGCATTTTCTGTCCTCCAAGTTTGACATGCAGGGCACTCTGCTGAGCACTGAGTGGGTCTGGGGGGCCTACCCCATCCAGCCTCACCCCTGGAGCAGGTCCCGATTTTTAACATCAGAACTGGATCCAAAAGCTTGAGGCATTTCCAGGATGCAAAACATGAATTTTTCAGAAGTTTCATCCCTATGGTGTTTCATACCACCGGCACGTGAGTTCTCATCAAATCCTGTAAGGAAAGTACTTCTGTGTCCTTGTTTTACACATGAGGGAGAGGACTCTTGGAGTGGTTATGTCTTTTCTAAGGTCCCACAGTGATAAGAAGGGAGCAGAGGTTGGGTCAAACTGGCCCTCTGAGGTCAAGTGCAGGGCTCTCATGAAATCCCCACTCTCTCTCATGGTTAAAAACTAAACTAAGCCAAAATAAGTACTGCTTCCTCATCTAGCTGATGTTATGAAAGAATCACTGGGACCAGTGAGTGGTTCTGAGCACATGGCACCCACTTTCCTAGGTGCCGGCCACAGCCACCAGCAGTGCCGGGGCCCTCCCAGAGCTATTCCCAGTGTGTGAACTCTTAGGCAATATGGGTCGAAAGCAAATGGAAGGAAACCACTTATGCTGCTGTGCGTGCACCTGAGTTTTTTCACTTAGTATTTTCTCGATGGTTCCTCTATATTAGTGATTAGTAACTTATAAAGTGCGTGTATCTGTGTGGAGGGGGGGTCACTGAGCCTGATCACCCATCACTGAAATTCAAAAACCCATGGGGCTCCTGGGTGGCTCAGTCAGTCAACCTCTGCCTTTGGCTCAGCTCATGATCCTGGAGACGCAGGATCCAGTCCCACATCAAGCTTTCTGCTCAGTTGGGAGCCTGCTTCTCCCTCTCCCTGCTTATGCGTGCTCTCTCTCTGTCTCTCTCAAATAAATAAATAAAACCTAAAACATAACAAAAAAACTCTAAAAAAAATAAATAAAAATAAATTTTAAAACCTGGCCATTAATTCCTCCCTCTCAGTAAACCTCCCAAGAGATCCCCCTGACTTACAAAATACCCTCTAAATTTGTAGCCAGGAATTCAAGGGCCTGCATAACCTGGCCCTCACCCACCATTCCAAGTTTATTGTCCTGGAATCCTGTGTAAAACTGCTTGCCCTCTCCAGCTGGTGCTCCCCGCCCTGCCAACCCACAGCTTCATACAGTTAAACGACTTCCCAGACATCAGGGCCTCATTCCAACCTCATCTCTTTAGATGAAACTCCCCTGACCTCTACAGCTAGAAGGGGTTTCTCCCTTCTTCTGAATCTCAGTGGTAATGATGGCTTGACAGCTAACAATCATCTTCTCAATAAATATTTGTTAACTGAATGAGTATTCCCAAATGGATTGTAAATCACCAGATGGATGTAACCAGTTCTTTAAATCTCCAACATAATGTGCATGTTTGAAGGGGGTAGGATGGATTGACTGATTCTCCTTCAGTGTTCGCTGTTTGCATTCCAGAAATTAATCTATTACCCTGGCTCAGGAGCAAGAGCTGGCGAAAACAGTTTGGCCATTTTGGTTTACCTGATAAACAATGGGGATTCTTTCTGAAAGCTAATGGTGCTAACAGTGGGTGCCTGCGGCCCTCTGTTCTTTAGGTGGTTATGCAAAGGGACAAATCAAGTCCCTCTTGTTCACAGTGATGCCCTGTGCACCTCTCTGAGGAGACTGGAGACCTCTGGCTATTGTCTCGCTATCTGTCCGTGTTTCCCCCTTTCTATTTATTTATTAATATTCCCAATGGCCATGTTAAAATCTCTGATTCTCATCCTTTCAGTGTCTTGGCATTTTTTTTTTTTTAAGATTTTTTTATTTATCTGACAGAGAGAGACAGCAAGAGAGGGAACACAAGCAGGGGGAGTGTGAAAAGGAGAAGCAGGCTTCCCGCCGAGCAGGGAGCAGGGAGCAGGGAGCACGATGCGGGGCTCGATTCCAGGACCCTGGGATCATGACCTGAGCTGAAGGCAGACGCTTAACACCTGAGCCACCCAGGTGCCCCAGTGTCTTGGCCTTTTAATTCCTTATCATTCAGCTATTTGATGATTGTTCGAAGATGATTTTTATATGTCACTCGTTTTTCTTAGTTATGTTCAAAGGAAGAATCTTCCTAAAACATTTACTCCACTGATTTCAAAATTAAAAGTCATGATATTTTTCCTTTTAAAATATCAATAAAGGGGGCGGCTGGGTGGCTCAGTTGGTTAAGCATCTACCTTCAGCATAGGTCATGAACCTGGGGTCCTGGGATCAAGCCCCACATTGGGCTCCCTGCTCAGTGGGGAACCTACTTCTCCCTCTCCTGCTCCCCCTGCTTGTGCTCTCTCACTCTCTCTCTCTCTGTCAAATAAATAAATAAATAAATAAAATCTTTTTAAAAAATGTCAATAAAGGGGCTCCTGGGTGGCTCAGTCAGTTAACCATTGGATTCTTGATTTTGGCTCAGGTCATGATCTCAGGATCCTGGGATCGAATCCCACATTGGGCTCCCTGCTCAGCAGGGAGTGTGCTTGTCTCCCTCTCCCTCTGCCCCTCCCCCTGCTCATGTGCTCTCTCTCTCTCTATATATATATATCTATATCTAGATATAGATAGATATATCTTAAATAAATAAATTTAAAAAATAAATAAATAAAATAAATAAAAAATAAAATGTCAGTAAGTAGCACTTTGCAGGTACTATAATGTGACTTTCTTAAATGTTAAATGTAGTGTTACTTTTAATCTTTAAAACTGTTACAAAATTAAGTGCAACATTAAGAAAATTATGACAACTAAAAATGTCTCCAGATATTGCCAAAATGTCCCCTGGGGAGCAAAATCACTCCTAGTTGAGAGTCACTTCTCTCTCTCTCTTTGTTTTTTAAGATTTTATTTTTCCATTTATTTGAGAGAGAAAGAATGTGTGTGCATGCATGGGGGTGGGGGGCAGGGGCAAAGGAAGAGGGAGAAAGAGAATTACAAGTAGGATCCATACACAGCACAGAGCCCAATGAGGGGCTCATTTCCAAGACCCTGAAATCATGACCTGAGCCAAAACCAAGAGGCAGATGCTTCACCAACTGAGCCACCCAGACGTCCTAAGAGCCGATTTTCTATTGACTTACTGAGTCCAATGACTTGGATTTCTTGTTTCTGTTTCTCCATGTGAAGGATTCTACTAGAATCAATAATTTCATAAGGAATTGCATTAAAAACAATTTGCATACAGAAAAGAGAAATACACTGGTTGATGGAATACATCAAATCTTAGAAAATCCAGAAGTCCATAATGATGAGAGAAATCCAGGAAAAAGCCAATTTGTTACCATTTGAACCAAACCTTTGGTTTGAAAGTCGATAACTAAAGAGAAATGATGAAGCATGTAAACTCCCCTTCAGGTAGCATCTATATTGCAGAAACCAAATGGCTCTAGTTGAGAAGGGAAAGCTCTACTCTATGGAAGAATCATTTTTAGTACCTAATGAGATTATTGATTCAAGCAAAGATTATCAGTTGATGCTAAAACCTCTATGAATGGGGTACTGGTTATTCATATGATACCAAAGTAATGGCACTTGGGTTACTCGCTGGCCACAAGAGATGAAAATAGAACTATATCATGGAAGGAGAGGCTGTTCCCATTTAATCTAGTGGTCATCTATCCCATCACCTTCGCTAATGGTGAGATAACCAGCTATTACGTGTCTTCTGATGTTATGTGGTGTGAAGTATACAACATCATATATATTACATTCTAGCCAAAGATGTTTAACTTGAATCTAACCAAAGGCTTATATCTAACTTATTTACCTGAATTACACGGGGTAGAGGAATAAGCTGAACAACAATATGGGGAAGCAAACAAGCTAAAAAGGTGGTACATTCTTGAGGACAACGGGCCTGGCTCTTCAACAAATCGATGTAATAAGAAAAGCAAAAGGTTAAAAGGTAGATTAAAAACATAACAATTAAATAGAACATGTGGTTCTGGATTGGTTTGTGGTTTCTACAAACCAGCTAGAAAGGACATTTTGGGGCCAGTTGAGGAAGTTTGAATGTGTATTGAGTATCAGATGATATTAAGAAATCATCATTAATTTTGTTAGATATGAAAATGTCATTTTTGGCCCTACAGGAAGATGCTCTTATTCTTAGACATGCATAGTGAAGTATTTAAGGCGGTTGTTTCAAGAGTTTGGAACAACAAAGATTTATTTCTCACTAACACTACATCACTGTCCCAGGTCCGCTGCCACTCTCTGTGTCATCTTCCATCTGGTGTGCAGGCTGAAAGAGCAGGCCTGTCTTAGCACATTGTTCCAGAAGTAAAATAAAGATGACGGAATTAGATCCTGACTCAAAATGTCTGTTTCACTTCCACTCATATTTATCAGCTAACGCAAGTCATGTGGCTGAGTCTAGCATCAATGGGGTAAGGTATACTTCTCCCACAGGGTGGGGCAGTAGAATTACTAAGAAACCAATGACAATGAGAACAAAGTGTCTAAAACTCTAAGTCATAATAAAATTGTTTCTCAGGGAACAAATTATAATGTTAAATCCAGATGTTAGAAAGCAAGAGAGACTGAAAATAAATGAACTTAACTTTCAACTGTAGAAACTAGAACAGAAATAACATGTAAACTGAAGAAGGGAGAAGGAAGGAATTAATAAAGATAAGATAGATAACATGAAATAGAAAACCAAAAACAATAGACTTAAATTCTATGCTTTGACAAGATCAAAACAAAGAAAGCCTTTGGCAAGTGTTATCTAGTAAAGAAAGAAAGAAAAAAGACACAATAACATTAGAAATGAAAACAGGATGCAGAGATTTAAAAAATTTTTTTTGAGATTAAAAAACTTTTGCATGCTATCTACAACTTTATTCCAATGACTTTAAAAATCCAGACCATGAAGACTGACTTTCTAGAAAAATGTAAATTCCAAAAACAACTCAAGAAATGAATTTACCAATAATAGCATAAAAAATAGGTAGTCAAAGATCTACCTTCAAAAAAAGAAGTCCACACAGCCCGTTAGGGTGAGGACTACCAAGACTTTAATGGGCAGATAAACTCCATAGAATATGAAATGTCTCATGGCTTAGTAAAGGTAGAAAGTTTACCAAGAGCCGATTATCATTTTTAGCTAAAGATACCAGATGATTAAATTCTGGTCAATGAGAGAACCCGGAAATGGACCCTCGGCTCTTTGGGCAACGAATCTTTGATAAAGCAGGAAAAAACTTCCGATGGAAAAAAGACAGTCTCTTCAATAAATGGTGCTGGGAAAATTGGACAGCTACATGCAAAAGAATGCAACTTGACCACTCTCTCACACCATACACAAAAATAAACTCCAAATGGATGAAAGACCTCAATGTGAGACAGGAATCCATCAAAATTCTAGAGGAGAACATAGGCAACAACTTCTATGACATCGGCCAGAGCAACCTTTTTCACGACACATCTCCAAAGGCAAGAGAAATAAAAGATAAAATGAACTTATGGGACTTTATCAGGATAAAGAGCTTCTGCACAGCCAAGGAAACAGTCAAAAAAACTAAGAGACAGCCCACGGAATGGGAGAATATATTTGCAAAGGACACCACAGATAAAGGACTGGTATCCAAGATCTACAAAGAACTTCTCAAACTCAATACACGAGAAACAAATAAACAAATCATAAAATGGGCAGAAGATATGAACAGACACTTTNCGGTAGGGGAAGAAAGGGATAAAGAAAAGGGGGGTAATCAGAAGGGGGAATGAAACATGAGAGACTATGGACTATGAGAAGCAAACTGAAGACTTCAGAGGGGAGGGGGGTGGGGGAATGGGATAGACTGGTGATGGGTAGTAAGGAGGGCATGTATTGCATGGTGCACCGGGTGTTATACACAACTAATGAAGCATCGAACTTTGCATTGGAATCCGGGGATGTACTGTATGGTGACTAACATAATATAAGAATAAAAAAAAAAATTCTGGTCAATGAGATGGTAGAAGAGGGAGAGAGGGGTACTTTTAGGAAAGGCTTTCTTCTCCAACAAAAAGAAAGGGATGTCTGTGAGAAGACCCTGCTCCTTCCTCCCTGCTTGGGAACATGTCCCTGTGGATCTGCTGGGACCCTGAGGGAGCACATGGCTGACCCACTGAGAATGAGATGGGACTTCTTGGATTCTCTATGATGTTGTTGAGTGTTGAACCAACTCTGGCACCTCCTACATGAGAAAATCATATTCTTGTATAAACCACTTTTTCAAAAATTGGTTTCTGTTACAGACAGCTGAAAATACCCTAACTAAAATAGGTGCGCTCTATCAAACTTTATTTTTTTTAAGATTTTATTTATTTATTTGACAGAGAGACAGCCAGCGAGAGAGGGAACACAAGCAGGGGGAGTGGGAGAGGAAGAAGCAGGCTCCCAGCAGAGGAGCCTGATGCGGGGCTTGATCCCCAGGGATCCAGGATCAGTCCCTGAGCTGAAGGCAGACGCTTAACAACTGAGCCATCCAGGTGCCCCTCTATCAAACTTTAACAGCATAAATACCACAAGTGATATCAATGGTTTCAGAGCCCAGAAAAAGCACGAGAACTTTACAGCTCATTTTGCATGTATTGGTCATATATGGTGCTCATACAACAACTGAATATTTTCATATACCATTCCTACAGGGAATTTTTTTCTTTTAAATCCTATGGTGCCGTTGGTTTATTGGGCCTTTTCAATGATAAAATAGAGACCCCTGTCTTCAAGAAAAGATGCTCCAAACAAATTCTTACCTGTGAAGTTGAAGCACATTTTTTTTCTGCCAAGATAACTTAAGAGACAAAACAGAATATATCAATTTTTATATCAGTTTTTCCCTCCTGTTTTCTTTTTTTTTCTTTTTTTTTTTTTTTTAAGATTTTATTTATCCATTCGACAGAGATAGAGACAGCCAGCGAGAGAGGGAACACAAGCAGGGGGAGTGGGAGATGAAGAAGCAGGCTCATAGCGGAAGAGCCTGATGCGGGGCTCGATCCCATAACGCTAAGATCACACCCTGAGCCGAAGGCAGACGCTCAACCGCTGTGCCACCCAGGCGCCCCTCCCTCCTGTTTTAAACAGCAAGATGATTATGGCAATTGTTATATGATTTTTAATTCTTAAGCTTTTGATTTCTTGTAAAAACTAAAATGGGATTCTTGACCAAATGGCTATTACGGTAGGTTCACATTTTATTGAAATGTTCATCCATATCTTTATTGATCTTTCAGCTTTTTCCTGCTTTTATTATGAGGTGTTAGGTGATTGCTCAGCTTACGTGGCCCATCTTGTTTGTGTTCCTGTCAGCTAATATAATTCAATGTAAGCAAGTTAATGAGTTGTTTTCAGAGACTCAGGGCATTCAATAAGTTTAATAGCTCAAGTGTGAAATTTTCTGTTTGTTAAAAATAAAAGAAAATTAAAGCTAAATGATATATATGCCCCAAATGAAAATACTAACACTCTCATACCTGTGTTAGGTAAGTGATTACACGCCAAGGAGAGTGAGATGTATGCAGATGACTCAAGCAGAGTTTAGAACTCAGACAAATCCAGTCACTGGAGGAAACAGAGGGCAATGATCTTACTAAGGAACTGGGAGGGAAATGCAATTACTAAGCACTCAGGAACAGAGCAAGGGGCAGCCATGAAGAAGAAAGTAGGCAGATAACTTGGTTACTAGAAAACCGGAAACCAAGGTCAAAGCAGTGGCAGGAAAGAGCAAGACCAACTGTATCCTGAGCCGGTGAGTTGACCACCAGGGCCCTGGAGACCTCCTGCCGGTAAGCATTGTTCCTAGAGTTGGAGGCAATGCTGAGTCTGGGGGTGGGAGGTGGAGGTAGTCAGGAGCCAAGCAAAAGCTCTAAGCCAAATTCATTATAGCAGACAAATGAACTACTTCTTCAGAATCTCAAGTGCAGTCAGAAACTGCTGACAAACTACTGCTCTAAGAAGACCCATTTTTTTTTTTCCTGGGTCTAAAAGGAGCTGAACCTGGAAGAAATTATGAAGACAACAAGTCTTGTGTTTAGTGTGTGTAAACCTCCTACTAGCCCCCAAGGTAACTCCAGTAATCAAAATGCATTCATTTTAGAAGGCTGGCTCATCTGAGGAGTCCAAAGTGCTTGAAAGACATCACTTAATTAAGCCCCTCTTACAAAGACTGGCAGATAAACACTTTGTCCTAACTTCCAGAGGAATTTTTTGAGGATCAGCTCTATTTGTAAATCCGGGGAACACAAAAGGAAGTTAATCTCTGCTGGTATTATCCTGTTTGAGAGAATCCATCCCTAAAGGCCACAGGTAGCAAGTAGCAATGTCAGCTCAAAGGCCATGCTCTTGGGAATGTCCTGCAAAAGAGGAGCAAGGAGACAAGATGGGCACTAAAGCTTGGATTTCAGTTTCCTCCTGGCCAATGTGCGTCTGTCTTAGAGATAAGAGCCCACCTTTCTATTGCACTACCATTGTCTCCCTCAACAACACCTAAAGGACTTCCACTAATATATTTACTGTGGACATGAAGTCAAACCTTGGTAAAAATTAAGGTACATCGTTTTCCCTACCATTTTGCCAAGTTGGGTCAAAGACCTGCTGTTGTCTTTCTCTACTGTTCCATTTGTTTTCTCTTTTCCGTTTCCTCTCCCACCTTCCAAGTTTATGTTTGGTGTGCCTGCCGTCAAGCAATGGCACTGGAACAAGTCCCATAGTTTACACTAGGAGGATCAGAGAATCCCTGTTAAACACCGAAGTATTTACTCCCCCCAGAAAAGGAAATAGAAAGGATCCTCAAGGTCCACAGACCTAGTGAGATTAATTAAAAAAAAAAAAAAAAAAGGCAGCAGCTGTGCTTAACACATGGTACAATCACCAGGACCTCCCCCTCTTCATGATACCCTAGATAGGTAGCAACTTCATTTGGTTATTTCAGAATGTTTTGTAAACAGGGCAGGCACAATCAAGGAATGGTTAAAAACATTTCAGTTGTATTTGTCTCTCATTTTCTGCATGTGTTTTCCCAAAGGCTTCTTTCTCAAAGGGAGCCTGGAGAGGGGCCTTAATCATCTGTTATCTCTCTTGCTGCTTCCTGCTCAGTCAGTGGGAACACTGAAATCTATGAACACTCCCTGTTCTTTCCTATTTTGTATAATCCATGTGCTCAAGAGAGTAAGTTTTCTGATCTAACTCCATCCAGGACTTGGGTGGCATTTGGGAATCCAAGTCCTACACTATATGCTGTAACTACCTCTCCCCTCAACTTAGGTAAAAGGTGATCTCTCCTAAGAAGTAGAATGTGCTTATCTTTCTTTGGCCATTTGGAAAAGCAAGACTTTGTTCCAAATGTCACTGTCAAAACATAATAGCATTGTAAAGCTTCTATATAGAAGTGGATTGCCTGTTATCTTCGTGATCATATTAGCCCAAGGGTTTTTAACCTGGGCCTGTGAATGAGCTTTAAGGAGTCTCTTAACCTCCAAATTGTGAATGGTACAGCTGGAAGATGAGCTTGGATAGGGTGTGCCAATGGTGGGATGCTGTTTCCCTTCCTTTTCCAGAAAGCTGAAAATGTAAGGAATGAGTCCTAAAAATATGGATGCTGTGGGAAACCGGTTTCCCTAATCTCTCTCATAATTCTGCCCCCACTCTGAGGTCCATATCTTAGACTTTGCTCTTGCTTTTAAGGAGGAACCTGGAAATGGAGTGAAAAAGAATGGAGTCAAGACCTCACATATAGTGAGCCCCGGAAAAATGTTAGTTGAATGAATCAGTGAGTGCAAGAATGACTTTATGTGAGATGCTAGTTTTTAAAGGCATTTAAATAGAAGGTTGTAAGATTTAACTCCCCTTCCCTCTTCCTAACACTATTTGAAATTTCTGAATCATGTGTTTGAGAGGAGTTGACCCCACCCTCAGGTCAAAAGTGGACTCTCCTGGGCTTGACCCTCTCAGCATATCCCATCTCCCTGACCTTCAGAGTTGGTTTAGAACAAACAGTCACAAATCAGGGCAGTAGGGGGCCAATGAGACTACAGTTGGGAGTTTTATTTAAGCTATTGAAGATGCTGACTCTCTTTTCTGCTGGATCTGAACCTGGAAGTATGCAGGCCCAGAAGCTTCTGGAAACTAACCCTAGATAAAGGAACCAATAAGTGGAAAGCAAGAATCCAGGATTTATTCACTTCATTTGGGCCCCAGGTCAAACCTTTCCTGAAGTCAGTAAACCTCTGGACTTTAAGTAAGCTATGTTCACCTGTAAATCCTCCTTACAGTTTAAGTCAATCTGAGTTTGCTTTCTCTGTCTTGATATGGAAAGATCATTAACTAACATAAACTTAATGTGCTTTGCAGGAAGTTGAAACACAATATGCATTTATGGGGATTTCCGAACTCCCAAACCATCATTTAACCAAAAGACCACTTTCCTCATAAAATTGCCAGTAAGGCAGTTATATACTTGTACACAATGCATTAGAGATAATGAATTTGTGTAAAAGTAATTAAGTTATGGTCATAGAATGAGTCGGTTGCAACACAATAATTAGAATCAAGGAACTTGAATTCCCACGCCCCTAGAGACATTATCAAGTCTCTTAGGAAATAATGTTGAGATATTGCCTAAAGTGACATTTAAATTTTCCCTCATGTTCCTCTTAGTCGGATTGTGACAGATAGTTCCTGCTTAAAAGAACATAGTCACTTCTCTGACACAATTATTTTCCACTAAAAACAAAACATCAAACTGAAAGGAAAAGAGATTGCTGAAATAATAAGTTATTTATTAATACTATCAGATAACACAATCCTGGAACTAGAAAATTGGATTCAAGTTCTGAATTGCTCCAACTTTGCCCTAGGAGTTGTCTGGCAAACACACTAGAAGCCCACAGCTTATTTGAATAGAGGGAAATGAGTCTTGATCATGATTTGTGAGATACCTTTGTTCAAATAAAGATGGAATATGCATGGATAGAACCTACTATTCTTTTAGCCCACATTTCCTTATTCATAGAAGGATGCCCTAGACTTTAGGATATGGAAAGAATTTTGTTTACCATCATTACTCCCGACCTCTGAGGGGCAACATTTTTTTATTTATAGAATTTCTGGAGAATCATGATTTTCCAAGTTTACAAAAGCCCATTTTAAACTAGTTTCTTGTTTTTGAAACACTGATATTTTTGGTGATGAGTGTCTGAATTGAGGAAACAACACAGTGTAACAGAAAGAAGGTCTCACCAGGAGCTGAATGCTCTCTGGTCACTTTATCTCTCTCACAAATTCCCTGTGTAGAATAAATTTCTGTCTCTGAGACTCAGTTTTTTCCTCTACTAACAGTGGGGCTTAGACCAGCTGATCTCAAGGGCTTCTCCCCCAGAGATGGAGGAGTCTATGAGCAATACGATGATCCTACTATAACGTCAAGAACTATCATTTGAAACCACACATCTTCTGTAGTATTTAGTCCTCCATGGTAACAATCAGAAACTCGGGCGCCTGGGTGGCACAGCGGTTAAGCGTCTGCCTTCAGCTCAGGGCATGATCCTGGCGTTATGGGATCGAGCCCCACATCAGGCTCCTCTGCTATGAGCCTGCTTCTTCCTCTCCCACTCCCCCTGCTTGTGTTCCTTCTCTCGCTGGCTGTCTCTATCTCTGTCAAATAAATAAATAAAATCTTAAAAAAAAAAAAAAGAAAGAAATTGTCACATATAGAATGACGATACTCATGAAAGATTCTTGATTAAGAATCAAATACCTCAAATTTGGCAGGAACATTTGAGTCTTACAAACAACAACAAAAATCCTAGAGCTAACTTTTGACATTTAGATACTATCAAGTTATGCTATAAAACAATGATTAAGTAGGAGACATTATTTTCAAATCTGTTTTAACCCTTATATAAGGAAATTCTTTCTGATCCCTCTTTAGTTAGCACTCTTCATGAAAGAAGTAAATTGAAAATTTTCAGTGCATGTATTACTTCAGTGGATCCCATGTGCAAGGGCCTGACTATTCCACAGATGCCTTCATGTGACATCCTTTTGGCCTCAAATTTGAGTTAAATTAGCATGCTGCTTTGCAATGGACATGAAACAACAGTACACCAAAACTCACTGGAGACTCAGGGCTTAGCTTTTTCTTTCTATGACTGAAAGTAGTTTTGTGTTTTTGACAGAGTCCTGTGGGTTTAAAACAATTTTTTTAAGTTAAATTAAGTTAAAAAAATCAATATAAAAAATAAACAAATGGTATAACAGGCTGTAATTCTGGTTTGGCTTCATTTCTACTCCTTTAGTGAAATGAGCGTATATTATGTTGAACCCTATGACATTGCTATCTTCATAGGTCAAAATTTCATTTGGTTTCATCTAAGACCTTATAACTCATTTATTTAAGTGTTGGCTCTTACGCTATAATTGAAGAACTTATACCTTCCTTTAAAGAGGAAAAAAAATTTTGCAGTTTGGAATTGTGGGTCTCAGAGTTTGTAATGGGAGGAGCCAGTTGAACGAAAGTACTTTTTCCCAACCATTTAATTTAATCAATTTATTTATTTGGTGGGGGGCAAAGGGAGAGGGAGAAAGAGAATCTTAAGCAGTGTGGAGCCTAACACAGGGCTGGATCTCACAACCCTGAGATCATGACCTAAGCCAAATCAAGAGTCAGACGCTTAACCAACTGAGCCACCCAAGGCCCACACCCCTACCCCGCCCGCAACCATTAAATTAAACTATCAAAGTGTACACCATGTACATTGGTAAAAAACAACAACAAGAAGTACAAAAGGACTAAAAAAGAAAAGTACACATATCCTGTCCTCCATCCCACTAGAAAAACATGATATTCATTAAACTCCCTAGGTATTCACTTTAAATCCTTTCTCACTTTATTTCATTTGGTCACAGCTATGGTCTGAATGTTTCTGTTCCCCACTCCTCCCCAAATCCTTATGTTCAAATCCTATCCCCTAAGGTGATGGTATTAGGAGGTGGGGCCTTTGGGAAGTGATTAGATCATGAGGACTGCAACCTAGGAACTAATGCCCTCATAAAAGAAGCTCCAGAAGAATCCCTCCCTGCTTGGCCATATGAGGTTACAACTAGAAGTTTGCAACCTGGAAGAGGGCTCCATGCTGGCACCCTGATCTTGGGCTTTCAGCCTCCAAAACTGTGAGAAATAAGTTTCTGTTGTTTATAAGCCACCTAGTCTGGCTATAGAAGCCCAAATGGATTAAGACAGTCACTCTCTCCTCAGCTTTAAATAACATGCTTATATACCTTCCCTTTTTGGTCAGTTTTAACTCCCTGGCCAAGAAGATGATAAATGAGCTATTTATGTATTATGTCCTACTTGGCCAAGAAGATGATAAATGAGCTATTTATGTATTATGTCCTACTTCATCCTCCATTTCATATTTTGTTATTTGTAGTATTGTTTTAGTATTAAAAATACACAGTACTATTTAGTATTTACTTTTTCTATTGGTTATATTTACAACCTTAAAGAAATACATAATTAATATTTCCATTTCCAGCTCCACCATCTTTATATTCTTAAAATCTCCCTCCCCCTTTTTAAAAAGATTTTATTTATTTATTTTGACAGAGACAGCCAGTGAGAGAGGGAACTCAAGCAGGGGGAGTGGGAGAGGAAGAAGCAGGCTCCTATCGGAGAAGCCTGATGTGGGGCTTGATCCCAGAATGGGATCACGCCCTGAGCCAAAGGCAGACGCCTAACGACTGCGCCACCCAGGCACCCCTCCCCCCCCTTTAAAGACACATTTATTCAGTGCCATGACCAGACCACTATATTTAGCAATCAACAGCATGGGTGCAAAAAAAAAAAAAATCTACATTAGAACCCTTTGTTGGAATGCTTTACACTTTCCATAGAACAGAAACTAAAATAACTTGTTCTACAATTAGTCACAAATACAGTCCTCAAATTTTTTGCCCATACATATGAGTATTGTTTAAAACATGTCTTCTTCATAGCAGCTAGGCCCTGCTACCACTGTGCTTGGCTGAGTTCACAAATCTGTTGCAACCTGTAGCTTCCCTGTCATTTCTCTGGCTCTCCTCTCCTATTAAGCTGTTTCCTGGCAGTAATTAAAACGTCCTGCCACAGCTGTAGCTATTGCTGCTGCTGGAACCGCCATAGCCAGCTTGGATTCATGGTTTGGCAAAGTATTGGCCTCCACCACCATAGGGGCCAGAGCTCCTACCTCCAAAATTTCCTCCTTTCATGGGTCCAAAATTTGAAAATTTACTGTTGCAATTGCCAGAATCATTACAGCTTCCACCACCTCCAAAATTGCTTCCATCATTTACCAAATCCATAGCCATCCCCGCTGCCACCATATCCACCACCACCTCGACTGCCACCAAAGCCTCCTTGTCTGCTGAAGTTCCCTCCATGACCAAAGTTGTCATTCCCACCAAAACCACTTTCACAACTGCCACTAGAGTTTCCAGAACGACTTTGACCTCCTTGACTGGATGAAGCACTAGCCATTTCTTGCTTAGATAGGGCTTGCCTTCCTTCACCGTTGTGGCCATTCACCACATGTGGCCGTATGGGATTTTTAAAGGACAATCTGTCTACAGAGTCATGGTCATCAAACATTACAAAAGCAAAGCCTCTCTTTCTCCCAGTGCCTCGGTCAGTCATGATCTCAATCACTTCAATTTTCCCATGCTGTTCAAAATAATCTCTTAGATGATGTTCTTCAGTGTCTTCTTTAACGCCATCAACAAAAATCTTTTTCATAGTTAAGTGGGCAACAGGTCTTTGAGAATATTCTCTTGAGACAGCCCTCTTTGATTCCGCAACAATTCCATCCAGCTTGTGTGGCCTTGCGTTCATGGCTGCCTCCACCTCCTCCGCAGTGGCATACGTGATAAACCCAAAGGATCTGGAATGTTTGGTGTTTGGACGTCTCATTACCACACTGTCTGTGAGTATTCCCCATTGCTCAAAATGGCTCCTCAGACCCTCATTGGTTGTTTCAAAGCTCAAACCCCCAGTGAAGATCTTCTGCAGCTGTTCAGGCTCTTTGGGAGGCTCTGACTTAGACAGGACAGCGGTGGGGGCAGGGACTTTAATGATACTTACTCGGTGGTGTCCAAGGGCAGAAAGCAATTCTCAACATCTCTTACCTTATTATTTATTATGTAAGAGAAAGAACACATCTAAATTTCCCTTCAACTTTCTTCCTTCAACTCTCTCTCCTCCATAGACCTCTTGACTTCTGTCAACTCCACCATTACTTTTATATTATTAGAATTTGTAACATTCACATTTTGTTTTGTGAATGGCCATTCAGTTGATACTAAGTATTTTAAGTCAATAAAGTGTAATTATACTATTTTGCTTACGTAAATAGTATTTACTATAGAACAAAATGCATCAGTTAGAATAGAAAAGGTAAATCTATATCATTGGCCCATGTCACTAGGAGGAATGCTTCAAACATCATGATCATATAATTACATTTTCAAATGCTCCATTAGAAGAACCAAATAATAACAGATTTTAGTTTGCTTTATATTTGGAATGCGGCTTTCTTTTGTTTTAATCGCTTTCCATTTTTCCTCTTAACAAAGCACACGCCTTCACCATATGACTACATTTGTCCAGGATCTTAATCCCAGTCTCTGTGGTATGGAATCCACTTTCTGCCTGAGGACATTCTTCTCCAGTTCAATAGCAATTGCTCTCTTGGTCTGCTGTACAGCTATAGTTCTAGGCCTTCCTTTCATTGGGTTAGGGATTAGTGTTTCTTGGATCTCAGGTTTTTTTGATTTTTGGATTCCTTTTTCTTTTTACTGTTTCATCCTTAATTGATTTTTTCAGAAAGAATTTTTGATAGGTGAGCTTTCTGAGTTCTTACATTTCTGAACATGTCTTCATTTTACCCTTAGGGCTGAGTGATACCTTAACTAGTTACGATACTCAGCTCCTGAGAACTTTGAAAGCAGTGTTCTACTGTCTTCTGGCACTGAGTGCTGTTGATGAGAAGACTAGGGCCAATTAAATTTTTGTTCTGTTGTAGTTGACCTGTTGCTTGTTCTCTGGAAGCTTTTAGAATCTTCTCTTAGTATTTAATGTACTATAAAATCACAAGTTTATGGTGAAGTAGGGGTTTATTTTCACTTATTTTGTGTGGCACTTGGTAAGCCCTTTTACTCTGAAGACTCCTATCTATCTTAGCTCTAAGAAATGTTCTTCTATTATTGCTGTCATTATTTTTTCCCCTGAGTTTTCTTGTCTTCTTCTGGAACTACTGATTGGCTATTATCCTCCCTGGATTGACCCTATATAGTTTTTGGACTTTTAAAAATATTTCTTCCCCTTTGTCTTTTTGCTTTACACTTTGGGAAATTCCACTAACCTTTTCTTTCAGCCCTTCTGTTGTTTTTGTTTTAAAGATTTTATTTATTTATTTGAGAGAGAGAGACAGAGAGAGAGCATGAGCTGGGGCAGTGGGGAGAGAGGGAATGCAGAGGGAAAGAGATAAGCAGACTCCCTACAGGACCCCGGGTTCACAGCCTGAGCTGAAGGCAGACACTTAACCACTGAGCCACCCAGGTGCCCCTGATTTTTTTTTAATTAGAGGAATTTCCAACAATTCTTTTTTTTTTTTTGTATCTGATTGCTATCTATAAATATATAGATAGATGATAGAATATATATACATTATATATTACAGATAGATATATAAACTTGTTTTATGGATACACAGGCTTCTCAAATTTTCCCAAGGTCACTAACTAGAATACAAAAAAAGAAAAAAAATTTTTCTGTTTCTCTGAGGTCAGGTTTTTTTTAAATAGTTCTTTTGAAAATTTTTAAAACTATACCTTCTTTTGGTTATTTTACAACTAAGTGAACCAGAAAAATGTGTATCAGAAAAATTGCCTAACTTTTGCCCCATTAAAAAAACAAGTTTTGGGGCACCTGGGTGGCATAGCAGTTAAGCATCTGCCTTCGGCTCAGGGCGTGATCCCGGCGTTAAGGGATCAAGCCCCACATCAGGCTCCTCTGCTATGAGCCTGCTTCTTCCTCTCCCACTCCCCCTGCTTGTGTTCCCTCTCTCGCTGGCTATCTCTATCTCTGTCAAATAAATAAATAAAATCTTTAAAAAAAAAATTGCCTAACCTTTGCCCCATTAAAAAAACAAGTTTTGGGGCACCTGGGTGGCTCAGTCGGTTAAGCGGCTGCCTTCAGCTCAGGTCATGATCCCAGGGTCCTAGGATCGAGCCCCGCATCTGGCTCCCTGCTAAGCAGGGAGCCTGCCTGTCCTTCTCCCTCTGTTTCCCTGCTCCTGCTCTATCTCAAATAAATAAATAAAATCTTAAAAAAAAAATAAAAAAAATAAAAAACAAGTTTTATTATGAAAAATTTTAATGCTGTACAAAGTAAACAAAATATGATGAAGTCCATGGACTCATCACCCAGCTTCAATAAATATGAACATTCTGCCATTCTTATGTCACCTTTACCTTCTATAAATTTTTATAACCAATTTATTAAATAGCTCACATTGAGTTGGTCATTTGAATTTATTTTTCATTTAGTAAATTATTTCATAGATCATATCATACACATTTTCAAAGTCACCTAATCCAGTGAATGACAGTATTAAAAATTATAACAAAAAACCCTGACCATTTAACAGAGCACTTTCTATGCTGTATACTATGTTGCACTTTACAAAAACACTGGTTCATTTAATTTAAGATGATGTGTTCATGACTATGTTTCTTGGATACAATAAAATGCCAACACAATTGTAGCTGCTGTTATAAGGAAGGACTATTTCTCAGAAAATCTTAATCTTAATAATTTGTCTCCTAGAGACAAATAATGGCCTTTCAGTGATTTAGTATCAAAGTCACATCAGTTATAACGCCAAATTATAAATAAAATGCTTTTATAAGAACTAAAATATTTTTTCTGTTCACATGATTCTAAAATTCAGGAATAAACTAAGAGTTTTAGCAAATGAAGAGCCAAAAGATCTTGTTTATGCCCATAGAAGGCAGAAAATGGATTCAGCTGACTGGAGAGAATACTCAACCAAGTGCCCCACAACTGTTTCTCTCATTTTCTCTCATTCCACCGCATTCAGCTTTGTGACGTTTCCCCAGAGCTCTGCCATCATTCACTGGGGAACCAGTACTGGGTATGTGCAGGAAACATGGGGATTTGAATCAATGTACTGTTGTTTGATAGCCTTTTGACCATGGGAAAGTTACTTAATTTCTCTAAACCTCAGTTTCCTCATTTAGAAAATTAGGGAAACAATATCTCCCTCTTAGGGTATTTGTAAAGATTAAGAAATACAACACACTAAGCAAGTAGTACAGGGCCTAGGACTTAACTATGTATAAATGATCATTATTATTCCTGTGGGATTCATAGTTATCCTCTATAGGTAGGGTGGTAGCAAGATTTAGCAAATATAAATACAGGATATCCAGGTAAATTTGAATTTCAGGTAGATAAGAATAATTTTTTAGTCTAAATATATCCCAAATATTGCATGGACTATACTTATACTAAAAAATTACCCATTGTCTATCTGAAATTCAAGTTTAAGTGGGCATCCTGGCCACTTAAGAAAGAAAAATGAGGTATAGTAAAATAAGCTTCTAAGAAATAAAGTTGTGATTAAATTTGATATTTTATCTGTTCAAACTTGGTAGTCTCCTATCCCCCAGTCCACTCAGTATTTTCCCTTCTGGGTAATGCTCAAGTATCATCTATCAGAGAAACAAATAGTGCCTGTATTTTGGAGCAGAATGGCAACTTTTCCCCAAACTGAAATCTGTTGGGGCAGTTACTATCCTAAACTAGGCATGGGTTTTCAAACTATTTACTGAATTATATTTGTATTTAAATATTTATTTGGAAAACCACAAAGCACTACATATGAAAGTCATATTGAGGACCACTAAAATATGCAAACTACAAATCTGACAGCACTCAATCTTTGAAACACTATTTTCAAAATGTTTTTGTTTACCATGTTTTCCTTGTGTGTACCAGGTAATTACTTTTCAAAGTGTGCTTGTTATGAGCACACACAGAGACACACAAAATAAATAAAGATGGGTTTTATATTTTATTTCAATCAGACTGCATTTCTTAACCTCTTCTCTAAACTAAAAAACCTGTTATCAACCCTACTAGTATTTTAGCTAATTTGTAGCTAGAATTTTAATGAGATAAAAATAGCTTTCCTAATGGCAAGGTGGGTGGGAATTATTTTATAGTAATATATTCTACCTCTTTTCCATTTGTGGGGGACGTAATCCGTAATTCCTTCCTTCAGTAAGCAAAGTGAGGGAGAGATGCCAGAATCTATCCATTACTCCTTTAAAGAATTTGCAGGCTGTGTTTAAACTTCCAGATAGATTACAATGCAATTATTCCAAAACATAAGATGTGTGCTACATTTCCTCGTTCATAATTTTTTGCCAATAAAATAGAAGCAGTGCTCCATTTATTTTTTCTAAAAAAACCACGCACCTTCTGCCCAAACTCCTTTATTTCTTTTCGCTCTGTCGCAACAGTCGCAGTGCACAGTACTCTTCAGCTCCATCTCGTGTAGAAAAACGTCGACTGCACCCTCAGCTCCGACCACGGGGAGCATCCACGACGGTGGAAAAGATGAAAAGCCGCGAACTTTATTTAGGAATCAACACTAAACGAAGAATTGATTTCCTGTGGACCCTGTCTCAGAAAAAGCAGGTCTTACGGTTGACAGGAAAATCAGGAAAGCATATATATTGATTTCCTTGATACATTCAACTGAATCTGGAGAAAATTCTACTGTTTAATACTGACACACTTAGAATGAAATTCCCATTGACCTGCGATTCCTGGTTAAATCCTTCAAAAGAGCCAAGTAAGGACATTCTCTGAGCAGCAGGATGTACTATATTAGATGCCTCACGGGATCCTCCCGCGGACTTTTAGTCACGTCATAGAGCCCAAAGGAGAACGCCTGGAGACGGTCTGCGAGGCCGTTCGGGGAGAGGGTGAAGTCCCCTCCTCGGTGAAGACGACTCTGGCAAACGGGAGTCGTTTCCGTGTTCTCCGGTCCCGCACCGCCTCAGTCAAGGAGCTGAGGGGCCGTCGGGCCCGGTGGCCCACAGCATCTCCCCAGACTCCTCCTCCTGAGAAACCTGCAGGTCAGGGGCGCCCACCTTTGGCTTGTTATTATAAATTTGCTTATGAAGCCCTCACGATTTTTAAAGTTGCCATGTGTGGTTTCTGCTTCCTCTGACCAGCGGAGAGGGAGCCCCGAGCGTCCCCCAGTCGANCCGCGGCCCGAGCGGCCGCCGGGCTCGCTCGGCGCAGTAGGCTCGAGTGCGCACCGCAGCGAGGTGGTGTCCTCGGCCGTTCCGCTTTCCGCCGCCGTCTCCGGGCTGTGCCGCTTGAGCCGGGACGCGCCTCCGCGCTTCTCGCCGCCTCCACCGCCGCGGCCGCCGCTCCCCTCGCCGTCTGCACACACACCATGACGAAGAAAGAGAAGAAGACCTTGAACCAGAGCCTAGCCGAGTGGAAGCTCTTCATCTACAACCCGACCACCGGAGAGTTCCTGGGGCGCACCGCCAAGAGCTGGGGTGAGCGGGCGGCGGTTGGGCGCCGGGGCCGGCCGCGGTCCGGGGGGCGCCGGGCGGGGTCGGGTGGGAAAGGAAAGGCGGGAGACGGCTCCCCGCGCGGGGGCCCTAAGAGTAGCCGCAGCCTCCGCCCGCCCACAGCGGTTTTCGTCCGGGGCCGCCAGACTGTCGTATGGGTGGCGGCGGAGGAGGGGCGGCGCGGCCCCATTCATTTCTAGCGTGGCGGGCGGGCCGCCGCTGGCTCCCGAGGCAGCCGGGCCCTCTGGCAGTCCCCGCCGGGCCGCGCCAGTTCCTTCCTCCCGGCCGGGAGCGGAGCGCACGTGCTGCTCCGGCCTCCAGCCCCGAGCGGCGCCGGAGGCCGGGGACCCCTGCCCAGAGTCGAGTCCCGAGCGTGCGGGGGGCCGAACGCCCGGGCCTCCCTTTGTACCGAGCGCGCCGTCCGGGAGAGGCCCTGGCAGAGGCGGCCGGTGGCGCCCAGCGGTTCGGGGAAGCCAGACCCTGCCCCACTCCCGGGGAGAGGAAATTTCCACTCTCGCCGCTATCTTGTGACTCGTCCACGCTGCCACCCCGGTCGGAAGAGTGCGAGTGTTAAGTGTGTGGGTTGCATGAATGTGCCGCGGTGAGTTAGTCACACGAGTACTTGGTACACGAAATGCTCTTGAATTTGGACAGTGAAAAGACCATTAAAAAGGTTGGTACCTGCCTGATTCCTTTGTAATTACGGGCGTTTTCTTCCTAGCAAATAGGCTTCTTTTGGGGAAGGTAAATCCCAGGTGGCACAATTTTTGTGCCTTCAAAACGTGTGATGGTTGTGCGTGTTAGTTTTTCTGTAAGTATAAGTTCTTTGTTTTACAAGCAATATTTAAACCATCCACCGATACAGTATTGCTTTAGGGTGTCTCTTTCTTTCCCCCCCGAAAAATTGTATTAATGTCTGAATAAGGACTAGTGCTTCTTTCTTTTTTCTTTTCTTTTGCCCTTTGAAAAACGTTTTGTTGATGGGTCTTGACCTTTTTTTTTTTTTTTTTTGAGTGAGAATAAATTTTTTGAGTGGGAGAACTATTTGGGCACGACATCTTTAAAAGAAGCATGAGGAGAGTAAATTAGCTATGACTCAGAAAATAAACTGTTGCTACTGACTGAAATCGGCTCCTCCGGAATGGAAAGTCGGCTTAAAGCCCTATCACAAGCTGAAAGGGGCCTTGGAGGTTTTTAGCCCAACCCCCAGTTTAGAGATGAGAAAAATGAGATCTAGAGAGGTTGTGATTTTGCTTTGTGTAAAATTACATATTCCACATAGCCAAGAAAAGAACCCAGTTGTCCTTTAATCCTAGTCCAGCGGTTTTATTATTTTACAGATGCCTTGCCTAACTAACACTCATGATTTTTATTTAGATAGCTGTCTTTTGGGAACCCACTAATGTGAAAAGGAAATAAATCTTGCATCCGGAGTTAAGTGGGGAAAAATGGTGAAGTTATTATTGCTTCTAGAATGTGCTACCTTTTTGCTGAAGGAATTTTTGAGTGGTGGAGAGGGATTAATGTTTGTAGACTACCTTCCTCAGTGCCTTCTCATTTCCAGTAATAAGTACCTTCATTTTTTGTTAGAATGACATTTCTTACTGCGGATAGTGCATCTTGTCTAAGCTTTGTATTTATAATGATGTTGAGGTTGAGATTTTATTGGGTATATGCTTTTAAGTAGGTAATGTGCACAAATGATCGAAGTGTAGGCATTATATAAGGGCGGCAACGGTACAGTAAAGTTGGGATTTATTTTAGAAGGATTAAGGCAAGACCTTTTTTCAAAATTGAAAATGTTAACTCTTACCAACAAATAGTACTTTTCTGAATTTATTGGAATTGTAGTAAACCAGTGCAAAATGTCATAAATTATCCGCAATCCAATCCCAACATAAGGGCATCTAAGGATATATGTGGGTGTGGTAGAGGGTGAAGTCCATACTCAGCTCTCCAGGCTGTGTG
This sequence comes from Ailuropoda melanoleuca, assembly GCF_002007445.2. Classification (NCBI taxonomy): domain Eukaryota; kingdom Metazoa; phylum Chordata; class Mammalia; order Carnivora; family Ursidae; genus Ailuropoda; species Ailuropoda melanoleuca. Next base: position 7,405,505 of record NC_048223.1, on the reverse strand, counting down.
CCCTCAAGCGTGGGGAGTCTGCCTGGAGAAAGGGGTATCTTGTTCTAATGATCAGAAAGGCACTGTTTGGGCTAGCTGCCTGATCTCATTACTACAGAGATGTCCACTATTAATATTTCTGTATATATCTGGGCAGACTTAAAAGAGTATAATGTTAATTTTTTTTAAATGAAAAGAAACCATACAATAAGTGTTGCTTTATAGTGTTTCTTTTTAACTTATTTATTTTAGAGAGAGAGCTGGGGGAGGGGCAGAGGGGGAGAATCTTTCAAGCCGACTTTCCTGATGAGCACGGAGCTGAAACCTGGGCCTTGACCCCAAGGCCCTCGAGATCTTGACCTAAGCCAGAACCAAAAGTTGGTGGCCCAACTGACTGAGCCACCCAGGCACCCCTTAGTGTTTTGAATATATTGTGGGCACCTTCCCATTTTAATAAAGATCTATATCATCATTTTAATGTCTGACTAATGTTCTATTGTATAGTTCCATGTACTACCGTGATTTTTTAAAAACAAACATGTTTATTAACATGTAGCCTATGTGTGCGGGAGATATCCAGGGAAATATGAGTAACTCCTGATTTTTTTTTTAACCAGTAATTTTTTGTATGTACTGGTCTGTCCTCCCAGTCCCTTCCTTCAGCCTTGAGAGTATATTTTTGCAAATTTATTTCTTGGGATATGTTTCTACTAGTGGAATTTCTAGGTCGTGTATAATATGTGTACCCTTTACATTTTGGAAATGTGTTAGGTTTTTATTTTGTTTTTTTGGTTTTTTGTTTTGTTTTGTTTTTTAAGAAACTCATTTGCAGTTTTTTCCTCATTCTTTTGAATGTAAATGTGAGGGGAGACCTTCATAAACTTGGCTGTATCTGCTGGTGTGTAGAAAAAAGCCTTCTCTACCCTAAGGATTTTATAAAGACATTAATTTCAGATGTTCTCTTTTATACATTCTAAAGTACATTTGTCCCATTTAATCTGAAGTTCTTCACCAGTGCATGGGATATATTAAAAGTATACATTTGGTGGGGGGCAGAGGGAGAGAGAATCTTAAGCAGGCTCCATGCCCAGTGTGGAGCCTGATTTGGGGCTCGATCCCACCACCCTGAGATCATGACCAGAACTAAAATCAACAGTTGGACATTTAACTGCCAGCCACCTAGGCGTCCCTAAAAGCACACATTTAAAAAGTAGTTTCGCCATGTACAGTTGGGATAAAGTGAAAATACTGCAGGTTATACCACATTGTTATCTGAAATGGTTATGTAAAAGATTTGTTTTTTTTTTTTTAAGATTTTTTTTTTTTTAAGTAATCTCTGTACCCAGCATGGGGCTTGAACCCACAACCCTGAGATCATGAGTTACATGCACACTGTACTCACTGAGACAGCTGGGCGTCCCTATATAAAAGATTTTGAGTAGCTTCTTGAATGTTTAGCAATCAGAATCATTACATACATAAATTTACCTCATTTGATTTTCACAACGATTGTCTAAAATAAAGCACACTATGTAAGTCATCAGTGAATCTAGAGTTGGGATCTTAGGCTGAACAGTAAGGACACATCAGGAATAAGTAATTGCCATGTATGAAAACACAGGACAAAGAAAATTTAGCGTCTTGTGGCTTATGCTGCAGATATTAAACCTAAACGCAGTAAACATAATTAGAGTGAAAAATAGCCTAGAGATCCTCTGTTATTTAAACTGTAATGGACCATTTGTTGCAATTAACATATTTAAGAATGATGAAATAGAATAAAAATACCATTTTATTCTACCTAATTTTATTCTAAGGGAGCATGTTCCATGAAACTTCTCTGTATTTTGCATATACAGATACCCTGATGTAAAATGTGTTTCTTACTGTGGCTCAAAGTCAAGAACTTGTAAGCCACTAATCTAGCCTTGTGCCCTCATTTCATAGGTGAGAAAGTTGAACTCATAGGTCTGATTCCTCAAAGTTTACTCATCAGTAGAATCCTTGGCCTTTAGACTACCTCCAAGGCCAGACCCTTTTTTGTTTTTGTTTTTTGTTTTGACTGCTGTGACTTGATGTCATTTAATGACGTCTGCTGTGGGCTTCTTTGGAGTTCCTTATCTTAAGGCTATCTGTCAGTAAATGCTTTATATTCATATTAACTTAAAACTTGAGTTGCTGCTTTCCAAGCATAGCAGGATTCTGGACCAAAACTACTAACACCTATATTTTGTTCATGTACTTTTTCTTTTATTATAGATCCATGAAGTGCCATTTTCTCAGTCACCTGCTCCCATTCTGGGTCATGCCTCAGTAAATGCTCTGCCTTGGAGATCAGACTCCATCCCATCTTGGGTGTTTGACTGTAGGGGAGAAGGCAAGTGTTTATTTTCCCAGTATCACATAGTTTTGTAAGATGTTGTTCTTTGTCCTGTGGAGTGTGACATATTAAAGAAACTTTACAAAAATGTGCACTGTTGGGAAAGTAACAGGACTTGCCTTACCCTGTGTGCAGGCTATAAATGAAGGTCAGTGGTGGGTGTGGCAGCGGCAGCAGCAGAGGCATACTGAGCCATCACCCAGCAGGAGACAGCACTTCCTGGACTGGTAGTGGAAGGGAGGGGACAGGGTAAGTGTGTGTGTTATGTTCTAGATGTTTTAATTACGGTAGTATGTGCTTTACTGTTAAAGAGCAACTTTCCTCTACCCCCAAAATAATCTGATTCTTTGAATTTGACTTTCCAATTTATAGCTATAGAATTAAATTAGTTACATTAAAAGAAGTTTAAAAACGTGCCTGTCTTTAGTAGCAATATTTCCATGATTTGTCACGTTTGATTAAAGACCAATCATTTAACACTGTTTAATGGAAGGAGAAAAAAAAAGCTAACTCTTTCAGTTAAATTTATTATATCCTAATTATGCATTTATTGCATTGATTTTGAAGTAAAATCATCTGTAATCTTTAACCACTTAGAACAACCACTATTAACATTTTTATAGTCTGTTTCCTTTTTGTAAATAGTTTTTTTAAAATGTATAAAATTTAAAAATACACAGTTAGATACCTAGTTTTACCACTTAATGTTTTAGGGGAATGGTTTTTATTCCTCTGCCTCCTTAGAGGTTGATGTGTTGGGGGCCTTGGTCCTCCATCAGTTCTGTGGGGGCTGTCCACACTTCCTGCTAGAATTTATGTATTCTGGTGTCTTTAGTTATCATCTCTATGTTGAGACTCCCAAATCTGCATTTGTAGTTGGTATGACTTTTTTTATATTAAAAGAACCACCTGCCTGACAAAGATCTTAAATCGGATGTTTCATAGGACTCTGAAGTACTTCACACACCTCTTCACGTAAATCTCCCTTGCCCTCAGGGGCTCCTTAGTGTGACACACTGTAATCTCGCTGACTTCTCTGTCATCTCTCTACCATTCTCTACCCCTTCTGGGCCTGTTTCCTAGCTTGAGTCTCTCTTTCCTTCACCTTGGGCTGGGTACTCAGTTGTTAGCTTTGGTAGCCTGGTCTCTGGTAAACATCTTTGAATCCCTCTTTGCCTTAAGACTGTGACAAGTGCTCCCGTGTATCCCATAATAGTTTTTTTTCTACAATAGCATTTATGATTTTTTTGTAGTAGTGTTGTTGCCTGTTTACTAGAATATAAGTTTCATATTTACTCATCTTTGATTCGCTAACACTGAGCCTGTTGCTCAACACTTAGTAGGAAGGTAATAAGAACAGGTTGAATGAATGAGCACTGTTATGAAATGGTTCCATGTAATTAGACTTTTTGCAACCACCTTTTTTTTTTTTTTAAGATTTTATTTATTTATCTGACAGCACAAGCAGGGGGAAGTGGCAGGTAGTGGGGGGAGGGAGAAGCAGGCTCCCTGCTGAGCAAGGAGCCCAATGTGGGACTCAATCCCAGGACCCTGGGATCATGACCTGAGCTGAAGGTAGACCCTTAACGGACTGAACCCCCCAGGTGTCCCATTTTTGCAACATTTTAAAAAATGTCTTTGTTGGGGCGCCTGGGTGGCACAGCGGTTAAGCGTCTGCCTTTGGCTCAGGGCGTGATCCCGGCATTATGGGATCGAGCCCCACATCAGGCTCCTCTGCTATGAGCCTGCTTCTTCCTCTCCCACTCCCCCTGCTTGTGTTCCCTCTCTCGCTGGCTACCTCTATCTCTGTCAAATAAATAAATTAAAATCTTTAAAAAAAAATGTCTTTGTTGGTATTGGTGTATCATAGTATAACAGTTCCCCAATGTTTGGGCATCCTACCCCCCCTTTTTTAAAAGATTTTATTTATTTATTTGACAGAGATAGAGACAGCCAGCGAGAGAGGAAACACAAGCAGAGGGAGTGGGAGAGGAAGAAGCAGGCTCTCAGCAGAGGAGCCTGATGTGGGGCTCGATCCCATAACACCGGGATCACGCCCAGAGCCAAAGGCAGACGCCCACCCGCTGTGCCACCCAGGCGCCCCTCTACTAATAATATTTCTGAAAAGAATTATTTAACTTAGCAGCCGCCCACATCTCTGTTTGAACTTTGTAACTAAGTTGTTTGTAGACTGGCTCTTATTTGTGACTTCTACTTAGTATTATTTTTTTTGTTTTTTTTTATGATTTTTTATTATATTATGTTAGTCACCATACAGTACATCCCCGGCTTCCGATGCAAAGCTCGATGATTCATTAGTTGCGTATAATACTCAGTGCACCATGCAATACGTGCCCTCCTTACTACCCATCACCGGTCTATCCCATTCCCCCACCCCCCTCCCCTCTGAGGCCCCCAGTTTGTTTTCTCATAGTCCATAGTCTCTCATGTTTCATTCCCCCTTCTGATTACCCCCCCTTTCTTTATCCCTTTCTTCCCCTATCGATCATCTTTAGTATTATGTTAATCTACTTAGTATTATGTTAATGCCTTGGTAAGGTATGACTTTGGGACTGACCCTCGTCCAGGACATAAGGTACTTTTCTTTGGCAGGTTCTGGCCTGTAAATAGTGGCCCTTTATGTACCTTTACCACCACCACTCCCCGCTCATTACTATCTAATCATTTCTTTTCGGATTCCTTCCTGTCTGTTTTTCCTGGTCTCATTTCCTAAATGTGTATTTCCCAGCTGCTGTCTTTGGCCTTGTTTTCTCCACATCATCTTCTCTGGCAATCTCATAAAACAATTGCAAAGATCACTCACACATTTTACTTCTCGGTTAACGCCTCTCTCAGATTTAGTTGCTTCCTGGATATCTCATAAACCTGAGAGGGAGAGGCTTAGATGTCTTGACTGGCTCTGTTACTAAGCTACCTTATGTATCACCTGGCAAACAGCTTTTTCCCCTTCCGGTACTGAAGTTCTGAGTTGCTCCTGTATTTGCAATTTTTGAAAACGGGTTACTATCTTTTCTGTCATTTGGGCTCTAAACATGGCCAGATCATGACAGTTCTACTTCTGTACCATCTCTTAAACCTGTGACCCACACCCTCATTGCCACTACTACGATTAATCAGGAGTTAATTTTCTCTGCCCTACTCCTGTCTCCCACCCCCGCCACATCTTATGAAGACCCATATTCAGAGGGAACTCAGGGTGCTCACTTTTCATAGCTTTATAATACTAACCACCTGTTTGAAATTTCCTAGTTTTTTTTTTTTTAAGATTCTATTTATTATTTGACAGAGAGACAGCCAGTGTGAGAGAGAACACAAGCAGGGGGAGTGGGACAGGAAGAAGCAGGCTCCCAGCTGAGGAGCCTGATGTGGGGGCTTGATCCCAGAATGCTGGGATCACGCCCTGAGCCGAAGGCAGATGCTAATGACTGTGCCACCCAGGCGCCCCATGAAATTTCCTAGTTCGTAACACTCCCATCAACCCTGGCTCTGCTGTATCGGGGTCTGATAGTGCCTTTTCTTATAAATTCTCTGATTAAAAACTTAAAGTGCCAGATGAAGAGCTTTTGTGACTTTTCCATAGTTGTTCCAAGTTCAGATAGACATTGGCTTTCCAGTTTTTACCTGCTGCTTAAAAAAAAAGTTGTTGTGTTACTGACTTCTGGGGAAGGTGAGCTCTTAACTCCGGAGGCATCCCCAGAAAGATCCCAGGAGTCAGTTGGAATCATTGTGACCTAAACCAGTATACCTTCACTGTTGTCCGGTTACTTTTAAGGCTACAGTTTTGGTCGTGCTACTTCCCATACCCCAAAATTGTGTTTGGATCCCCACTGCTTTCAGAAGGTTTAAATAATTTCCAAACAGCCTGGCATTCCAGGCTCACTACGTATTGGCTTAGAACTAAGTTTCCAACCTTATAACCTGTCGTTTCCCACCTTAGTCTCCATATACCACATGTCATAGCCAGAATGGATGTATCTGGAATGCTCTGCTCATTCCCTTGCCCATACCCTTCATCTCTGCATCATAAGTTCTTCCCTACTTCAGAGACCTAACTTTGAGTGTCAGCTATCGTAAGCGTTCTCTGATATGCCAAGGGGAAAATAATACATCAGCCAAGCTTAGATAAGTCATTTAAAATCTCTAGGTTTTAGTTTCTTCTGTAGGAGAAGAGTTGCAGAAGATAGTTTCTAAATGTCACTTTGAAATGGAAAAAAATATATAAATGCTTGAGAACAGCAGGCAGCAAGCTTTTTCTTTAAGGGACCAGATAATACTTGAGGCTTTGCCAGCCATCTGGTGTCTGTTGCAACTACTCAGCTCAGCTATTGTAGCTTGAAAGTGGCAAGAGACAATTTGTAAACTAATGGACCTAGCTATGTGCAATATTTTATTTACAAAAACAGGCAGCTGCTGTGGTTTGCTGACCTCTTTAGAAGCTAGTGTCAGTGTAGGCTGACTCAAGAAATCTGAACTGGTCTTAAATGAGATGTAGACTCTTGGCTTTGTTCTTTTTAAAGAATGAAAGTAACACTATTGTTTGAATTTTTACAGTACAGATGTGAATAATCAGTCCATTGTCCTCTTCAGCTTCTTTTCTGGGTAATCAGTGTTAATAGTAATGATTTTTAAATTGTAATACATGGTCTATCCACTTTGGATAAAGGTCTGGCAGTTTCTTATAAAATTAAATATATACCTACTCCATGACCCCGCTGTTCTACTCCTAGGTGTTTACCCAAGAGAAATGAAAACATATCCACAAAAATACGTGTACAAGAATATTCATAGTAGCTCCAACTGGAAACAGCCCAAGTGTCCATCAGCAGAACAGGTAAACTGGTATGCCCAAACAGCAGAATATTACTCAACAGTAGAAGGAATGAACTGTGGATACACAGAACATGGATGAATTTCACAATTAGGGTGAGCAGGAAAGAAGCTTTATCTAAGAGAATACATACAATATGATTTCATTTATATGAATTCTAAAGCAAGCAGCACTTATCAGTGTTTGAAAAAAGCCCAGAATGGTGTTTTCCTCTAAGGCTGTGGTCATGGGGATTGGAAAGGGGCACCAGAGAACTTGGTAGGGTGGTGTATTGTTTTGTCTCTTGCTGGGGGCTTAGATCATAATAGGATGCATTTATCAAAACCCTTTTTTTTTTAAGTTTTTAAATTTTAGTTAACATACTGTGTAATATTTCATGTGTACAGTAACAGTGATTCAGCACTTCCATACAACACCAGTGCTCATCCCAAGTGCCCTCCTTAATCCCTATCACCTGTTTTACTCCTCCCCCCACCCAACTCCCTGCTGGTAACCATCAGTTTGTTCTTTACAGTTAGTGACTTTGGTGTATCTTTCTTTCTTTCTTCCCTTTGCTCCTTTGTTTTGTTTCTTAAATTCTACATATGAGTGAGATCCTATGGTATTTGTCTTTGACTGACTTTGCTTAGCATTACCTCTCTAGCTCCATCCATGTTGTTGCAAATAGCAAGATTTCATTCTTTTTTATGGCTGAGTAACATGCCTCTGTGTGTGTGTGTGTGTGTGGTCTGTGTCTGTCTCTGTGTATGTGTATGCATGGATGTACCACATCTTTATCCATTCAGCATCTGATTGACACTTGGCTGTTTCCATGATTTGGCTATTGTGGATAAACATCAGAGTGCATGTATCCCTTTGAATTAATATTTTTGCATTCTTTGGGTAAATACCTAGTAGTGGAATTGCTAGATTATAGGGTAGGTTTTTTTTTTTCCTGGTTAAGATTTTATTTATAAGTAAACTTTATGCCTAACAACGTGGAGCTCGAACTCACAACCCTGAGATCTGGAGTCACATGCTCCATATAGACTGAGCCAGCCAGGTGCCGTGGTAGTTCTATTTTTTTTTTTAAAGATTTTATTTATTTATTTGACAGAGACAGCCAGCGAGCGAGGGAACACAAGCAGGGGGAGTGGGAGAGGAAGAAGCAGGCTCACAGCAGAGGAGCCCGATGTGGGGCTCAATCCCAACACCGGGATCACGCCCCGAGCCGAAGGCAGACGCTTCACGACTGAGCCNCCGGGATCACGCCCCGAGCCGAAGGCAGACGCTTCACGACTGAGCCACCCAGGCGCCCCCGTGGTAGTTCTATTTTTATTTTTTTGAGGAACGTCTCTCCTGTTTCCAGAGTGGCTGCACCAGTTTGCATTCCCACCAACAGTGTAAGAGGGTTTCCCTTCCTCCACATCCTTGCCAACACCTCTTGTTTTTTGTGGTGTTGATTTTAGCCATTCTGACAGGTGTGAGGTGATATTTCATTGTAGTTTTGATTTGCATTTCCCTGATAAGTGATGTTGGGCATCTTTTCATGTGTTTGTTGGCCATCTGTATGTCATCAATGGAAAAACGTCTATTCATGTCTTCTGCCCATTTTTTTAATTATTGATTTTTTTGGGTGTGATTGTCAAAGCCCATGTAACAGCACATTAGAGGTTTGTGTATTTCATTGAATGTGATTTTTTTTCTTCAATTTTAGTTAATATGCGTGAAGTGTTTAGGGGTGAAGTATACATACTGAGATCTGGAACTTGAAATGCATTTAAAAAATAAATGGAATAGGTACAGTGTAATAAGAATATTAACTGTAGAATCTAGGTGTGTCTATGGATGTTCATTGACATTCAGCCTTTCTGTGTATATATAAACATTGCTAACTGAATATTAGAGAAAAAGAATACATTTTTTAAAAATATCTTATTTATTTATTTATTAGAGAGAGCATGAGTGGGGGAAGAGCAGCGGGATAGAGACAAGCGGACTCCACTCTGAGTGCAGAGCCGGACGTGGGGGTTCACCCTCATAACCTTGAGGTCATGACCTGAGCTGAAATCAAGAGTCAGAGGCTCAGGGGTGTCTGGGTGGCTCAGTCGTTAAGCATCTGCCTTCAGCTTGGGTCATGATCCCAGGGTCCTGGGATTAAGCCCCACATTGGGCTCCCTGCTCTACTGGGAGCCTGCTTCTCCCTCTCCCACTCCCCCTGCTTGTGTTCCCTCTTTCAATGGCTGTCTCTCTCTCTGTCAAAAAAACAAAATCTTAAAAAAAAAAAAAAGAGTCAGAGGCTCAACCAGCTGAGCCACCCAAGTGCCCCGAGAATACATGAATGCATTTATATGTTCTTGATTGCCTTCCACCAATTGTGGAGTCTTTCCTGTAGACAATGATTGTTATTCAGTTTTCTTACCAGTCCTATTTTAGTGCTTTTATGTGTATGTATATACTTATGTATGTATGTGGGTATATATGGAATATGTAAGAATAAGAAATTTTCCACTTTTACATGAGTAATAGGAAAAATGTATGTTCTAAAACTTGCTTTGCCCCCCATTAATGTGTCGTGTGTTCCATGTCAGTGTGTATTTATCTCGTTTCTTTGAATCATTTACATAGTCCATAGTGTAGAGCTATATATCTGGATATGTATTTTGTTATGAATATTTAGATTGTTTCTAATTTTTCTCTTCAAAATTGCTGCTATGTGTTTGTGCCACTATTTAGGATAGATACTGAGAAATGGAATTACCACTTTATAGTATATGCTTATTTTTATATTAATAGACTGTCCTTTATATAATAGACTGTACCAATTTATACTCCCACCAGCAGTGGATAAAAGTACCGGTTTCCCTTCAACTTTCTGAGCATTGGATGTTATCACTCTTTAAAATTTTTTTGCCAGTTTGATGGGATACTGCTATCTGGTTGGTTTAATTTGCAGGATCTTGGTAACCGCAACTGAGCGAATTTTTGTTTGCTCAGTTTCTGTTTTTTGTGTTTTTTTTTTTTTTTTTTTACGGTCGATCTCTTTGCTTGCTTTTGTCTTTTAATTCTTTCATTTAAAAATATTTGTTTTAAATTAACATCACAAATTTAACAATCTTTTAATGGGCTGTTCTAATCACTTAACCTAAAATATATTGAATAATACATTATTTCCTCACTGATTTGAATTGGCAACTTTCTTACATGTAGAACTTCATCTTAGGGATTTTTTCTTGGGTTTTGTTGATCTGTATCTCTGTTCCTCTGTCATTCTTACAAATTTCACAGATGTAAGGTCAATGTGAGCATTTGTAAAATAAAATACATGTGTGAAATTGTGTGGACTGTCTGTCCAGTTTAGGTATCATATATGCTGGCCTTATAAAAACCATTTAGGTAACTTACAGAGCATACTAAAAGGATAGTTTTTAGAAAAATTCCTTGAAAATTGGGAGAACCAACTAAAGCCATGTGGACGTGGTACGTGTTTTAGGGGTAGAGCTTTGTTTATTTTTTGTAAAAACTTCTGATTTGGAAATGTTTGTTTTCCTAAAAAAAATCATGTATTTCATCTGTTCTCAGGTTTGCTAATTGAAAGTGGTTTTATTGATCAAATTAAATACTTTTGCATTTGTTTCTGGTTTTTCTGGTTTATCTTAAATCTCCCACTTTCCTTGAATTTTAGTTTTGAATTAAAAACCTATCTCCTTTTTGTTGATCTTACTTGCTTTTTAGTGAATGAATCTAAGGATTTTCCTTTGCTTCTGCTCTGACTACATTATTATTTTGAATTTTGAATATTTCAGGTTTCATTGTCTTTTTAATCCAAGGATTGATTAGAAATCTATTTTCTAAATTTTGTTTTAATTTCTAATATATTTACCTTGGTTTTAGAGAATGTGGCCTTTTTTTTTTTTTTTTTTAAGTTTTTAACTTCCGTTTTTGTGTTTTTGTAACTTAAGCCATGGTGCCTTTTAGGGACAGTGTCCCAAGTTTGTAAGGAGTATATTTCCTGGTGAATACAAAAGTTCTGCATATATTATTAGGTAACTGTTAGTTTTGTTTTAAAAATACTTACTGTCCAGGGTGCCTATGTGGCTCAGTCGGTTAAGCGTCTTGCTTAGGTCATGATCCCAGGGTCCTGGGATTGAGCCCCCCCCCCCCCGCCGCCCTCGTGTGTGCGTGTGCGCACTCACTCTCTCAAATAAATTAATCTTTAAAAAAGTACTTACTGTCCTTTTTGGTATTATTTACTTCATCTGTGGATTTCTGGGAGAGGTATGTTAAAATCTCTGTATAATTGTGGTAATTTTGCTCTTGCTTCACGTATTCTAAGCTGTTTAGCATCACTGGGTTCATGGCTATTAGGTATATCTTCATGTATTTTAATATGAAACATGTTTGTTCTCTTAATGCTCTTTGACTTTGAATTCTAGTTTGCTTAGAGTAATGATGTCACATCTAGATTTCTTTCTTTCTTTCTTTCTTTCTTTCCTTTCTTTCTTTCTTTCTTTCTTTCCTTTCTTTCTTTCTTTCTTTCCTTTCTTTCTTTCTTTCTTTCCTTTCTTTCTCTTTCTTTCGATTTTATTTATTTATTTGACAGAGAGACAGCCAGCGAGAGAGGGAACACAAGCAGGGGGAATGGGAGAGGAAGAAGCAGGCTCTCAGCAGAGGAGCCTGATGTGGGGCTCAATCCCATGATGCTGGGATCACGCCCTGAGCCAAAGGCAGACGCTTAACGACTGCACCACCCAGGTGCCCCCACATCTAGATTTCTTTTTGTTAGCCAAGACCCACTTTGTTTTCAACCATTATGTGTTACAATTTAGGTTTTCTTCAATAAATAGCATTTAATGGATTTTTTTAGCCCACTTTGAGAATGTCTTTTATTTGACTACTATGAAATTATTCTTGCCATATTATTTTTGGGATTTTAATTTGTTATTAAATTCAAATTAAAAATTTGAACTTTATATAAAATATAAACAATATAAATTAATGTAGTGACAAAAGGAGAACACATTGGCTGCCTGGTGAATGATGTGTGGATTGCAGAGGGGCACAAAGACTCTGGGAAGTGATAGAAATGTTCTGTATCTGTAGTGTAGTGGTGATTTCACAGATTATACAACTGTCAAAGACTTCCTGAGATTGTGCGGTTGAAATTAATAAAAGTTATTTTGTGTAAATTATTCCTCAGACTGATAAGAAAAAAATTAAAATCAATACTTTGATGTTGCCAGTAAGTTATACTGGTTGGTTTCTTTGTTTACCATTGCTTTATACATTTTCCTCTGTCTTAGGTTTTTAAAGAAAACTTTTAAAAATGGAAATACACAGTTGTATTAACTTGTTTTAGAATTTGGTCTGTGATTGTCCTTTTTTTGAAGTCAGATATTATATAAGTTCTTCAAAAAAAAGAATTAAGACAGTGTAGCTAAAACTCAAATCCTCCTTGACCACATCCCCAGTCCCAGTCCTGATCCCTTCCTCTCTTATTCAGAGGTAACCACTATTTATGAATTTGATTTGTTAAGTCTCTGGTCCATTAACAAACACTCTGATTTATGTATATTTATAGAAATGTAACTCTTTTGAGTGTTTTAAATTTAAGCATGTGGTGTATATCATTCTGAGTTAGCATTTTTCCACTTGGGGTTTTTGAAATCTGTTTCATTCGTTTTTTAACTACTGTTTATAGTTTTCCATTATTATGTTTTATTTCTTTGCTTTGAGGACAGTTACATTGTTAGCAATTTTTTGCTATTGCTCTTCAGTTTTTTTGTATTGCATAACCAATTCTTTCAGTTAGAATTTGAGGTTAGTAAATTTTCTGAGTCCTTGTATGTCTGGAGATGTACTTTTGGTTTAATTGGTTGATCTTTTAGTTTATAAAAATTTTTCCTCAATTTGGAATAGATTTCATTTTTGGCCAATGAGATATCTGTCAGTTATAGTTCTCTGCCTTAGCTAGAGCCTGTTTTATATTTTTAGAAGCATTAAGAAATTTTCTCCTTATGTCTGGTGTTCCGAAGCTTTACCTGTGTCTGGGTATTGGATGTTTTCCAGTATTTTTCAGTCTTTTCCAATCTGGACACAAAATTTGTTACTTTTTTGAGCATTCTTTCCCTTCTTCCCTTTTCTGATGGAATTTCTTTTTAGATTTGTTGATGATACTCTGGTTGTCCCCATGTCTCAATAATTTCCATATATTCCCTCCCTCTTTTTGCCCAGGGTTATAAAAATTCTTGGTTTGAACTTACAGCTCACTGAATTTTTCTTTAACTGGCCAATTCATTTGGTTAGCCTTTCCCCTAAGTTTTTGGTTTTTAAACAGCTTTATTGAAGTATAATTGACATAGTAAGCTGCACATATTTGAAGTGCCCAACTTGAGTTTTGACATAATACTCATATGCATATACATATATTATACTCATGAAACTGTCACTAATCAATAACAAACATAATCATTACTCCCCAAATTTCCTCCTGCCCCTTGGTAATTGATCCTCTCTCCCTACCTCCCCAGTCTCCAGGCAAAAATAGATCTGCTTTCTGACACTTCAGTTTGTTATTTTTTTAAATTTTAAATACATGGAATGTAGTGTGTACTTTTTTGGGGGTGGGTGAGGAGGGGCTGACTTCTTTTATGTAGTTTAATTATTTTTGAGAAATAGTTCATGAATAGTATCCCATCGTATGGATATACCAGAATTTACTTATTCATCTGTTGATGTGCATATGGATTGTTTGTACTTTGTAGTAATTACAAATGAAGCATCTATGAATATTCATATACCTTACCCTCTGTGAACATGTGCTGTTATTTTTCTTGGTTAAATATCTAGGAATGGATAGCTGGATTCTATCATAGGTGTATGTTGCTAACTTCAAAAAATTGTCAAACTGGTTTCTAAAATAGGACTTGTCTGTCTCTCTCGTTTTTTGTTTTTTGTTTTNTTTTTTTTTTTTTTTTTTTTTTTTTTTTGTGGTTGTTGTTGTTTTGTTTATTCCCACCAGCAGTGTATGAGAGTTCAGTTGCTCCACTCCTGGGCCATCACTTGGTATTGTCAGTCCCTAGATTTTCTAGCATTTTGGTGAGCCTGTAGTGGCAGCTAACTGTGGTTTTGATTTGCCCTTCCCTGATGACTAGTGATGTTGAGCACCTTTTCGTGAGCTTATTTTTTGCAATCCTTAAATCTTTGAAGTTTTCTTTCAAAACTTGTGTGCATTTTTTAAAAATTTGTTTTGTTGTAAGAGTTCTTTACATATTTTAGAAGCAAGTAAGTCCTTTGTTGGTTACACGTTTTATAAAAATTTTCTCCCAGTCTTTGGTTTGCTTTTTTATTTTTTTAGGTATCTAGATTTTTCTTTAGAATTTAACTCTTCTCCAGTTCAGCTTATCTAATGAGTTTTTTATTTTTAATAATCAGAATATGAAATCTGATTTTTAAAAATTGTGCTTTCACCTTCTACTCTGTATTTTCAATATACTTACGCTTTTTTCCTTCTTGCTCTATTTGCACCCACTTCTTCCGGGTATCCGTTACCGTCTTTGTTGAGCTTGATACCTTATTGTATTAGTTTTTTCTCAGATATTTGGTGATTATTGGTTCTGTGCTCCTCCTCTTTGTATTTAGACATTCTGGTTACAGGAGTCTGAGATGTAGGGAGCATATGCCAGCCAAGAGCTGGTCTAGGTATGGGGACTCCTTATTCCTTTAGGTTTTCACCAGCCTTCCAAGGGTATTGCCAAGTTTTTCAGCCCAAGCATCCACTCCCTGCTCCCACTTCAAAGTAGATGTTGCTACTCTTAGTAGTCGCTTGACACCAGGGGCAAGTGTATATTGGGGGGTAAGAGGAAAGTCACACTCAATGTGACTGACCCTGCTATGGAGTCTCCTAGTCATCTGGTCTTTGACTCAGAGCTCCCTCCTCTTCTCCATCCTTGGTGGGCCAACTCACTTACTCCTGGGAGGCCTTCTCTGATGAAATCCCTTTCCTTCCTCTCCCTGCTAGAAACGGTTCATTTTTTGTCCTTTTTTTTTTTTAAACCCTAGCACTTGATGTCTGTAATTCTTTGTTTATACGCCTGTCACTTATGATAACTGAACTCTTGGAGAGAAGGAACAGATTTTACTCATGTAAGTTTCTATCACCTGGAGCAACATAGAATGCTTGAATGGTATTTTGCAGACATTGAGAGTTTAGAATATAAAAGGTGACAACTTGGGGCACCTGGCTGGCTCAGAGCATTCAACTCTTGACCTCAGGGTTGTAAGTTCAAGCAATTATTTAAAATTAAAATCTTAAAAAAAGGTAACAATTTGAGGCTCCCGGAAGAGCAGGCCAGGTAAAGGTACCACACGGAGAGGTACTGGTCTGAATGTCACTCTTACTAGTAGGCTAATCATAGGCAGGTTATTCAGTCTTGTTTAATTATTTTAATAAATGTATAAAATATGAATGCATGTGTATATGTATATATTTTTATTATAAAAATAGTACATATGCTCATTAGTTTAAGAAAACTCACTCTTTCAATGGGGGACAAATAATTTTTTTTTTTAAGCCTGGCCAGGGGCGCTGGAACAAATTATTTTTTAAACAGGTGGTACTGGGACAACTGATATCTATATGCAAAACAGTGAAGTTGGACCCCCTTTCTCATGCCACATATAAAAATGAACTTGTGGTGCCAGGGTGGCTCAGCCCATTAAGCATCTGACTCTTGATCATCTGAGGGTCATGATCTCATGGCTGTGGGATCAAGCCCCATGTCAGGCTCCACACTCCCAGGATGGAGTCTGCTTGAGATTCTCTCTCTCCCCCACTGCCCCTCCCCCCACTCACGCACAATTCTCCTAAAATAAAATCTTCAATAAAAATGAACTTGGGGCGCCTAGGTGGCTCAGTCAGTTAAGCATCCGACTTGGCTCAGGTCTTGATCTTGGGGTTGTGAGTTCAAGCACCATGTAATTAATATTTTAAAAATAAATTTAAAATTTTTTTTACAAAATGAACTCAAAATAGATCAAAGACCCAAACATTAGAACTAAAACTATAAAATTCTTAGAAGAAAACATAGATTCAACAAGTCTTCATGACTTTGGATTAGGCAATGGTGTCTTAAATATGACACCGACAACACAAACAACCAAAGGAAAATATAGATAAATTGGACTAGTCAAGTTTAAGAACTTCTCTGCCTTAAGGGACACTATCATGAAACCAAAAAAGATCCCACAGAACTGGAATAAACAATTAGATATGTGAATAGAGGCTTGTTTCTGTAACATATTTAAAAAAAAAAAAAAACAACTTAAAAAGACAACTCAACTTAAAAATGGATCCAGGATCTTAACAGACAGTTCTCCAAAGATGATACAAATGGCTGATAAGCTTATGAAAAGATGCTCAACGTCATTAGCCATTAGGGAAATGTAAATTAAAGCCACATTGAGATACCACTTCACACCCACTAGGATGGCTGTAGAAAAAGACAAAAAGCATTGATGAGAATGTGGAGAAATTGGAACTCTGCTGGTGAGAATGTAGAATGGTACAGCTGCCTTGGAAAACAGTCTGATACTTATTCTAAGTTACTATCTAGCACTTCCACTCATAGGTGAATGGGATGTGAATTAGACCTCAATAAAAAGTTAATTTTAAAAATACAAATATATCAAAAATTTTTAAGAATTTAAAAATACGGATATACAAAGGATTTTAAATTGTACTTGTCCATAGGCTTGCTTTTTTTTTTTTTAATTAGATCTCTCTTTAAGATTTTTTTAAACTGTGAACAGAATGCTAATTTATTTACCAAGGCAATGCAGTTTCTAGTCATCAGAATTTTGAGGAGGGGCACAATCTTCTAGTTATTTAGGTACCATCAAGTAACTAGGAAGTTCGCAGAAGTTAGGGAATCAGATCACAGGGTCTTAAAAGTGTGTTGAGTGGATATGTACGTTCAGGCCTTGGTGAAGCCTAATAACTCCCTATGTGTCCAGATTATGCATCCTCATATTATATAATAAAGGATTTGTGTGGTCTTTGTCCCAGGTGCCTGACACAGAGTTTCTAAAAACCATTGGAATTTCCTGATGGGAATATCTATATTATGCTAATAGAGTGACTCATGGTGGGCCCTTCATTAGCTTCCCTGGGGGCTGGTCCTTAGAAAGACCAATCATGTGATTAGAGGGCTGGGACTTTGAGCTAGCCTGACTTTTAGGGGGAGGGAAAAGGAGGGGGCTGGAGACTGGTTTTAACCAATCACATGGCCAATGATTTAATCATACCCACATAATGAAACCCCAGTAAAAACTCTAGACACTGAAGCTTTTGGGAGTTTCCGGGTTGGGGAACACATTAATGTGCTGGGAGGGTGATGTTCCCTCATTCCACGAGGATAGGACATAAAAAACTGCATTCCCTCCCAGACTCTATGCTGTATTTGTGTGTATTGTTTATAACAAAACTGTAATCTTAAGTATAGCCCTTTTTTGAGTTCTGAGTCATTCTAGCAAGTTCTCAAACCTGAAGGAGCATTGGGGACCTCCCAGATCGGTAGCCAGTTGGTTTAGAAGTTCAGGTGGCATCTGAGGTGAGGGCAGCCTTGTGGCGGGCCATGCCCTGACCCAGTGGAGTCTGTGCTGCTCTGGGCGGCTGGTGCCAGCATGGGATTGTTGGACACTCAGCTGGGGTTGAAACAAAGTGGCTGGTCAGGTGCATTTCTCCTTCCCTGAATGACATGGAGGAAACCTTGGCCAGATTTTTTGCTGCTTAGTTTCTTTTATAGACTCCACATTAACAACCCTCATTTGTGAAAACATTTTTTGAGAGTGAAGTGCAATTTGATTAGGTTAAGATTTAAACCTTAAATTTAGCCTTAAAGCCTAGTTGAAGTATCATTACAAAAATGTTTCTAGTTGTTGGCCTTCCCTCTGCCCCTGAAGTTCATTTTTATGTTATCAAATTTCTTTTTTTCTTTTCTTTTTTAAAGATTTTATTTATTTATTTGACAGAGACAGCCAGTGAGAGAGGGAACACAGGCAGGGGGAGTGGGAGAGGAAGAAGCAGGCTCCCAGCGGAGGACCCTGATGTGGGGCTCGATCCCAGGACTCTGGGATCACGCCCTGAGCCAAAGGCAGACGCTTAATGACTGAGCCACCCAGGCGCCTCTATGTTGTCAAATTTCTTGACTTTTAGTTTCCTTTCTATAATGTGAATAATTAGATAATTACTCTTACCCCTTTTCTTCAGATGGGAGTAGATATTTGTCCAAGGTCATAGCAGGAAAGTGGTCAGGCCAGGATTTGAGTAAGTCTGACTCCATCATAGCCCATGCATATACCAACTGAATTACCCAGGCATCCCTGACTTAAGGAAATTCTTGAAGGATTTTAACCTGGTATTGGATTTTAATTGGTATTGTAAAATACCAATATAGTCTAATATATAATCTTGATGGTGACACTTAGAATATAATAGCTTATAATAGAATAAGCACTATTTAGGCTTCATTTGCTGTTCCTGCTTGCATTAACTAGAACTGACTCAGACGTGGCACACTGAACAGGTTCCATCTGCACCATCCATTACTAACCTAGGTTACCCCCAATTTGATCCCCAACAGTGTGTGAAGCCTATCTGCAAACTGCATCTGAGGAACTGTATATAGGAGCAGTAATTTACAACTTCTGTTTTTTTTTTTAATCTTTAAGAGCATTTTATTATACAGACCATTTCACAGAACTTTATTTATTTTATGCTTTTAAGACTTTATTATATATCTTTTTAAAAAATATTTTATTATGTTATGTTAGTCACCATACAGTACATCCTTAGTTTTTGATGTAATGTTCCATGATTCATTGTTTGCATATAACACCCAGTGCTCCATGCAATACGTGCCCTCCTTAATACCCATCACCGGGCTAGCCCATCCCTCCACCCCCCTCCCCTCTGAAGCCCTCAGTTTGTTTCCCAGAGTCCATAGTCTCTCGTGGTTCATTCCCCCTTCTGTTTACTCCCCCCTTCATTCTTCCCTTCCTTCTACCGATCTCCCTGCTATTCCTTATGTTCCACAAAATGAGTGAAACCATATGATAATTGTCTTTCTCTGCTTGACTTATTTCACTTAGCATAATCTCCTCCAGTCCCCTCCATTACAACTTGTTTTTCTAGTATTTGTTTTCTTAGTAGGAGAAAGGAGCTTAAGTTGATAAATTGTTGCTACCCTTATGCGTGGTCCTTCATATATGATATTTATAAGTGAGATTAATTTTAAATATTAGTTTTGGGTCTTAGCAAAAGGAACATATTCAAGTAGAGAAAACTCATTTTAGTGCTGGAAATCACTTATTATTTTTACACTCCTTACATTCAAAATTGACTTAATTTCCACTAGTATATGGTATCAGATTTGGAACATGGTTATTAATTTGTGTATTTTTTTAAAGATTTTATTTATTTATTTAGAGAGAGAGCAGGGGCAGGGGCAGAGAGTAAGGGAGAGCAGAGAATCCCAACCAGACTCCACACTTGAGTTCAGAGCCTGACATGGGGCTCAATCTTCTGACCCTGAGATCATGCATGACCTGAGCCAAAACCAAGAGTCGGATGTTCAGTTGACAGGCACCCCAATTTATGTCTTCTGAAGTTTTAACACTTTTTCATTGTGTAATGGTTCTTTAGAAAGCATATTTGGATATAGCTTGTTCATGTCTGTTTTATGTTTATTTACTTTGTAACTTTTTATAAATTATTTACGTTTTTCCTGGAAATTGAAAATCAAATTTTGAAAATAGTATATTACTATTTTGGGATGACTTAAAAACACAGCTAAATAATCAAACTCTTAGCACTTGTGTTTCGAACTTACCTTCTGCATCAGTCAACAAACTGCTATGGCCTCAATCCGCCTGTTTTCTATAGAGTTTTAAAGAGTGTGGAACACAGCCAGCACTTGTTACATTCATGTATTTGTTGACCCTGGTCTGTTGAATGGAGGATTTTATCTGTTAGTTCCTGTAAACGTCTACATCTGAAAGAATCATTTCTCCTATATTTCATTAAAATAGCCTTTGTGCTTTGCATGTGTTTCATTTCCCTCTATAGTTAATTGAGCACTTCTTTAAGATTGGTCTTCCTTTTCTTTTTCTGCAACAGGATCCCTGTATGTGGTAGGGAAGTGATGCTATCTGAAGGTGACATGCTGTCCTCCTTTCTTCCTTCTGTCCTCTCGTTCCCTATTTTGGCCTCCTGGTAATTGGGGCAAGGGAGGATGGGTGGATGCTACTCTAAATTAAGGTGAAATTGCTTTAATTATTTCCCCTTTACTTGAAGTGGGGGGTGGGGGGGCAGTTTCCTGCCCACATTTAAGAAATAAAAGTTACCTTGCTTTTGGCATAATCTGTTTTGGGGCCATGGCATCTTCTGAAAATCAGAAAAACACTGTAGAGTGATTCTCCAGGGGATAAAAAATGGATATATTTAGGAATAAAGTGTATCACAAATCTCAAAAACTCTTAAGTTAATCCTTGCCTGGGGTGGTGGGAGTCCATAGATTACAGATGCGAACCTCTGCTGGTAATAGAGTCAGGCAAACGAACACGTATGTTATTAAGACCGGGAAATAAAGCTGATGTTAATTAAACTCCAGGGAATTAAATGTTTTCACTATTGCTGTATCTGGGGATTTATTATTTTTTGATCAGTTTTGAAACATTAAATACAAATGTGTGACTTTTAACAATATAGTCTAATATATAATCTTGATGGTGACCACTTCTGATGTTCGAACTTTGAAGACAGACGTTTGAGAAAAATGATTTAAAATATTCCCAAAATAAGTCACTGGGTTAGGATAGATTTGTTTTAGTGCTTCCAGATTGTGAAGGAAAAAAGGCTAAGCCCTTGATGTTGAAACTTGGGTATGCCAGTTCTTGCTTTGTGCTTAGCAGTAGTTATGAAGTCCCATTGGTTGGGGCACTTGTTTCTGGTCTTGTCCTTTCTTCACTTTTGCATGAGCCTTCTACTTAACTAGTGTTTCCTAAACATTATTCATTGAATACCATCTTCATGATTTGCCTTCTGTGCACATTTCCTGGCTGTTCTTTAAGTCCACTCACTTTATAAAACTTAAATTTATGCAAATAATTATTGTGAAATATGGGATTGAAGTACTAATTCTTTTCTGTTTGCCGCTTAAAGGAACATGTGCATATGAGGGTTTTATTCCATCTAAAATCATCTTTTATCTCACTGGAGGACATCAGGTTCATTTTGGGAAACACTCCCCTATGTGCTGAAGTTTTAAAACTCTGACCTTGAGCCACAGAGTATGATGGTGGACGCTGTCTGTACTTGGAAGTGTCAGCAGAGATGAGGGGTTCTGGGATGGGTGGGTGCCACCTGCTGAAATACCCTTTGCTTGGGCAAATTTGTATTGTTCTGAATATGGACATTTTTGGCTGTGTGCATGGCAAAGCTTGGAATCCTAGCCTCACAACAGTTGCTTTATTTCTCTAATTGCCCCCCATACCTCCCACACACATGCAACATACGTATGTATCTCCAGTTTTCCTAAGTTTTATTTTCTTTTGCAGGTTTGGTCTTCCTCTTCTACCTAGTCTTTTATGGGTTCCTGGCTGCACTTTTCTCATTCACAATGTGGGCTATGCTTCAGACTCTGAACGATGAAGTTCCAAAATATCGTGACCAGATTCCTAGTCCAGGTAATTATATTGCAGTTATTGTGGCTTTTAACTAAATTTGGTTATACTTTGGGGTGCCTGGATGGCTCAGTTGGTTAAGTGTCCGACTCTTGGTTTTGGTTCAGCTCACGTCAAGATCTCAGTGTCTTGAGATCAAGCAAGCCCTGCGACAGGCTCCCCACTCAGTGGGGAGTCTGCTTCTTTTCCTCACCCTTTGTCCCTCCCCCTGCTCACAGCTTCCCACATGTGCGCGTGCGTTCTCTCTCAATTTTTTTTTTTAAATCTGGTTATACTTTATCTTCACTATAAACTTTGGGGTTAGGTAATGTGAAAATGTTGATTTTTGTTTATTTAATATTTACACACTGATCTAAAGATCTTCAATAGTTACATACTGATATGAAGACCTATAATATTTACATACTGATATGAAGACCTGGGCTGATAAATCTTGAGTCCTTGCCAGGAGTAAGCAGGAGTGAATATGGAGAATCATAGTGAAGCCAAATTTGACCAATATGGTTATGAATGGCTTTTGTGAATATTGTGTAGCATTTTCACTTTGCCTTGAGTAATTTACTTATCAAGTATATAGTTTAGCTCTAGCTTAGGCTTGGTCTTGTAAAATACAAGCTTCGTATAATTGCTTAGTATGGTAAGAAATATTAAATAATGATACATCAATAGGGAATAAAATGAGTATACTCTTATGTATTTAATTCTTGTCCATTGATTGTTGGAAGGAAAAAAATTCTCCAGGATACTCCACTACAGAAAAAATCTTAACTGAAACACTTATTTAAATCATTTTCTTCCTCCTGATTTCATTCTTTTAAAGCTGTCTTTGAATGCCAGCTTTGCGTTTGTTGAACATGACTCTTGTCCTCAAGGTGCTGGCAGTTTTTATAGAAGAAGATAACAATGTGCAGAACTCCAGTATATGTAATTCCCCAAAATGTGAGATAATAGAGAAGAGCAGGCTTCTCGTGGAAGAGGGGGATTTGGATAGCAGGCAGGTGGGCAGGCAGGCCAGGGAAGGTAGGAGTGTCGTGGGAGGTTTCTTTCTGGAGCAGTGGTTCCCTTCCAACAAGGATTGGCTCCCCCAAGGGCCCTGTGGTCTTGTCTGGAGACAGCTTTGGTTATTACAACTGGAGAGGTGCTACTGGTGAGCAGAGGTCAGGGATGTTGCTGAACATCCTAAAATGCACAGGACAGCCCCCCCCCCAACAAAGACTTATCCAGCCAAAAATGTAAATAACTAGTGCCAGTGCTGAGCAACCCAGACTCTAGATCCTTGCTCACTGCATGGATTGGTGAGCCTTATCAACAGCCAAACTGCACCAGTTTCCCCAACCATCTTTTCTTGGAACATTTTATTCTAAGGACTTCCTTATTTTGCTGCTAATATTTGTGTAAACATCAGGAATCACTCTTTTCTCTTTTTTAGTTTATTTGACCAAGTATCAGAGACTAGCTCCATGCTTACCTCCCCCTCATCTCTCACTTTGCCCTGTTTTCTCTTTCTTCCTAGGCTACTTTTTTTTTAAGCTTTATTTAGTTTGAGAAAGTGTGTGCATGAGTGGGGGGAGGGGCACACAGTGAAAGAGAGGGGGAGGGGGAGAGAAATCTCAAGCACACTCCATGTTGAGTCGGGAGCCCAATAGGGAGCTTGATTTCACGACCCTGAGATCATGACCTGAAATCAAGAGTCAGATAAGCGCTTAACCGACTGAGCCACCCAGGCACCCCTAAGTAGCTTAATTCTAGAATAATTATTTTTCTTGCTACCTAAGTTATGTGACTTTATGATCATTGAATGTGATCCAGTCTAGTTCAGAAATATTATACTGTTTATAATTACATGAATAAAAGCAATAAAATGTGTTCCATATATTTCAGTTTCAAACTGAATTCCTTAAAATTATTTACAACTGTACTGTAATACTTAAAGTCTTATCAGTAATTTAATAAATATATGCGCACACGTATATATAATATGGACGGATACATACTAGCTTGTTAAAATTTTCTCCTTACAAAGTGATTATGGTTATTATTTTTTCTTTCTACTTGTATTTTCTACAGTATATTCAATAATATACTGGGTTTTTTTGCATTGACCATATTGGTTTTAATTTTAAATGACATCATTTTAGTAATATTGTTCCTACCCAGTAAAATAAGTGCTAGTTTGAAATTGGTACATGTAAGTAACCTATACATACATAAAACATAAACACAAACTGCTCCTCACACCCTGACAGACCTGCACATTCTGTGCACAGACTCTCGTACTCCGGTGGTTTAAACTGGAAGGAGATAGAGGAGTTACTGTAGTCTACATTCGGTTGATGTTCTTCGTTTCAGATAAGGCAAGACTGTTTGGAGGAATTAAGCTTGCCGTGTCAAAAATGCACCTATACTATACACGCCTGCCATGCTTTTTTACTTAAGAGTTCCAAATCAGCTGTTAAATAGCAAGTTACTAGGGGTCCAAGAGCATTGTTAGGCAAGGTCTGAGAAGTAACTGGTATCAGGAATTCAGTTTTAGGGGCATCTGGCTGGCTCAGTCGGTAAAGCATGCAACTCTTGATCTCATTGTGAGTTCAAGCCCCACGTTAGGTGTAGAGATTACTTAAAAAAATAATAAAATCTTTAAAAAATTCAGTTTCATACTTTCAGGTCTTATAAGATACAAGAGTTTTTGCAAATTGAATCATTAAAACATTCCCTTAGAAATTAGTCATGTAAAGGAATGTAGTCTTTTGTATAAAGCATAGATATCTTCATGATTTTCTTTAAAATTTCTTTAGTTTAGAAATCTGGATATTTTGTGTTGGGTTTTTCTTAAAGTTAGGTGTTTTCAATATACTTACATGCAAGCTGCCTTGATTCTGTTACTGTTTTACTTGCAGGATATTATATCTTGTTCCTGCTATAAAAACCTTAAAAAATAAGAACAATTTCATACATATACAGATGGTCATTTAATATATTGGACAGTAAGACATTTTATTCTTTCATTAAATACTTTTACAAAAAGTCTTAAAGTTATTGTAGATTTTATAGAGATTTTACAGTGGATGGAATATCAGGCATAGGAGATTATCCAAATCCAAGTGATCTCTGGTATGTTGATGCAGGTGAATGGGGAGTTTAATTGGTCTTTTGTGCTGAATATAGACTAAGATTTGCTCTGCCATGTAGGAACATTGTTTCATCATGTTTGGGTAGCACTGCATCTAGTTCAACTCAAGATTCAGGCAAACCAACACAGGCAAGTTTAGGGTTTAAAAGAAACTGTATTTGATCTAAAATGTAACACTGTATTTAAAAAACAACCAAAACAATAATAAAATGTAACACAGTATGTTACCCATCCTGGAATTAAAATGAAAAAACAAAGAATTAGATGCCTGTGAGCAGCCATTTTAATGGAAACTAAGACAACCCTTGTTATTTGTATATTTTCAGATTCAGTACAAGGCATAGCATCTCTAATAACTTTGATATGGGAAATGGTTAGAGACCAGTGAAAATTTTAGGACTGTTTTTAAGCCTGAGTGCAAGGCTGAATTAATAATCTAGATCTAATGCTTATTTATTATTACAATTTATTTGAGAGAGAGTGTGTGTGCACATGCACAAGTCGGGGAAGGGGCAGAGGGGAAGCAGACTTGCCTGCTGAGCCAGGGAGCCTGACATGGGGCTCAGTATACCAACCGGGCAGATCATGACCTGAGCCAAGAGTCGGATACTTAACCAACTGAGCCACCCAGGTGCCCGCCCCTAGATCTAATGCTTTTTAAACAAAGAAAGGTTATATTAAAGGTGGAATTACCCTTCTTACAGATAAAAATATGCTTACATTTTCTTTTCATAAACTCATTCAGCATGTTCTGTATACATGGGTGTTAACTCCTGATATGAAACTGTTGGTGGTTATATTCCAAACTCTTGATGTGAAAACCACATTTTAATTATAGAGTAGTGTTTATTATTGAAAGAATATTTAACCATAGAGTTAAAATTGTATAGGCCTCTTTCATCGAGTTAAGTTTTATGTGTTTCCATACAGTTGTAACTTGAATGACAGAAGTGGGGAGACTTTGATTTGCTAAAATTTTTGCCCTATTAATAGCAGATTGGCAAAACCTAAAAATATTTGATAGAAAAATGAATATAGGAAGTACAAACTAAATCTGCAACTTCTAAAGTCAGGAACAGAGCAATTATAATTAGCTGTGGATAATCAGATTTAGGGGAGGTTTTTTAACTGATAATGTCAGATGATTTTGAAGATTTGCCATTCTCTTATTTAAATGTCTGTGCCTTTGTAATCAGAAGTGAGAAGTTCTTGATAATTTCAGCATATCTGTGAACACGGTTTTCCATTTAATTTAATGGGCTCTGCCCTTTAGATACAAAAGAAAGGAAAAAGGAGGAAAGAAGGGAATTTCCTGAAGTTAATTTTCCTCCTTTTTCTTTTATCTCTTTATAGGACTTATGGTTTTTCCAAAGCCACTAACTGCATTGGACTATACATTCACTGTGTCTGATCCAGAGTCCTATCAGGGGTACGTCGAAGACCTTAGGAAGTTTCTAAAACGTAAGTATGTTTTCTTAGAGTAAGGTAAAAGATTTTAGTTATTAGAAAAACTATATGATAGTGATTACTTTTAGAAATAAAATAATGATTACTTTTAGAAACATCTTTCTTACAGTCTGTTTTACCTTTTTTTTTTTTTTTCCTATGTTAAACACAGTCCACTGAGAGGACTTTCAAGATTTTATAATTAGTCATGGGGCGCCTGGGTGGCACAGCGGTAAAGCGTCTGCCTTCGGCTCAGGGCGTGATCCCGGCGTTATGGGATCGAGCCACATCAGGCTCTTCTGCTATGAGCCTNTGCTTCTTCCTCTCCTAACTCCCCCTGCTTGTGTTCCCTCTCTCGCTGGCTGTCTCTATCTCTGTCAAATAAATAAATAAAATCTTTAAAAAAAACGATTTTATAATTAGTCGTGAAAATATTCTAACTTAGAGAAAGACCTAAGGGTCTAAGCCTAATGGGCAGTTGATTTGACTTTTCTATGATAAGTGCATGAGTAAGTCTGTTGAGAATATTTATATCTGCATTGAAAAGTATTTAAAGCAAAACTAAGTTCCATAAAAATAATGACTCTTAGGTATTTGGATCTTTTGGAACCAATGTACTTGGGAGGGGAAAAGGAATGGTATTTATCATTTAAAAAAACAAAACCAAATACCTGTGTACTGTGGTTTTGGAGTTAGCAGTCTGTAATGCTTTCTAATAGTCATTCTAGCCCATTTTTCCTCTTGTTTTGTTTAACTTAACTCTGTGGTATTAGCATGCACATAAATAATCATCACATGCCCTGGCCCGCTGGTTCTCAATCACCTCACCTCTTCCTCAGGCACAGAGATCTACATTCATTCCTTAGAACAATAGGACCCCATTGCCAAAATGACTGATTGAGGCTTTCCTGACAGCCTGGTTCGCCTGTTTAACTTTCCCTCACTATTCTACCTCACTGGGACTTAGACTTCACTGACCCTTTTAATTTATCCCAGCCCCTTCTCTCTGACTTCCCTTTTTACCCAGCTTATTAATTCCATGGTTTTTCATTTCATTTTTAGTTTTGCCAGTACTTTAAAATCCCTTACCTGTCAGTCTGCTTGTCATAAAGTGCACATGGATGAAGCCACATAATTCTCCTAGATGAAACCGTATAATTCCTGGAGGAAGCCCGTTCTTTGAGCCCCCTGAGCAGGCTGCTGAATACTCGACTACCTCCCCAAGTAGACCAACTCTGCTACCTGGCAATCCCACTGAATTTCTCTGGATAATTCTCTGAAGGGATTATTGCCAACTTCTACTCAAACCTCTAACCCGTTACCTTTTCCCCTTCATACAACCTGCCTTCCTCCTTAAAGAAATAATGGAAATACTCAGATGGGAGTTCCACCAGTTTTCTCATTACCAGTAAAACAGACCTACAGTTACAGCCATTTTGTCTGTGATATTTCTCCTGCTTTGATGCTCTTCCTCGCATTGAGGGCCACCTGTACCAGTTCTCTTTCAGTGCCTTGGAAGCATTATTTGCTATTCCTTCTCCTATACATTTAGCCTCACTTTATTGGGTGCTTCCCATCAGCATGCAGAAGTCCTCAACTTCCTCTTATCTTAAATCAAAAACCTCTTGACCCTACACCTTCCACTTGGCTGTCTTTCTACATCTCTTTCCCTTGATAGTTTGTTAAGGATGTTTTTGTCAGAATATAATCCATGGTTTAAAAACCAAATAGTAAAAAAAGGTCTATAATGAAAACCGTTTCCTGTCCTCCTTTTTAGCTGCAGTCCTATTAATTTAATCAACAAATATTTTTTGGAGGGCCTTCTTTGTGTCAAGCACTCTTCTAAGTTCTGTCAGTGAACACAAGAAGAATGTGTTCATGGAGTTTGTAGTCCAGTGGTGCATGGTAAGGTGATGAGTGCTGTGGAGGAACATGAGGTGGAGATGGGAGAGATGGGAAGGGTTACAATTTTGAACAGGGTGGTCGAGGAAGGCCTCATGGAAGGGGACCCTTGAAGAAGGATGTGAAGGTGAGGGAACTAGCCTGAGGCTTACAGTGTCAGGGTTTATCAAGGAAGGGAGAGGGGCTGGATAGAGTAAGCAGGGTGAGAGTTGTAGGAGCTCAAGGTCAGGGAAGTAAAGGAGGACTGGGTTGTATAGGTCTCGTTAAGTTCTTTGGTTTTTACACTGACCAAGTTGGAGGTTTTTAGGCAGGGAATAACATCATCTGACTCTAATTTTTAAAAGATCAGAGGCTGCTTTCTTGAACTATGGGGGGAAACAGAAGCTAGATGGGAGGCCATTACACTAATCCAGAGGTGTAGAATGATGGTGTGGCAAGAGAGGAAGCAATGGAGGTTGTGAGTAATTGATTCTGGATACATGTTCGGTGGGAAAGAACTTCATGGTTTTGAACTTTCTCTTAATTTTTTTTCTATATCTCTAAATATTATACTTTCCTGGTGGTTCTTGATTTATCACTTTTATACATCATCTTTACTTCCTGCCATGACAGATGAGGATTTACCTCACGTGCCTCAGACCTTCCCCCACTCACCCAGTTCAATAATTGAATTACTATTTTTAGTTTCATTATTGGTCACCTTTTTATAGTCTTTATGTCTTATTCTATCATTTGTAGACACTCTTCTGATTTCCTTATTTGTACACTGTCATTTGAGGTATCCTCTTGAGTCCCTTTATTTCTGGAAAACTCCTTAGAGCCTTTCCCCTCCCCCCATAGTCTGTACTAGTAACTGTTTAGGCCTTTAACTATCCAGCTGTCATTTTTGGGACTCCTTATCCACTTTAGTTGGATTCAGTTTGTTGGCTCCTGTCTTTTTTCTTAATTTACTGCCTAGTTTAATGGAGTATATTTATTTCAAATAACTTCGTAAGAAAAGAGACATGAAATGTAAATTTTGAGTCCTTTCGTTTCTGAAAATGACCTAATTCTGCATTTATAGGTGATAGTTTAGCTGTATATAGAATTTTAGTTTTTTGTGTTTGCCTTTTTCTCCTTTGCAAGGCTGGTTTTTTAATTCTGTTTCTAAATGTATTTCCTTTGGGTTCTAAAATTTGTTTTGGTTTCAGTCTCTAAAATACCACTTTACTGGGAACTTGATGGGGATCTTTCATGATGAAGGCTTAGGTTCTCCAGTTCAAGGAAATTATCTTGCATTATTATACTCTGATAATTTCCTCAACTCATTTTCTGGTTCTTTCTAGAATTATTCTGTTAGTTGGGTCTTGGATCTCTTTTCTCTCATTTTCTGTTTTACTGTATTATACTTTCTGGGGGATTTACTTTTAATTCTTTAACCTTCACCCCCTCCCCTTTTAACTTTCAGTCATTATCCTAAGTTTTAGGAAAACCATTCGCATGTTAAAAGGTACCATCAAGGATACCACTTAAAATTTAAAGTTCTCTTTTGTTCAAATTAACTTTTCCCCTTTCAGGTCTTTTCCTTTCAGGTCTTCCCTTTCCCTTTCCTTTCCTGTTGACCTTTGTATTATTTTAGGCTTTCCTCAGGTGTATAGGGCTCTCTGGTTACTCTGTCTGGGATCAGTGATTATGTCCATGTCCCATCATGCCTTGGACTAATTATAATCTAATTTTTGATAAATAAAAGATGAAACCAAAGTGTTTTTTTTTTTTGAAACCAAAGATTTTTTGACAATTTTTTTCCAAAGTAAAGATGTACACTTGTAAACACATTGACTTTGAAATTTTTGTTCCTGTTTTGGTTGAATTCACGTTAGGTGGCCTTTTTCTGGTACCAGTTGTACCCACACACCAGTAGTTCTTATTGAGGTACTGCTGCAGCGTATCTTTTAACTATTTATTAGTATCTCTCAGTAAACACATTCTTTGAGGGCAGGGGCCACATCAGGCTTGCTCACTGTTGTGCCACTCTTGCCTAACACTGTGTCAGTAGGGAGCAAACAGCCAAAAACCCATTGTGTATCTCTCCCTCTCCTTTCTTCCCCATCTCCAGGTTGTGACCATTTGACTCCTTTCTTACTTGAGTTTATCTAAGATGTTACCTCTGTTTCTACTAAAAAAAAAATAAAAATAAAAAAACACCCTTCTCTACGTTGACGTTAACTCACAGGTGTCTGCTGATGCTCAGCATTGCTGCAGACCCTGCAGAGCAGACTGCCATGGCACCGTGTATTTTTAGGCCCTTCAGTTATGATTGTTAATGACTGTTTTCCCCATTATACTGTAAACTCCATAAGGGCAACTGCAATGCCTTTTTATGTTCTCACCACTGTATCCTTTTTTTTATGGGAGTACACAACTTCTAGGTGTACAACATAGTGATATGACAAGTTTATAGGTTGTCACCATCTTTTGGGCCATGAGCATAGGCGGCATTCAGATAAAGCTATAGCCATGGCTGGCGCCACCGAATGGTAACAAAAGAGTTTGCTCTGTAATCCAGTTTGTGTCATTGTTGACTGCAGTAAACTTCAGAACTGTTAAAAGTTAAAGGAACAAGCTTAACATTCTTTCCCCAGAATAATGGGTAATCAGCATTGCTGTTTTTGGTCTTCGAAAAGTGTCGTCCAAAGGATGATGTGTTCCTGGTTGTGTTTAAGATCTGTTTCTGGCTGATCTATGTACACATACATGTTTCCTTTTTAGCATATGATTTAGAAGAACAGAAGAATCTCACAGCCTGTCCTGATAGAGCACTTTTTGAACAGAAGGGCCCAGTTTATAGTGCATGTCAGTTTCCTCTTGCCTTACTTGAAGCCTGCAGTGGTGTGGAAGATCCAGAGTTTGGCTACTCCAGAGGAAACCCTTGTGTTCTTGTGAAAATGAACAGAGTATGTATATATTTTGCTGCAACTGCTTTTTTCTAGTATCCTCTATTAAGAAGCTGGCAGTGTTTTTTAAATCTCATTTTGGGGTAACTCGCATAAAAGATTAGCCATGGTATTAATTGACAAAAAACCAAAGTCATCACATGGGCAAGGATCGTTAATGCCGCTGATACTATTTAGGTTGCCACAAAACTTCTCTCTTGGGAGGAATGTTTACATTTTACAGGCATTTGCATGTAAAATGCATAAAAATTCAAAACATAAAAAGATCCTCCCACAAAACAGATGTTTAATGTCTGTTGCCATGCTACATACATGAAAGTAGCCTCAGTACATAGAACTGAATAGTGCTGTGTTTTAAGATGGGATTCTCCCCAGTGTATGCATTTTGTGGAACAGACAGATGTGAGATATGGCAGGGCTCTATGGAAGCCTTATGGAAACATATGTTGAGGGTTTGACCTAATATATTTTCATGAGAAACCATTTTATGCTTCTGTAATTCTTACTATTAGCATTTAAGGTTTCTGTTTGTTTCTTGTTTTAAGGGTAGCAAAGTACAATACTATGTTTTACTCAGTTCTTTGGTAATGGATTTACTTTTCTAAATTGCCCCAGTATAGTAATAAGACAGCTAATTGGTAAGATTATTATACTGAAAAGTCCATTCTAATCCTCTAAAATAAAATTAAAAGGCAGATGTAACAGTTTTAATACAGTTGATATCCCTCTCAACCCTTCCACCCTGGGATCCCCAGCAACACCACAGGAGGTTTTTTCATATGTTTGTGATGTTTCAATTAATCAGTTTTTCTTTACCTTAGATAATTGGATTAAAACCTCAAGGAGAACCAAGGATCGAATGTATTTCAAAGGTTAGTATTCAAAAAATAACCCAACTTCTGTTAAAGCTTTAGTGTATCTTAATATTTTAAAAGTCAGTGATTTTTAGTCATTTTAGTCCTCTGCCAGTCTTAGAAGAATAAAATTCCACCAAACTTTGGGTGTAGAGCCCTTCTTTATTTGCAAATGATAATTCAAAAAGATGTGGTTTCCACGTGCACTGACTTCACTGTTCACATTTACACATATCATTTCATCAATTCTGAGATTTTTTTTCTAGCTTAATAACATTGAAATGGGGGTTGGCTTTATAATGGATGGTGTCTTAATAGTGTATCATAAGATTTTTTCTTTAATAGTACATAAATTGGTGTTCATCATGGTATCTGAGAGTTCATGAAACATGGTACGTTTTCCTTAAGGCAGAGGCAGTTTTTTTTTTCTAGAGTGCTATGCAGTTTTCATCCCATAACTTCTTTTGTTTTCTCTCCATGCTGCAAGTGCAACTAAGACAAATATGTAAATGATGGGTAAGAGTTCGGAGGAGAAAATTTTAAGTTCTAAATTTAATTTTATTGTTGTGTAAAATTAAGCATTCCAACCCCAAATCTGTGTCAGAAGTATCTTACTTGAAATATTACATTGAAATCACTTCTAAAGTTGTTTGTGGAGAAAACTGTATTCCTTTTAGCCATGAATGGATTTCTTACTTGGGCAGAAACTTTTTGCTCAGTGGTTCTCAAATTTGTTAATGAATCAGAATCACTTGGAGGGCTTGTTGGGTACCATTCCCGGAGTTTCTGACTCAGTAGTTCTGAGTTGTGGCCCAAACTTACCGTTATTTCTAACTGAAGTTTCCAGGTGTTGGTGATGCTGGCGGTCTCAGGCTCACACTTTGAGAATGCCTGCTTTAGAGTCTAATACTAATTTCTTTTGAATATTTATTCACTGTTTAGAATAAAAAGCCAGGAAAGTTAGGGTTTCTCATCTGGGTTGAAGTATACATGGGTGAACCATAGGCAGATTCGCTTTACCTCCTTGTACCGGAGTCAGCTCAGCCAGTATGTTATTTAAAACCAGATGCTACATCTAAGCTGAGCTTTTCTTGATAAACAAATCTTTCTGAAAATCTAAGCACATAACTATCATCTCTTAGGCCAAGAAAACATGGCTACAAGACACATGCAGAAAAAGTAACTCTATTATCCTCCTTGCTTGCACGTCTTTCCCATAGAAAGTTTCCCGAGGCTTGGGTGCTAGACTTGGGCCAGGTAGAAATGCTAATTTCATGACCGTGTACCTGTACGCAGGAGCTTCTGCCTTTGCTTGTGAGCGGAGCTCTCTGGAGAGGTGGCTCTGGAGCCAACACTATTAAGAAAGGAAAACACATTTTGGCCAGAAGGGCAAAAGCTGTAAACTCCTTTCCTAAGATTTCAATTCTGTAAACCTTTGGCCAGTATAAACAACTCCATGTAACTGTTCCCTTAGGGTTTTAAACGGATTTTTATCTATTGTGTATCTTTTGCTTCTAGAATAGTTGGCAGAAATGGTAAAGAAAAATCCCAGTTAATGACTCAAATTTCAGTTTGTTGTTCCTTTTTGACGACGTATATAAAGCATATAAAGTAAAGTAGATGGGGATTTGATTTAGTTGTGGAATAGGTTTGTTTTTAGAAAGTTTGTTAAAATTGTATTGTACTCCTAGGCTAGTCACAAAGGAGTAATCAGGTGGAATGCGTGCATTCTAGAGGTGTGGCTCTAGAGCAGATGGGAACATTTACTACACATCATAGTTGCTGTTTTCATTACATATGTCTGTATCAAGTGTTCTTTAAATTCTTTAGTTGACTTAATTTTTAAGAATATAAGATACAAATGTATTACATAAAGTTTGATCTGCTTTAAAGGTTTTACACAAGAGTCCTGAAAATACTGAAATATTGATAACAACATGCTCCTGGGCATTTAATTTAAAAGATGGTTCCTGCAAAAGATGGAATATTCAATTTATGTCTTTTTTTAAACATTTTTCTATAAAAGTGAATCCTGTTCATTTAGGAAGAATATACAGAAAAATCCAGAGGGAAAAAAATTGGTTAAATGCTGCCCAGAGATAAACACTGCTTAGAACATTTGGTTTGTGTTCAAGTCTTTTAAGGGTGGTGTTAAGAAAATACACTCATTTTAAAACTTTTGTTTTCAGTGGAACTTAGTGACTGTTAATAAGACTCTTGGACTTAGTTGCTCCTCAGTTTCCAATATGATGTCATTCATATACTTAGAAAACTATGACACGTATGCTTCACCCTAAAGTATCCTTTTTCAGATGGGCACTTCAGCAGTCCATAAAGTACAAGTAAAAGCTTGCCATCGTGTTTTTGGTACAAACCAAGAGAATACTTAAGAGTCAGTCACACCTGGGTGACCTTAACTGAGCCTCAGTTCCCCTGTTGGTAATTGATCCTGCCCACAGAAGGGCGTTGGGCCTAAAAGAAGTTAAGTGGGGTGTCTGGCTGGAAGTACCAGCTCAGTAAAATGTAATCCACAGAAAATCTCCTTTACATGTTGGGGAACATCTCTTTTTGTGAATTAAGCTCAGGTATTAAGAGAAAATAGGTCAAACAAAAGCAATTAATACAGAAAGGCACTTTTTTCTTTACAGAGTACAAATGTAGGGTGGGGGCTAAAAATGGTTTCTGCAGTTTCTCTTAGCTTTGTTATCTCCTATTCTTTCCATCTACCTTTGACCTAGATCACGAGAGCTTGCCCATTTTGTGGGGTATCGTTACTCTGCATTATGCTGTCATCTTGCTGTGTCACTTGTATGTCACATGTGCTACTTATTATCGTTACATAAGCAAAATAGAACTTCTCCTTAGGGGAGATTCTTAGTTTTGCTGTGTGCTTTCAAAAATAGAAATTAGTGCATTTAAATCTAGAATTGAAGCATTTACTAATGTTTTATTTTAATTCATGCTTAGTAAACTTCACTGATCTTAGTCATTGTCATCTACTCAGTGTGAAAGTTAGAGTTGTTTTTTTTTTTTTTTTAAAGATTTTATTTATTTATTTGACAGAGATAGAGACAGCCAGCGAGAGAGGGAACACAAGCAGGAGGAATGGGAGAGGAAGAAGCAGGCTCATAGCAGAGGAGCCTGATGTGGGGCTCGATCCCATAACGCCGGGATCACGCCCTGAGCTGAAGGCAGACGCTTAACCGCTGTGCCACCCAGGTGCCCCTAGAGTTGTTAAAAATTAGTCTTATGCAGAATATGTTACCTAAGAATTCTCATTGTTTTTATCAAGAAGAATAGAGAATAGCATGAATGAGTTGGATTATAGATGATTAATTTGTGTATTTGTCACATTTAGCATTTAGCAGTCTTTTAAATACATGGAATACCAGTAAATTTGATTACTTCGATTTGCAAGTGCTCATAAATTTAAGGGTATTTAAATTGGTTAAATAGAGTTTTGCTTGGAGTACCTTAAATTTTTCCTAATGGTTTTTGGCACTTGCATCATAATTTTCCCTTCTGGTTACCATTATGGTTACTAATCACAGGAAACTTTGCTGCCTCCCAGGCCTGAATCCTGCATTCTACAGTGTGGCAGCCACTGTTTGCAGTCTGGAAGCACAGTATTTTAAATCATTTCAGGAGTACATTGGTCCCATCTAGACTGCTGCCTTCCTGCTGTCAGTGGCTGGAGAACTGGCATTTGGTAGTTGGAAGGCAGGTAAGATTTTTAGACAGTGCATGAACAGATCTGGCTATAAGTTAGAAGGGACTCTCCTGGAAAACTTGTAGGCTATATCAGGAAATGTAAGAAGAGTCAGGATAGTTTGTGTCAAAGGATTTAAACCAAGACTAACATGACTCTTCTCAAAAATATACTTGCAATTAATGCAGTTGGAACATTATTGTAGAATCACCACACTGTTCGTAATGATACTGCCTTATTAATATATAATTTTGGTTTTTGTGACCTAAAAAGAGCTTTCTCTTGTTTTCTATTTCAGAGTGAAAACACAGCAGCTCTATCAACTTATCCTCCCAATGGAGTTATAGATTTAAAATATTTTCCATATTATGGGAAAAAACTGCATGTAAGTACTGAGAAGTTTGTAAGTGGTCATGACTCTTGGGGAATTGGCACATCTGTATTAAAATGTCACTTGTCTATCCTCTGTTCTGGTCTTTAAATATAAATGGTGATGCCAAGTAGAGATCCCACATCTACAGTTCAAAACTTATTTTCAAAATACCATTTTCTTTCTTTCTTTAGAATGTGCATAGAGTGTGCACGGAGATGGAAAAAAAAGTGGCTAGAATAGTACAAAGAATTCATGTAGGCCTTTTCCCTAGATTTCCCAAGTGTTAGTATTTTACCTCCTTTGTCTTACTAGTCTCCATTTATGTATAATTTCTTTTCCTGAACCCTTTGGGATTAAGTTATAAACATGGTGTCTCTTTACACTAATGCTTGTTTTATTTTCCTAAAAATAAGGACATTTTGTGTGTGTTTTTTGTTTTTGTTTTTTTTTTTTAATATGGAACGCTTCACGAATTTGCGTGTCATCCTTGCGCAGGGGCCATGCTAATCTTCTCTGTATTTCCAATTTTAGTATATGTGCTGCCGAAGCGAGCACAATAAGGACATTTTGTATAACCATAATATAGTTAGCAAAGGAAATTAACATTGATAACAATACTATCATCCAGTCTACAGACCTTGTTGAAATTTTACCAGTTGTTCCAGTAACCTCCTTTCTTGCAAAAGAAAAAGTGTTTTCTTGGTGCAGGGTATCACATTGTGGCATCTTTTATAACCTGGAACAGTTCCTCTGTCTATTTTATGCCCTTCTACTCTTCCAAATTGAGCACAGGACTTCTTTTGGCCCATTTTATGTTCCTCAGTTTGAGTTTGTGTCATGTTTTTCATGATTAAATGTAGAGTGTACATTTTTGGCAAGAATGCCTCAGAAGAAATGTTTTCAGAACATCCTGTCAGGAGGGTCATGGCATTGATTGGTCACAGTAGTGATGGTAACGTTGAACACTTACGGGGTTCGGGTGGTTATCAGCCAGGTTTCTCTGCTGTCGAGTTTTTTTTTTTTTTTTCTTTTGTAATCAGCAAGTATCATGTGGAGAGAATACTTGGAGAGTCTACACAATTCTGTTTCTCCCCTAGCTTTAAGCATGTGTTGATTCTTGCCTGAATCAGCTACTAATAGGATTGTTCCCAGATGTTTTTCTAATTCCATCTTTCTTTCCTCCATTTACTAGTTGGCATTCTGCTCTGGGAAAGAGCTTTATTTACATCCATATATTCTCATGGACTCTTACTGTCTGTTCTATTCATTTTGATGCTAAAATTGTCCCAGATTTGGCCAGTGAGAGACCTTCGCGCTGGCTCCTATGTCTTTTAGACATGGTCCCATGATTCTTTGAGTACCTCCTTACTTTCTGGCACTACAAGGTATTCCATACTCATCTTGTACTTTCTCTGTCTCAGTCCTGGAATCAGCCCACTAGTTCCTTTTAGTGAAGGAGTGTGTCTAGAAACCACAGTGATAATAATACAGTTAGGAATATATTTGCATCAAATTACACAGCAACCATAAGTATCTAGGAGATCTAAGAGATCTAAGTAATCAGTAAGGTAGTACTTGGGTGCAAGGGGAAACTCAAACCAAGATTATAGAGTATCTAAAAAATGATAATGAGACCCAACCTATGCAGTGCTCACAGGAACATTCATAGCCATCTAAACCCTTCTAGCTGTAAAAATTTAAGTGAAAAATGAGTATCCAGTTCAAAAGAAAAAAAAACATGTAATAGATTAAGACTTGTTTTAAAAATTTTCCAGAATAAACCAACTCCTGATAAAAGTGTAAATGAAGTTACTATAGAATTGGAATTCATGTATTTTCCTTTATTTGCCAGGTGAGCTATCTGCAGCCATTAGTTGCTGTCCAGGTCTCCTTTAATGCTACCAGCAGTACCGTAAATGAAGTAATAGTCGAGTGCAAGATTGATGGATCACCCAACCTAAAAAACCAGGATGATCGTGACAAGTTTTTAGGACGAGTTATGTTCAAAGTCACAGCACACGCATAGTAGGAGTTAGGGTATCTCCAGAGAGTAAATGTTGTGTTGTCTGTCCTCATTTTGTATCAGTTGGACCTGCCATTCTAGAATTATGAGACCACCTTGGAGAAAGGTGGGGTGGTACATGACACTGGGGTAACATCATAATGTGCTTCCAGATCATAACATTCAGTGTCCTCTCAAGTAACTGCCTGTTGCCTCTGCTGCCTTTTGAACCAGTGTACAGTCGCCAGATAGGGACCACGAACGCCAATTCTGAACACGTAGTATGGGGGTCTTGTCTTGTTTTTATGTGGTTTAATTGCCAAGTGTCTTAAAGCTTCCTGTGCTGTGCTATGTAAATATTTTATAGACTTAACACTGGTTAACTGTCATATTTTGATGCCAGCAAAGTTTTAGCGATAAAATGGTACCTGATCGTCATCAAGTGACTCTCTAGCTGCAAGAAACGTGGTGTGGGGGGAGCGCTGTATGTGAGGCGGAAAAAAATAAAAGTGGATTTGAAAGGTGGACTTGATGTTTTGTAAAATTATTTTTTACATGCTGAATTAGTCTGTGGATCTTTTTGATTAAGAGCACAAACTTTATGTTGTAAAACATGTAAAAAATATATATACCGATGGGTTTATTTTTAGTGCTGGAACTAAATCTCTTATAAAGTACTTTAGACCATAGATGAAACAGCATTTTTAAGTTAGCCACTATGGATATGCACCTAATTTTTTATGAAATTAAATTCATGATTTAAATTGTACAATAGTTTGTGAAATATCTTGTTACTGCTTTTATTTAGCAGACTGTGGACTCTAATAAAAATATAAATTGTGAAATACAAAAACTTGGAACTTATTCAAAGCTTCAAACCAGTTTAATTTCAGCATTCTTTGACTTGTGTGAAATATTTTCTCCTATCAATGTGTACTGGTATGATTCTTTGTCATAATGTGAGCTACTGCCTCCTCTGTTGATAAAGGTGTGCTTCCTATATGATCTTTGGTTTAAGCCAGTTTTTTATTTCTATCCATAAAAAGGCCAACGCTGACAGTCTTGGTTTTCTTTGTGTTGGTGCAAGCCAGAATGAGTGGGACGCAGCCCAGCTGGCCCAGGAACAGCTGTCTGGAGAGAGCATGAGTGCTCCCACTGGCCTTGACTGGCCAGATGGGCCTTGGTGACCCAGTGGCAGCCTCTCCACCCCACTGGGATCACTGGCACTAAGATCTTAGTGATAACAACAGATCTTTGTTTTAGAAATCTTTGCCAACTAAAGAAAATGATTTTTGGAGCTGTTACTAAAGCAGATGTTTTGGGGCTTTGATTTTCCTTTCTGCTTTCTCTCAAGAGTGGAAAACCATTTTACAAATGCTGGGATGCTAGAGCTATGTCATGGGCTGCAGCTAGAGCGCCATGTAGCTGGTCCAGCGTGAACAGGTTTTCCATTGTCAGTTTTGGCTCTTGTGGAATTCATATTATGTATTCCATTAAATTTGCATTTGTGTGTCTTTGAAGTATAACACAGATGAAAGTTCTGTTTTAATGAGCTGAGATAAAAACAAACTAGCTCTCAGAACATGAAACAAGAATGGAGAGATCCCAAATGGGGCAGTGGGCTTGGGGAGAATAAAAATGAAATACACACAGAAATCACTAAATGATACTTACACCTCCCTGGTTCAGGAGTTTGGATAGGTCTCAACCCCCTGACTGCTGAGTGACCTCAGCTGACCTACCCAATTCCTGGCTTTCTACCGAAATTAGGGGGGGCGGTGAACAACTATCACAGGCCTCCTGTGTGCCAGGTAATGATGTGCCAGACTGAGGATACAGAGATGAAGACATGGTTTCTCGAAGATGAGAGGGAAATGGGACAGCCTCTGGGACAAGCTGTGGCATGGTAATCACAGTAATGGCAGTGATGTGCAAGTGTCCAAGGAGGTGGGGTACGACTGCCCTAGGAAGGTCTCTCGCAAGAGACAAGTGTTAAGTGGAGGGGGAGGGTCAGCGTGATGCAGATGGAGAGCTTGGGAATGAAAGGCACTCTGGACACAATTGGAGTCTGCATTTCTGCTTCATTTCACATTTTCCTCAGAACTTCACCAGACCATTTTACCATGCAGATTCTGGTTCCAGAGGAAATTGTTGGATATAGAGTCTCTCAAGTCATGGCCATGCTGCTTACTCACAGGCCACAGTTTGAATAACAAGGGACCAGAGGACTACAGCCAACCAGGTGTGCATTCTTGGTGATTGGGTCTAGCGCTAGTTTGACCAGCGGACGGAGAAGATTCAACTGTCAGCTGACTTTAGCTGACGCTCAAATATTTTCAGCAGGTTGGGGGGGGGGTCCAAGATGGCAAGGTAGAAAGACCCTTAACTTCCCTCCATGCACATAGCCATATCTACACATATTTATAGAGCAGTTTCTCCCAAAGACGGCTAACGACAGCTGCACAAGACAGACCACATGGAGAATGGCAAGAGGGACAAGACCGCAACAAAGGGAAACTCCAACACTGACACTGTTGCAGTGGGGCGGAATACTAAAGACTGAACAGATTTGTCTGCCTGGGGCACAGAAAAGTGCCATTTAAAAGGGCAATGAGAATATAAAAATTACGGCACCGAAACTCTACCAAATGCAGGGGAGCTGTTGGAACGCCGGGTTGGAGGGACTGGTGATTGCAACCATTTACATTCACCCTCCACCTTCATAATCACAGGTGGGAGCTGGGTCCAGGTACTATGGTGAGGCCCTGACCCCTTACACCCATTGGCCCAAGGCAGTCGGCGTAGTGCACACCAGGACACCCTGGTGTGTACTCACTTTAGCTTAAGCTGTCCTGCCAGGGTGCCCTTTGGAGAGCCCCAGGACTGCCACGGCCCGTGCCAACATCAGCTTTAGCTATACTGCCAAGGTACTGTCTGGATGTAGACTCACAGGACCACCCCACACCGCGCCCACTTCCGCTTCAGCATCCCGCCAAGGGCAACCCCATCTTGGAGTGCTCTAGGAACCTGGCCTGTGCCACCGCAAGTCTAGACAGACGAAGTTGCCAGGCATACACAGTCTACACAAGGTGAAAACCACACGCAAGACCATTTCTCCAAATTCAGGAGAAGTACCTGTTCTAACTAATTCAGAGAAACACAAAGTCAGGCAAAAGAGGAATATGCTTCACATGAAAGAGCAAGATAAAATCGTGGGGAAGAAAACTAAAAAGGAGAAAACCAATCTACCTGATAGTTCAAAGTAATGGTCATAAAGATGCTCACTGGACTGGAGAGTAGAGTGGATGTATCCACAACTTCAACAAAAAGAAAATACTAAAAGGAACCAATCACAGCTGAATAAAATAAAATGAAAGATACACTAGAAGAAACCAACAGATAAGAGTATGCAGAAGAATGGATTGGTGACCTGGAAGACCGTGAAACATAACCAAAACTAACCCCCCCGCCCCCAATAAGAAGA
>NC_048223.1:7337841-7363643 GCF_002007445.2 Ailuropoda melanoleuca | reverse complement strand
AATCTCCCTTCTCAGGGCCAGAGAGCTTGCTGACGCCAATTTTTACCCCTACGGGTTGGCATGGACTGACTTCAGTGAGCCACACAGAGCCCCACAGTGGAGGCTTGAGCCACTTACACCAAACCCCACCCACCCTGCTCTCTGCAGGCACTTCTGAACTATGGCAAGTGTGCCTAAGAGTCAGAGCAAGAGCAGGCCCTCCCCTAGAAGACCAGCACACACACCCCGCTACTCCACCCCACCCCCCTGAAATGCACCAAGTCTACTGACCACATAGTGCTACAAAGCTTCAGCTCTAGGGGAAATAAGACCTAGCCTCTTTTAACAGACCACAACACACTTGGTTAAAACTTGCCACACAGTGGACAAGGTCCAAAAACTTGAAAAGACCCATAACCAGTAAGGAAACTGAAGCAGTCATCAAAAATTTACCAAAAACCAAAAGCCCAGGGCCAGACGGCTTCCCAGGGGAATTCTACCAAACATCTGAAGAAGAAATCTTACCTATTCTTCTGAAGCTGTTCCAAAAAAATAGAAATGGAAAACTTCCAAACGCCTTTTATGAGGCCAACGATTACTCCCCAAAACAGACAAACACCTCACCAGAAAGAATTACAAACCAATATCCCTGATGAACATGGATGCAAATATTCTCACCAAGACACTAGCCAATAGGATCCAACAGTCCATTGAAAGAATTCTTTTTTTTTTTTTTTAAGATTTTATTTATTTGACAGAGAGAGACACACAGCGAGAGAGGGAACACAAGCAGGGAGAGCAGGAGAGGGAGAAGCAGGCTCCCTACCGAGCAGGGAGCCTGATGCAGGACTTGATCCCAGAACCCTGGGATCTGACCCGAGCGGAAGGCCGACACTTAACAACTGAGCCACCCAGACGCCCTAAAAGTATTCTTCACCATGACCTAGTGGGACCTATTCCTGGGCTGCAAGGATGGTTCAACACCTACAAATCAATGGGGTACACCACATTAATAGAAGAAAGGACAAGAACCATATGATCCTCTCAACAGATGCAGAAAGCATTTGACAAAGTACAGCATCTTTTCTTGATTAAAACTCTTCACAGTGTAGGGATCAAGGGTACATACCTCAATATCATAAAAGCCATCTGTGGAAAGACCCACAGTGAATATCATCCTCAATGGGGAAAAACTGAAAGCTTTTCCCCTAAGGTCAGGAACACGCATGGATGTCCACCCTCACCACTGCTGTTCAACATAGTACTAGAAGTCCTAGCCTCAGCAATCAGACAACAAAAAGAAAGAAAAGGCATCTGAATCTGCAAAGAAGTTGTCAAACTCTCAGTCTTCCCAGAGGACATGATACTCTATGCGGAAAAACCAAAAGACTCCACCCCAAAACTGCTGGAACTCACACAGGAATTCAGTAAAGTGGCAGGATATAAAATCAATGCACAGAAATCAGTTACATTTCTATACACTAACAAGGAGACAGAAGAAAGAGAAATCAAGGAATTGGTCCCATTTTCAATTGCACCCAAAACCACAGGATACCTAGGAATAAATCTAACCAAAGGGGTAAAGGATCTGTATTCAGAAAACTATGGAACACTCATGAAGGAAACTGAGGAAGACAAAGAAAGGGAAAAACATTCCATGCTCTTAGATTGGAAGAATATTGTTAAAATATGTAGACTGCTTTGGGTAGTATAGACATTTATTGCATCTCTATCAAAATACCAATAGCATTTTTCACAGAACTAGAACAGATAATCCTAAAATTTATATGGAACCACAACAGACCCCAAACACCAAAGCAATTTTGAAAAAGAAGCACAGCTGGAGGTATCACAGTCCCAGACTTGAGGTTACACTACAAAGCTGTAGTGATCAAAACAGTATGGGACTGGCACAAAAACAGACACATAGATCAATGGAACAGAACGCTCAGAAATAGACCCACAATTACATGGTCAGTTAATGTTTGACAAAGCAGGCAAGAATATCCAATGGAAAAAAGACAGTCTCTTCAACAAATGGTGTTGGAAAAACTAGACAGCTACATGCAGAAGAATGAAACTAGACCATTTCCTTACACCACACACAAAAACAGACTCAAAACGGATGAGAGACTTAAGTGTGAGAGAGGAATCCATCAGAATCCTTGAGGAGAACACAGGCAGCAACCTCTTCGACCTCGGCCACGGCAACTTCTTGCTAGACACGTCTCCAAAGGCAAGGGAAACAAAGGCAAAAATGAACTATTGGAACTTCATCAAGATAAAAAGCTTTTGCACAGCAAAGGAAACAGTCAACAAAACTAAAAGGGGGGTGCCTGGGTGGCGCAGTCGTTAAGCGTCTGCCTTTGGCTCAGGGCG
The DNA here is from genome assembly GCF_002007445.2 of Ailuropoda melanoleuca. Lineage (NCBI taxonomy): Eukaryota > Metazoa > Chordata > Mammalia > Carnivora > Ursidae > Ailuropoda > Ailuropoda melanoleuca. The sequence goes on along the minus strand of NC_048223.1, from coordinate 7,361,285 downwards.
TGATCCCAGCGTTCTGGGATCAAGCCCCGCATCAGGCTCCTCTTCTGGGAACCTGCTTCTTCCTCTCCCACTCCCTCTGCTTGTGTTCCCTCTCTCGCTGGCTGTCTCTCTGTCAAATAAATAAATAAAATCTTAAAAAAAAAAAAAACTAAACGGCAACCTACAAAATGGGAGAAGATATTTGCAAATGTCTTATCAGATAAAGGGCTAGTATCCAAAATGTATAAAATGCTCAACGTCACTCGGCATCAGGGAAATACAAATCAAAACCACAATGAGATACCACCTTACACCAGTCAGAATGGCTCAAATTAACAAGTCGGGAAACAATAGATGTTGCCAAGAATGTGGATAAAGGGGGACCCTCTTACACTGTTGGTGGGAATGAAGCTGATGCAGCCACTCTGGAGAACAGTGTGGGGTTTCCTCAAAAAGTTAAAAATAGAACTGTCCTATACCTAGAAACCGCACTATTAGGTACTTACCCAAAGCATACAAATGCAGTGATCCCAAGGGGCACCTGCACCCAATGTTTATAGCAGCAATGTCCACAATAGCCAAACTATGGAAAGAACCCAGATATCCATCAACAGATGAACGGATAAAGATACTCAACCATCAAAAAATTGAGACAAAAAAATTGTGAGACCTCACAGACAAAAAATTGAAATCTTACCATTTTCAATGACATGGATGGAACTAGAGGGTATTATACTAAGCGAAATAAGTCAATCAGAGGAAGACAATTATCATACGATCTCATATGTGGAAGAAAGAAAAGAGATGAACATGGGGGAAGGGAGGGAAAAATAATATGAAATCAGAGAGGGAGACAAACCATAGGGGACTCTTAACTATAGGGAACAAACGGAGGGTTGCTAGAGGGGAGGTACGTGGGGGGGATGGAGTAATTGTGATGGGCATTGAGGAGGGCACATGAAGTAATGAGCACTGGGTGCTATATGCAACTGACAAATCACTGACCTCTACCTCTGAAACTAGTACTACACTGTATGTTAATTACTTGATTTTAAGTTAAAAAAATGGAAAAAAAGACAAATTTTTACTCTAAGACAATAAAAGACTGTAGAAGGTTCTATCAAATCCTTAATAACTCCAATGGACAAGGTTAGCCTGTGTCGCCGGCAGAATTTTAAAATCCATATTAATTAGAAAAGAATATTGTGATGTCGGTTCATAATCTCAGGAGCTTCCTGGGTGAAATCGGACACTGGCCCCCTTACATGGAGGGCAGGGAGAAGCCAAAGGAAGAGGCAGGCCTCTCCAGATGGATAGGTGGCAGTTTTATAAGCAAAGGGATCTTAATTTTAAGGTTCACCTTGGGAGGCAGCAAGAGGAAGCAAGAGGAGTGGTGAATCCTCACACTTGCATGCCAAATCTTGAAAGCTTATCTAAAGGCCTTAACTAGGTTCAGTCACATATACTCAGCAGTGTTCTCGACACCACACCATTATCTCAAGGCCGTGTTCTTGCAGCAGCCTCTGGGAGCAGGAAAGGCAAACAGAACCCACATTTCAAGGACAGGGGAGGAGCGGGGAGGAGCACAGGCCCAGTTCAAAGGTCAAGTGGCAGTCATGGTTTTTCAGTGAGCTTCCCCACCATGTTTCTAGGTATGTTGGAAATATATGAACCAAGATATTATGGCTTAAGAGTAGTGCCAAGGCGCTTTGAAAACCATATATGGTACTTTCACGATCACCTGGATCGTTCAGAGTAGCAGCTATTTTACAGAGGGGTTGTCCCAGAATCCATCCAAGACAGTCTGTTAATTAGCTATCTGAAGTAAGGTGGTTCCATAACACGGACCCCCCCCCCCCCGCAAGCATCAGCCAGATTCCAGGGTCCCCAGGCCTCCGTGGCAGTCTCACTAAAGGAACCACAACTAGTGGTTTCTTCCTGTGGTGAAGAAACTGAAGATGCAAACAGCAGTCACTGGCCCATGTTCTCTTTATAATCCCAATGGGTTTTCTGGGATGTCTCTTCCTCTATGAACCTTCTGATTAGGGGTGGCCGGGGTGGTGGAGGAGATGGTCACCGTCTGTGCTCTGAGCTCTGGCAGCGGCTGAGTACAAACACAGCCAATCCGGTCTTCTAGATGACAGCCTGACACCTTTTAACCCCTCCAAGTACTATGTCGCCATCTTTTGTGGATCTCTCATGACAGGATCGCAGGCTCTGACCGCCCCTGCCTGCCAGCAACGTGGCTCTCTCCACCTGCCCCAGGGACAAGCCGCTCAAAGCTCACCCACGCTGTTCCAAGGCCTGCCGAGGGCTAGTCTGTGCTTCTTTGTTGAGTGCTGAGTTCCACTTGATCGTTCCTGTTACTTTGTGACACCAAATCCCAAGTCTTGAAAGTGTGTATTTTTTTCTTAACTGTGACTGTCAGCCCCTCCAGGGCTAAGACCTGCACTCTGGTGGCTTTCGGTCTCTCCTCACAGACAGTGCTGACGAGAACACCCCAGCATCCAAGGCACGTGCACTTGTCACCTGTTGTACTAACCTCTGGCCATATTAGCTTGGCCCTAGTTCCTCAGGAATCTTCAACACTCCAATATAGTGCCAACCACTTTCACCTTCATTGACTATTCTGAAATGCGTGTGAGGCAAGGAGGCAGAGTGGAGGCTGCCCTTCTCAAGGGTGGAACTGAAGCCAGCAAGATGCTAGTAACAGACCAGGGCCCTCTCTGGCTTTTTAGGGGAGCCCACGCTGGAAATTCTGGTCTTCACTCCAGACCTACGATCCCATGAATTCTAGCATTTCGATTTGATCTTAGTGCGCATGTCCTTATAAGCACCCCCTTCCCTGTGTGCCCCCGCTGTTTAACTTCCTGTTTTTCCCATCCTGTGCAACTGTCCAAACTGCACAGCTCTTAGGACTGGACCTGACTCCTTCCAGACCCAGAGAACTGACCACCTCCCGCCCCATCACCAACTCTGTGCCAAATGACCCACAAACCGTTTGACCTGGATTCTCCCCGTCTCCCGTACAAAACTTCACCAGTACACTTACCAGATTTCATGACTGCTGTGGAGGGGCTTGGAGCACAATTCTTAACCGCCCAATCTGGAGCCAGACTGGATTAACCTTAAACATAAAATTGCCAGTTATTTTACCAGCAAAAAAGGGTTTATTTGGAAATAGAGAACTCCAGCCCAGAACAAACGCGCAATGACAAAACCATAGGGCAGCGCACAGAACAAAAGAGAGAAAAGCTCTTTTATAGCGCAAAGGGGACTGTTGGGAGGAGCTGTTATAAACAAAAAGCCCATTGGAATAAACGGGGAGTTCGCAGTATAGTGGCTTCTGATTGGCTGATTATGACGGTCTCTCATTGGCTGGGCTGTTGCCGGGGCGGAGGAGGAACCCTGTCCTTAAATGTAGTGAAGGGGCGTCCCGTGCTAATCACCCGCAAGCTGCCTGTCTTCCCGTTGGGCCTGCAATCACTGGGAGTGGTAGGGCGGAGACCTGCCCGTCCTGGCCTCCCCACTCCATTCTAAATTAGTTTTCCTTTTATTAATTTTCACAACTGCTTAGGTTTAAATCCTTTCTCAGGCCCATGCCCAAGCTGTTTCTGAGTTTTGGTTTGTAAAATAGGGCTAAGTACTTGGAATAGTGCCTGGCAATTAGTGCTGTATGTCTTAGCTTCTTATTATTGTTGTTAAAGATTAGTTATTTGGGAAACAAATTATTTCTCTCTTCCATCCTGTGCTTCATTCTCTGGCCACGGGAGTCCTCAGTTTTGTTAGGCACATTCCCTACACTCATCACCATGAGCTTTTGGAGCAAGTGTCAACTGTTCAGCTTAGGAGACTTGCTCAGCGTTTGTGGCAGTTCCTGCGGGTGGAAAAGCGTTTCTACCCACTGGATTAGCCACTATTTCAATTTACAAACCAAGGGCTAAAAGAGTTTCTCCTTAAGAGAGGTACATCCCTAGCCTATTAATACACCTATGGGGGCAGAATGTAGGGGGAAAACAGGCTCTGTGTCTATTCTGGCAGGACTTTTTTAAGATTTTATTTTTATTTGAGAGTGAGCGAGAGAGAGCATGAGCATAGGGAAGGGCAGAAGGAGAGAGAGAAGCAGACTCCCCTGCTAAGCAGAGGGTACGATGCCAGGCTCAATCCCAGGACCCTGGGATCATGATCTGAACCACTCAGGCACCCACCAGGAGGCATTTTTAAATGGGCTTCTGATTGAATATCCCTGGACTCCATTCACCTTTTATTTTTTAAAGATTTATTTATTTGAGAGAGAGAGCACGCATGTGTGTGTGAAGTGAGGGAGGGGCAGAAGGAGAGGGAGAGAGAGAATCTCAAGCAGACTCCACACTGAGCAGGGAGCCCAACTTGGGGCTGGATCCCACAATCCCAAGATCACGACCCAGCCAAAACCAAGAGTCAGACACCCAACCAACTGCACCACCCAGGCGCCCCTGAAAGCTCACCTTTAAAATCAGGGGTCTAAACAGGAAGCTCACCTTTAAAATCAGGGGTCTAAACAGGACTGTCTTTAGACTTAAGATGAGGGTGGGGTGAATGTTTGGCAAACCTCTCAACTCAGGCTTGGAGCAGTAGCCTGATGCCTTGTGTTGGCCCCTCTGGAATTTAAGGCTTTTCCCTCCCTGGATGCAAGATTGGGTGTGGAAGTTTCTCTGACTACGTGTTTTGCAAGTGATTTGGTCTCCATGACTTTGGGGTGGTCACTTGCCTTCGGTACTGCTGGAGCTTCTCCTGGGAAGATACTACAGATAAATTCCCATGGGGAGCCGCTGGAAGTATTACGGACTTCTTGATGTAGTTTTTAGTCATCTGTTTTTGACTATATAAAACACTCATTCCCTCCCATGCTCTCTGGCTTCTCTGGGCAAGTGTTCTCTTGTTAACAGCTGCCCACACTTAGGTGTGGAAGAATCCAGTGGCTGCCGGTTAGAACAAGCATGTTAATGGTAGCAAGCAGACAACTAGCTAGTAAAGGACTGGGGGAGGGGGAATAAAGCAGCTGTTTTGGTTTTGAAACAAGGGCCATACTGGCTTGGGACTTATCAAAGATACATAGCCCTCATACTTCCATGGTCTTGTCTGGGTTTATAGCAAATAAACTATTAACCTTTCTGGGCAGGAGAAAAAGGATCCAGTACACAGGCCCGGGTTGGTTGGAAAAGCAGTCAGCTTGGTGGACAAGTGCTAGAAAGGACGAGGCTAAGAGTATCTAGGAACCAGAGGTGGGTGACTAAGGTCCGGTGTCCCTTCGAGCTTCCTCCCTAGGAGTCACGGTATTTTTTTCTGCTTAGATCGGCTTATTTGCTACTACTACCCAATAGCTTCCAGAGCCAGGCAAATGCCTCACCTTTGCAACTTTTCACCCTTTTCTCAGTCCTCTACTCTCTGGACTCAATCCAGCAGAAGTGAGAACACAGGGTGGCAAGAGGCCAATCTTTGAAACTTGCCCAGGCTTTGGCCATATCATCCGTGCTGAACGTGAGGGCATTATTTGTTTATTCAAAACTAACCAAAAGGTCAACAAACTTTAGAAGAGCTCATAAGTCACTTTTTCATTCATTCATTCATTAAGACTGAGAGCCTATTATATATCAGCTGTTGTAACAGGCCCTGAATTTACAAAGATGAAAGACAGTCCATGTATAACAAATGAGTTCCTGATTCTAGGTTATTGTTAGAGAATTTCTAATTTCCAAGAAAAAAGATTTTCACTGGTTTCCCTCCCACAGTGAAGGTTGAGTATTCCCAAGCGAGGTGGACACTGGCTTATGATTCCTGAGCTTATAAGCGGCGGTGACCTTTCCTCACACCTCTTCCAAGCAAGTGTTCCAGCCATAGAAGTCCTTCAAACATCCCCAACCGCCCACAGTGTATGTGTGCTGTGGGGACAGGGGCGTTTGCACACATATACATACCATATCTCATAGGAAGGAAGAGGACAGGTAATGGTGTGTGAAGTACACTCCTGACTTTCCCCTACTAAGGGTGTCTCTTTTCACTTGAAACTATGCTAAGAAAGTTAATAGTCCACTGCAGAATGTGTTCTAATACTGCTGATTGAACATGACAAAATCCTACAGAACATTTGCGATTTTGTTATAGGATTATGCATAGGGATTACTTTATGGGATTTGGACTGCATATACATATGTGTGTGTGTGTGTGTATGTGTGTGCAAAGAAATCTCAACTAAGTTTTCTCAAATGGCAGCTCATCAAATGAATAGACTGTTTTCATGGTTTGTCTTGTCAATTCATTAATTTACACCCAGCAGGACTTTAACTCAATCATGGACTTCTAGTGCCACAATGCGTAACACTGCCTTGCAACAAAAGCCTAAAAAACACAACACAAAGGACATTGTGCTTCTGTTTACCAACTGCTGCAGGTGGTGCTGAAGTTTTCATCCCCTTGCTCCCCACCTGGAGGGAGAAACAGCTGCTGACTGCTGATGGGCCATTGCCCTCCAGGTCCTCTATGGTCCTCATGGCTGATGATATATGGATGCTGCGGTCTTTCATTTCTAGGCTTATTTCTGCTTGTCGTAGGTCAGCTGGAGAAGGTCATCAAAAAGACGTGACTGCCAGTTGACCCAGGGGTTGGACCCTGGCACTCAGGCTCCGCCCTCCCTCCCATGTCCTTGGAATGGGGGTTCTGCTTGCCTTTCCTGTTCCCAGAGGCTGCTCCAAGGACACAGCCTTGCTACAGTCGAGAACACCTGCACGGTGTACGTGACTAAACCCAGTTAAGGCCTCTTTATGAACTTTTAAGACCTGGCGAGTGGGTGCGGGATCCATTCATCTTGTTGCCGCCCAAGACAAGTCTTAAGTGTAAGTCCCCTTTGCTTCTAGAACTGCCACCTACCAACCTGGAATGGCCTGGCTCTTTCTCCACCCTCTCCCTGCCCTCCAGCCAAGGGGGAGTCTCAGATTTCACCTGGAAAGCCCCAGAGGTTGTGAACCAACAGTATCTCCCCAAACTTTTTCTCCCATCAGTTTCTGTGTCTGTCCTTTGTCATGATGGCTGGGAGAGGCCGCAACCTGTCCTAGCAGGCACCTACCTCCCTGGCCAAACCCCAGCCCTGCAACTTGTTCACGTTTATGCCCTCCAGGCTCTGAGAGATCTTTCAGAAGGGATTCAGGATGGGGAAGAGATTGGGGAGGGGGTGGAGGGAGGAACTCTCCTTCACAAGCTTATTTCTTTGGCCAGGCCTGCCTTTAACCTGCCCAATCAACGTATAGACAGGTTTTCTGGCCCAGGTGCAACAGGGAGGTCACAGCTGCCCTTGCCGTAGCGATCCTTAACTAAGAGGTTTTAGAAATGCTTTCTGAGGAACTCTCTGGAAGCCCTGGGGCTGGTGGTGTCCATTAACAAGCACTGTCTCGGAAGACTCCTCTTCTAGAGGGCTACATCCTTGCATCCAGGTGAGGAAGCCAGAGACCTGGGACCTTTTAAGGTGCCTGCCTTCCCCACCCTGCTGCCGGGGGCTGAGTCAACGCCCAGTGAAAGGAGCAGGCAGCCTCTCGCACTCTGTCCTGGCTTGTCTGTTTGACGAAGGTAGAGGGAGAGGAATACTAACCCCCCTGGAGGGAATGTGGTTTGATGACCTGCATCGCTTTACATTCCTTTAATCTGACTTATAAGAGGGTCCACGGGGCTCCTGTTTGGTTCTGGTTCTTAAAAATAATTTCCAAAAGTGCTTATTAAAATAAGAATCTGTCATCCTCATTCGTATCTTTAACTGTTAACAGTGATTTATAAACTGAATGTTGATGAAACTTGAGCACTGTCTGTTCATCTTCTAGACGATCGTAGATGGGGGAGCCCGTCATGCAGCACCACCAGCCACTGCTCTGTGGGAAAGGCCTTGTCTCTACTCCAGGGACGCATCACAAAAGCAGACAATACCTCGATGTTTTAAACACACATCCTCTAAAAGCACTTTCTGTTGTGTTCAGATTGAAGAATCCAATACAAATCTTCATTCGCTGGAGGGTTACAAACAAATCTATTCACCTATTAGCAGAACCTGAAAATGATCCCTGTGGACATGGTGCCTTTCAAGGCTATCATTTTCGAGCTTCAGTGTACATTCTTCTCAAAATTTCTAATTGAGTCCTGGCTTTTGGGAGCTGTGGCCAAGTGCTAGGGTATGAAAAAAGAAAACAGATCTCCAAGCCTTTGTAGGGTAGGCCTCTTGAGCAAGGCAGGAGATAAGCAAGTGAGAAAGAAGTGATTGAGCGATAGTCGCTGTGCCCTGTGGCAAAAGCGTCAGAAAGTGATTTGCATGAGAGTGAGAAAGTGGTTATGACAAAATCGACTTTGCATTAAGTGGGGTTGGTTTCACCCACTCTGATACAGGACTTCCTTCACCACAGTGCATTTTATACTCTGAGAAGATTTCCTGAAACAAGTTTTAGCAAGGAGCTGGAAAGGTCTCTCAGGAGGAAGGTGGACTGGCAGTGTGCAGGGAGCTCGCAGGCATCTGGCAGTCGTCCGCAGTAAGAACAGATGAAGCCCTCCTGACAGACGAGGAAGCGGGGGAGGGCTGGTGAGGTCTTCGGGTGTAAGCAGCAGCGAGAGGAGCTGGCGGATACAGATGCAAAAATGGAAGGGGTAGGGAACTACAGAAATAGTACATCTGTCAGAGACGGAGAAGAAAACAGCTTTAGGAATATGAATCTAAAAAGATTAAGTTGATTGTCAAATGGATTCTGTCTCCTGGAGAAGACTCTTGGTTGAGGCTGTCTTCTCTCTGATGCTTTGTCCTCTCAGGCAAGCCCACTTCATCAGGAAGCTGGGTTTCGAGGTAAACAACGCCTGGAGTCTGCAGACATCTTCCCTGGTCAGCAGTGTCCAGTGGCTGTGTTGACGGCTACCAACGACACTCCCAACAGTCCTTCACAACATCCCCCACATGGCGGCAAGAGCTACACCACTTTCTTAACGGCCAGATGATCCAGTCCTTGGACACATTAACCAAATGGCTCCAAGAAGTGGCTACTAAGGGGTGGGTAAGAGGAGCAAACGGCATGCTGGCTCGGGCTTACCACTCCAGTAAATCCCTGGGAGAAAGGAGTGGGCACTGGCTCCCCCTTTCAACACTGCATGTCCCACACCACCACCATCACTTACTTGGTCTACTGAACTCAGGTGAGAATCTTTACAGGAAGAGACCTTCCTTTGTGGGTATGAACATTCACATGAGGGCTTCCCTAACCATTTCTTAGTGTCTCCTCAAGCCCTGGCCCCACTGTATGGCTCCCAATTGCTCCGAACCTTCCCATACCTTTTTCATATCCACGTGCCCCTAACGTACTCTGCTTAGCTTGTGGGAACATAGGAGACAGCCAGTTTTGGAAGCGCCTGAGGCCAGGAGCTTTAAAATGCCGCTTGAAGCTGGGGAGCGTCACATTTTGTACACATCACCGCAGCTGTTCTGGCTGCTGCGGGTTTGGTGGAAAGGGAAGTGAAGAAAGCATCTTCCCTAAAAAAGCTGTATTCAGGTCAGTCATTTCTGGGACTGTAAAAACATGATTCTTCATGCTATAATCTTCTCAAGCGACCTTAAAAAGATGTAAAATCATAGGTTACACGGAAAACCTCTAAAAAATTGAATGTATTTCCATCACAAGTGGGACAGGTGGCCTGTACGTACTGGCGAGTACTCTTGGACCACCACCTGTGTAGTGGGGGAGGCAGGATGGGGCGGAAGGGGAAGCTGGACCACGATGCAGTTGTTAGAGGAACTGCTCAGCTCCATGAGGAATTCTGAAGCTGGGATGGCACTTCAGATACCCCAAATTGGGGCAAGGAAGCTGGGCTTTTGTACCCTCAGTGGCTACTTGTGGGCATTGCTTCGGGAAATGTAGCTCTCTGCTGAGGGCAATTCCTGGGGGGACACAGAGAGTGGAGGGAGTGTCCTGGTTCTAAAGAAGGGAGAGTGGGGCAGCGTATTACAGTACCCTCTAACCCCCCATCAGCCCACTAATAATGAGAGACCAAGATTATTTAAATTATTTATTTTCTCTATAGTACATCTCATTCAAATCATATAGTCTGATCCATTCTTTTCTCAAGCACAACTTACACTCATCTCAGATGTTTTTTTTCTTTCCTTCTTTTAAGCTTACAGGATGGATAAAGGTACACTTTAATGGACAAAAACCATCACTCAGAGTTTATTAAAAATACAACTTCCGGGGCCCACTGCCAGAGCTTCAGAGTGTCTGGGGTGGGTCCTAGGGATGCAACATTTAACTCTCCTCGTTAATTCTGCTGCAGGTGGTCCTTGAACCATCCTTAGAGGAACACTGCTTAGGACTTGTCTGTTATCTACTGGAAGCAATTTCAGGAAATCCAGGAATAATTAAGTATACAGAAATAGCTCTTCTATAAAATTTCCATATAAAAATAACAGTATTTATTTACAAAGTTTGAGCTGCTATAAAATAATACATCGTTCAGGTTAGGTACTTCAATCTCATAAAGTCTACGTTAGGCAAGTCAGATGTGGTGTCTGCATCTTTCCCTCACTTCTCTTGTTTAAACTGCTTAAAGCATGTGGCACCACAATGTTTCCTTAATGCAGAAAAAAAACAGACCTGTATTTTCTGGAAATAAACCCCAACAGCACATGATCAGAGTAAAGCATCTCCAAGGGAAAAGGTGAACAAACTTGTGATTTGGGCTCACAGCCGCTCTCTTGTCTCAAAGTCAAGTGTGGTGGTGAACAAAACACCTCAAGGAACTCCAATACCGAACCGTGGCCCTCAGAGCTCAGGCCTGCAGTTGGCCGGCTGCCAATTAAAGACAGAACCTGCCATCGTACTACTGGGAGGAAAAGAACTGCAATGTGCTCAGAGAAGTCTTCCAGCAGAACAGTATCTGGCTCTTCAAACTTTGTACTATGAATAAAACGCTGACCCCAGTCGTGAACAAGCAAAATAGAACATCAGGCCATTTGTTATTAGGTGGTGCCTGGCATGCGGAAGAGGACGTATGTTAAGTGACAACACGGTGAGTTTGAAGTGACAAAGGGTTTTCAACCCCAAACATGATCTGGGGGAGTTGCTTTGTTGAGAGAGACACAGACAGAAACAAACTAATGTGGTACAGAAGGATCCACTGAGAACCCAACCTCTCACGCCTCCTACCAAGGACCAACACGCAGGATGGTCTTTGCTCACGGAGGTATGAGTTTCTTCCCAGATGTGAGGTCTAAACCTGGGGTCTTCCAGGTTCAGAGAGGCCCAAAGCTGACACCACAGCCTCCTGTTGGGGACTCACGAGTGGAGTCCACTTCTGCTCCTTGGCTGTGAAGCACTCGGTGTGACAGAGGACTAGTATTTATTCAAAGCTGTTTGGAAGGACTACGGTGAGGGTGGGGTTTTCAGGAGGCCATGGGGCCCTCACAAGAGGAAGAAATTCTGGGCTGTGGTACAGGCTCTGCCAGACAGGCCGAGGGACCTTAGGCAGGTAAGCTCTCAGCTTGTTTCTCAGTGAATGGGGTGGAAGAGAGGTTCCCTTCCATTCTGAAACCCTTGGTGGAGAAAGGGTGAGTCCTGACCGTTTAATCTACACTGGCTTCCAATGCAGCTCCGAAGCACAGAGGCCTGAAGTCCAGTCTGCTGGAATAGCAAGGGTCAAGATAGCATTGGATTCTAGAGCCTTTTTTGTAAAGCAAAAGCTGTATAAGAATGACACGGGATTTTACCTTGACTGAGAGCACACCTGCGCAGGACGCACGTAAGAAACGAACACACACTGCCCCCAGCACGATCACATGGCCGTCTGCTACCATTTACGCTTCCGTACTTGGCACACATGCCCGGGGCATAACCGGAGGATCCGTTTTGTGTCCCCCACTTTCTTTTCTTCAGCATGTGTGAATGTAGATGTATGTGGGGGAACTGGGTCTCAAAGGGTACGTAAGCCTAACTGTTCAGAGATACCCTGAAGGGGCTAATTCCTGAGAAATGTTATCATTTATGTGGGCATTTAAATTTTTCTTAAAAAGGTAAGATCTTCAGCAAACATCAGGCTTTTCTCTTTTGAGTAAGAGTGTGGCCTCTCTGAAGGCTAAACTAACTGAACGTTGTGCCCTCTGTGACTTAGAGGGCAGGGAGGCACACTCCTGAGGCAGACGGCACGGTGTAGGCCCCTGGCACACACCTGTGGGGCTCCTCTATAAATAACACATTTACGATCGGCCTAGGGACCGCTACTGTGGGTCGTGAAAACGGGGAGCCTATTTGTGAAAATATCCTGGGGGAGTCTTTTGCTCCATTAAGGCCAATCCACACGAAGAGTAAAAGATTATCTAATATAAAAAGTTATGTATCCAACCACTTGAAAAACTAGAGAAAACACCTAGAAAAGTGATTACTTTTCTATGGTATAGGTTCCACTGCAAGTGATGAAGCTGATAATGAGAACATCATGGGTCAGTCAGAATCTTCTCTTGGTTTATGGAAACTGCTGTTGGCTAAATTTTTCTCTTAAATCTTAAAAATTCCTTAACGAACTCCAAAATGTATGCTTAAAACTGGAATTTAGTAGCAATTCCAAGTGCATGTTATGGGACAGAGTGGTATGGTAAGTCTTTCAGTCTTTTGTCTGACCCCTGCAGGACAAACGTCACTTTCTCGGGTGGGGCCTTCCCTGGCCACCCCAGCCAAAGTCACCTTTCCCCGCCACTGTCTTACTACCCTGTCATTTTTTCCCCTTTGCACTGCTCATTCTGTGTTTTCTGTTCTGTATTCACTCAAATACCTACTGGAGGATTAAATCTTTACATTCACTGTCCAACACCCACCCTGTACCAACGACTAAGGAGGTATAATCTTAATACCTACTTCCCAGATTTGTTGGGGACACACTTCTTTCCAATGCCTGACCATAGTATTTAAAGGGCCCTTAAAGTGAACCACTGATGAACTCCATCAGGCACCCCCCACCACCACCCCCTCTCCGAGTGCGGTTATGAGAGGAACAGCTTTGGCAGCTCCCTTCCTTTGTAACCCTGCCCCCAAGAACACCCACCACCACTATGTTCTGACTGTCCTGGGGCCCAAGTTACATCTACACTTGGAGCAACTTGGCTGTCTCCTTGACCCAAGCAGCCAAAAGAGTTGTGGTTAAGCAAACAGCCGAGTGACAAATGTCTGCACAGCTAAAGTGAGCCACGCTTTTGTGAAACATCTCCATTTTAATGACCTGATAGGGGCTAATCTGCATTTGAGGACTGACCCTGGCTTTATTTTTTAAGTATGGCAGGGTATGGTTACACTGTAAATTCTGCCAATGACGGGAGTTATCCTCTTTCATCCTGCTAAAATGGCATAAAGTCCTCACCATTTCTAGAAAGAATTAAACTGCGGGAAACCAAACACGTGGTCATCATTTGTCATGTTGTCCAGGGCTAGGGCGCATGGCTAAGGCAAGGAGTCCCTGTGTCAACACCTCCTTTCCTGACCGCTCCACAGTGTCCTCCGTGGTCATAAGGCACAATTCACATCAGCACTTACTAGAACTGTTCTCATCCCCTTGTCAGCACATGAAAGGACGAAGTACATGAGACAGATTTGCAGTGAGGGCAAGGGCGAAGGGAAGCTGGGACAGGTGCCTGGGTGCCGGACTGCCGTGGACTCTGGCAGTGTTGCCCTCCCCACGTGCGGGTCAGACGAGGCAGGGCTGGTGCCCCTGTGCAAGTGCTATAGGGAGCATGAATTTACTGACCGGCTGACACTGTGCACTTGCAAGGTCATAGCTGAACTGACCCTTGAGGAGGAAAAAGGCCTCTCGAACTCCCCAAAAAGCAGAGTGGCACCAGCACCTTCTGGGAGCGGTGTCTGTGTGTGTGCACGTACAGGTGTGCATGCGTGTGTACAAGTAACCCCGAGGGCTACGCCTATGAAGAATCCTGGATGTTGTAACCGTAATTTCCTAACATTTTGTTACTTTGACTGCTATATGGAATTGTGACTGAGTGTTGAACTTTAAAAAAATCTCTTTGGGGAGATACAGAAGAATAAAAGAATTTATCTTTCTAAACATCTCAACTTAGTTTTCTGCTCAGGTAAGGCTTTATACCCGCAACATGTACTGGTGACCACAGTGTGACTCCAACAGACGCCCTCAGCAGTAAGCCAAACACGTTACTGAGGGATGGAGACCATTTCCCACCAAACACCACACGCGTATGGCTGAGAGGGCCAATGACGGGGCACCAATTATGTTGAGTCTTTGGTTGTTTTAAAAAACAAACAAACCTGTATTTTATCAGTTTACAACACTATAGCAGCAGAGAAAGAGAGAGAATAGAGAAAGGGGTGGTATCCCAAGATCTCCAACAAGGACTCCGCTATTTGGTGAGGAATGGCTACGGTTCTGTACCCGCACACAAATGCTGATGTTCAGGTCTTGGAAACTATATAAAATATTCTGAAGACTAAAGAGCTAGCTGTGGCCCTTGGCCTCTCCGGGTCCCTGCTGGGCCCCCCCAAGTACAGGGATGCGGTAGTTAAGGTTGGGGTTAGTAAAGGAGGTGGCAGTTTGGAAGGAACTCAGTTTTACTCAACTGTGTAGCCGAGGATCTGCAAGCTGGAAATGTCTCGGGAGCCCTCAGGTCCCCGCTGCAGCCTCTGCAGTCTTTCAGACTCCGGCCATCCGCCCGGCCTCAGAGGTGTGCCCCAGAACTCAGGCTGAGACAGAATTCTCTAAGAACTGCCTCAGTCTCCCCGCCCCCTTGACCACTCCAAGTCTGCACTATGGCTTATTTCTGACAGAATGAGTTGTTATATCAAAGGAACTTAAGTTTAAGTTGTGTGTTCTTGTGTATTAGTTTTCACGACCTTAGTAAAAATTTTCGGTCAGCTGAATCTTTCACCTCCGGCTCACTGGAAGCAGAGTGGAAGGACTTTAAAAAGGCATGAGAAGGCATCCGTACTTCCCCCGTGGATTTAGAAAAGCACTGATCTGGGACAAGCTTAGTGCTGGGCCCAAAGGTGCTAGATTAATCTAGAGGCGAATCCAAATGATTCGAGTCAAAGAGTTTTTTTCCATTATTATTTGCTCCTTTTCAAGGCCTTAATGTGAAATTAGATGGGGGTTTGGCCACGCTGGCAGAGGTCCCCACACTCCCCCGTTCAGAGGAGCAGGAACTGTGAACACACCAGTGCAGTGTTCCCAGTGGCATCTTTGGCTATGAAACAACGTACTGTATACTGCACGATGTGAAACAAATCCAATCGTTTGGCGTGATCAATATTTTTCTGTGTTTCTGTGAAACACTGAATATAGGGTTAGTTTGAATGCAATTCAGCCAGGAATAAACCCAATATGGTATTTTTGATTCATGAAAATGTACAATAGGTGACATGTACAGGAAAACATTGCTGTCCATATTCTTGAAATAGACTTTTCTTTTAAGACAAAAGTAATGACATTTGGTTCATTTTCACAAATTGCACACTGAGTGAAATCATACAAGTACTGTAGGGAACTCTAAGCAAGCAGTTCGGTCATAGGAATTGGGTTTCTTTGTTTTGTTTTAAATGAAAAAGCTATATGAAATGCATAGCTTTGATTAAAACTATAGATACAATTTCCTTCTCCGTAAAACTCCAGATTTAGAATGCTGGCAAAGGCAGTGCTGGCAAAGTATTTAATGCACGTGGAAATGCTATTCTATTTTGGCTTCCAGAAGTAGCCCTAGAAAATTCTATGCACCAATGCATTGGCTAATAATGATCATTTCAGTTTTACTATAAATTATTCTAAATGTCACTTAAGTACTTAAGAATTAGCGCTTGCTCCTTTCTAGAAGCCGTCTAAGGCAGCTGATGCGTCAAGCACCTCAACTAGACTTTCCACTAGTTCAGCAGTTCAATCTGTGCTCCTTAGACCACAAGGATTGCTGTCTACATCCCTCACTGTACAACTCATCCCCACTGGGACCCTTTCATGTTCACTTCTGCTTGTAAAAAGCAGCCCAGTTGAGGAAGAGAGACATGACAAACATGATGCCACGGGCTGTTCACTATAGCAATCTTCATTCTAAGGAGGGTTGTGGGTGTGGGGGAACACAAAGATCCCACCTCGTGGAAGATAAATGAGCTTCATTCATGCTGCCAATTCTTTAGGGACTATCCCCTCTATCACCTCAGAAAACTGCTTTGTTTGCGGTGTGATCCACTGCTCTGCTGTTCAGAGTCTTCATTCACGCTATGTTAACTTTCATCTCAATCATCTCAGCCTTCACAGAACTTGCTTATCGTGTTTCCCTAGTTTTCACTGAACACACAGTGCAAACAAAGGCAAAGACTGAAGCAATCATTTCAAAAACAAGAGCTCACACTAAAAACACACATGAGCATCAAATAGGAAACGTGGGTTTTCTCCTGTCTTTATTCTGGGGAGGAGGAATCCTCCTCGTCATCTTCCTCGTCTTCGTCGTTGAACGAACACGGGGTCTCGCCTCGCGACTCAGAGCAGTGAGAGGCCGCACTGCTGGACTGGTGACTGTTTGGGGCAAGGAACTGCCCGGTTGCTAAGGCCACTTCAGCATCCAAGCACAACCCTTGGTTTACACTAGCAAATAATTAAAAACACACAAGCTCATTAATGCGGCAAATGGTTTAAGCTTCGTAAAACGTAGGACTAACAACATGGGAGAGGAGGTGCCACTGGGCAGCTCTGCCCAAACCTGCTCCAGCCCCGTGCCGGCAGTGACACCTGGCTCTCCCCTGCTGAGGGGCTCAGGGCTGCGCCGCTTCTCTAACCCTGAAAAAATACATACCTTGATTGAGACAAGGCGGCACCAGTGGTCAGGTCTAAATTTGAAACTGATTGAGCAGAGTTCAAAAGTAGTCCCTGATTTAACCAAGAAGGTCCCGTGGAGATATCTAGAGGGAGAAACAGAAACAAGATGTCGGTGCGCTGCAAGCTCGGCAAGCTCCGCGGTGCCGCGGTTGCCGCCTGAAGCGAGTACGGACAGGGAAGGGCACGAGCCAGCTCAGGGGCACCTGGGGGGTTCCGTCGCTGAAGCGGCTGCCCTCAGCTCAGGTCACGATCCCAGTGTCCTGGGATCAAGTCCCGAGTCGGGCTCCCTGCTCAGCGGGGAGCCTGCTTCTCCCTCTCCCCCTGCGGCTCCCCCTGCTTCTGCTCCCTCTTTCAAATAAATAAATAAAATCTTAAAAAAAAAAATTACAGCTAGGTAAGTCTCCTGTCTTGGAGAGAATCCACATTTCTTTGGCTTCAAAAAAGGAAATCTCTAGGACATAAGAACAGGATAAAAATATGGGAAAGTAGAATACGGTGAGGAAGAACGAATTAAACCAATCAGACTCCCATTCTTTTTTCTTAATTAAGACCTCGAGAGGGCAGCTGAGAGTACAGCGATCACTGCACCATTCCTGGACACCTGCTGTCCTCACCACCGAAGACTCTGATTGGTGTTAAAAGCCAANAGTAGACTACGGTGAGGAAGAATTCGAATTAAACCAATCAGACTCCCATTCTTTTTTCTTAATTAAGACCTCGAGAGGGCAGCTGAGAGTACAGCGATCACTGCACCATTCCTGGACACCTGCTGTCCTCACCACCGAAGACTCTGATTGGTGTTAAAAGCCAAAGCCAGGAGTGGGTAAAAAGAAAGTCAAATCGGAAATAGGTAAGAAGGACGGAGTGCCTGGGTGGGTCAGTCTGTTAAGCATCTGGCCAACTCTTGATTTCAGTTCAGGTTGTAATCTCAGGGTTGTGAAGTGGAGCCCTGTGTCAGGCTCCATGCTGGGCATGGAGCCTGCTTTGGATTCTCTCTCTGTCTACCTCTCCCCACCTTCTAAAAAAAAAAAAAAAAAAAAGAAGAAATAGGTAAAGAGGATAGACTCATTTTTGCTAAAATTCCCACTGTACCATCTTTTCACGTGCCCCCTAATCAACTCAGTGCTATTACTCATCAAAGATACATTCTTTTTCCTGATATCCTTTGCTTTGTAACTCAAACTAGCCCTTATTTTAAAAGGTTATATGCAGTCAAATTTCTAACGAAGGTGAGACAAGCATTACTGTTTTAGTCTGCATAAAATATTTTGGGTGTACATCCTTGCAATCTTATTTTCTGTGCATATACCATATTTCTCCAATCACAACTCTGATAAATTCTTATTGTAATTTTATTAATTTTATACTGGTCTCATTATCTAGAATATTTGCTCAAGAGAAGGTAGTGACTAGAACATGGAAGATCTAAATGTTAATGAATGAATGAGTATAGTCTCTTTCACAGCAAGTTTACAAAAGAGGTGAAAGAAACAATAGAAATGTACTCCTAAAAAGAAATTCTTTGACTTACATTACAAAATAAGACTGAACATACACTCAGAAAGTACAATTTAGTAATGAGCCTTTATTATAGTTAATCAAAATAGTTTTGTAATTACTGTGCCAAAAAAAAAAAAACCCCAAAACCTACAACTGTATGTACCAGGATTAAAAATGCTGTTATCCTGGCACTGTCTGACCAAGTGAGAAGCTTCCTATATAGGAAAAAAGGAAACTAAATGATTTCATTTAATTTTAGAATGGCTTTGTGAACCTTTTTCTTTATAGGCTAGCTAAGGCAGCACTTCAATTCTAAGAAGAAGAGCAGACTTTAACTACATTAAATAAGAACAAGTCTGTGCAAGATGAAATGAAAGGCAGAATCCTGCGGTGAATATTAATTAGTATATATGAAAACTTTCCGTCAGAACACAGCTATTTACTTGTTTGTGAGCATAACACAGTAAATTTTCTTTTTTCACAATGGTTTTGAAAATCCTACATTTCTTTCGCATTATCATAAGATCCACACAATAGTTCTCACAATCTAACTCAAGAGCCATTCTGTCCCTTTGCACACTAAAAGCACACATTTCTTCTTTTAAAGTAACCAGAAAGTCTATGCCCCAGTCTGCAAATGAAGTCACAAAGAGATCAAAACCACAGAGCCTGCCTGATTGCCCTGAGCCTTTTCACTGAGAATACACTAAAATAAAGTTCTGGTGATTTATTGAGTAAGCCCTTTATTCAGACCCTGCTGGACTGCCACTATGTCTGAGCTGCTAATAGAACAGCAGGGCCTGCTCTGGGAGAGAGTGACGAGATGGGAGTGTGGGGGGTGAAGCTATGGGGCAAGAAGAAGGGGTCACATTTGCAGCAGGTGGATGGTGCCAGTTTAAGAACCAAATCCAACAGAACCCAAATCTCAGTCAACAAACTCTTGTGTTTTGGCCAGAGGGCCAAAACCATAAAGCCAAATAAAATAAGAATGAGGGACACCTGGCTGGCTCACTGGTAGAACATGAGACTCTTGATCTCTGGGTTGTGAGTTTGAGTCCCACGTTGGGTGTATAGATTACTTAAAAATAAAATCTTTTTTTTTTTTTAAGATTTTTATTTATTTATTCGACAGAGATAGAGACAGCCAGCGAGAGAGGGAACACAAGCAGGGGGAGTGGGAGAGGAAGAAGCAGGCTCATAGGCGGAAGAGCCTAATGTGGGGCTCGATCCCATAACGCCGGGATCACGCCCTGAGCCGAAGGCAGAAGCTTAACTGCTGTGCCACCCAGGCGCCCCTAAAAATAAAATCTTAAAAAAAAAATAAGAACTACCTCTTCACTCAAATTTATTTATTATACCTTAGAAGTATCATTACAGTGCCTTCAGAAAGGGATGTGAAGTTCTAGGTGGTAATATTTATAAATGAAGGAAACTGGTAAAAGCAAAGGCAAAAAGCATTGTTTATGCCTCCAAATTATATGTACAGAGGATACCATAGTCTTGGGAATTAGGACAATTGTAAAGAAGATTTCTGAATCAGTAAAAAAAAAAATCTGAATTACAGAACATGTAAAACATACGGGTTTTTTTTTAAGTATACTCGGTATACTCTTAAGAAATCAAAAGACAACCTGATGCAAAAACGGGCAAAGGATCTGAACAGACATTTCTGCAAGGAAGATCTACAAATGACCAATAAGCACACAAAAAGATGCTTAGCACCATTAGTCTTTAGGAAAATGCGAAATAAAACCACAGTAAAATACTACCTCACGTCTACAAGGATAGCTGTAACAAAAAGGACGGGCAATAACAAGTACTGAGAAGGATGTGGACAACCTGGAACCCTCATACACTGCTGGTAGGGTTGTAAAATGGTACAAATGCTTTTGGAAGATAGTTTGGCAGTTACTCAAAATGTTTAGAGTTGCCATATGACCAAACAACTGCACTACTAGATACACAACCAAAAGAAGTGAAAACTTATGATCACAGAAAAACTTGTACAAGAATGTTTATGGCACCATCATTCATAATAGCCAAAAACAATCCAAATGTCTATCAACTAATGAGTGGATAGATGAAATGTGCTATTATTCATACAATGGCAATAAAAGGGATGAAATACATGCTATGGCATGGGTGAACCCTGAAAACACAACGCTAAGTAAAAGAAGTCCGTCACAAAGGCTACATAGTGTATGATTCCATCTGTATGAAATGTCCAGAATGGACAAAGCCACTGTGACCAAGCAGATTAGTGGTTGCCTAGGGCTGGGAGGAATGGGGCAATAGGGAGTGACTGCTAATGTGTATGGTTTTTGTTTTGTTTTTTTTTTTGGTGATAAAAATGTTTTAGAATTAGTGATGATTGCACAACCTTATGAATATACTGAATAGCAGTGAATTTTATGGTATATGAATTAAATCTTAATTTTAAAAAATCGGTACCATTTCACATCCACCTGATTGGGAAAATGGAACACTTCCATTCTGCAGGTGAGAATGTAACTTGTGAAATCAAATTAAAAACCTCTGGCATCATCTAGTGAAGCTGAAGCTGCCCGCACCTGTGACCCAGCAACCTCACGCCACACATCGCACATGGGCACTTCGGTGTCATTATATGAATGTTCAAAGGAGCACTGTTTTTTAATATCAAGAAACTGGAAACAAAACTCAAAGGTTTATCATCAGTAAGATGAATGAATGGTGGTATATTCATACAACAGAGTTCTATGTAGCAGTACAAATGTATGAATTACAGCTACATTAAATCATGTGGATGGATGAAAAGATCACGTTGAATGGAAAAAACCCGGATCACTAAAGAATGTATCACCATGATTCCATTTAAATAAAGGTCAGCAATAGCTAAAACTAAACAATAAACTGTTCCCAGTTTACTGTATTTGCGTTTGTATTTCTAAAGAAAAGCAAGTGATGATAAATAAGAAATTCAAGAGAACGGTTACATTTAAAAGGGCACAGATTGGAGGGCGGGCATACAGTGGACTTTACTATTCTCTGAGACAGGTTTTACCAGGTTAGGGTTGGACATGCCATCAGGTACAACTTGTGAAAGTGTCAGTGAACATACCTGTGATATAACCTTCTAACGCCTTTGGCACCAGGGATTTAGCGAGTTTCAGATCCTCCAGGGAGCATTTGCCTGACTCCAGGCCAAAGGACATTCCCATTCGCTTCAGTACCTCGATGTCATCATGGATCTCAAAGGTGTTGTCAAAATTAAAAAGATATTCAAACCTGCATCAGAAAACAAACTTAGTATGGGGCTTCAGAGGGTAGGGGAGGGCTGCACCGTGTTGTACTCTGCACATTATGTAAAAGAATGAGGGCCTACACTCAGCTACAGTACTAGAAACTGTTACTGTTCAGAGCAGTAACGGTCATTCAGCTGTGTTCAGGGGAATGACAGCTCAAATAACCCACCTTCCCAATTAAAACAGTTTTCCTATGACAGACAAAAGGAGTCCGTAAACTTCAGCCCTCATTAAGCTGTTACAAATGGGACAACTTCGGTGTAAAGCCAATACTTTTCAAAGTTGTCCACAGCTTTGTCACAAAAGACAAATTACTAAGAAAGCCTTTTCAGTTTAGACATCCCTACTAGGAGTTGACCTAGTAGGTTTGAGGAAAAAAAAAACATTTTGGATGCTTACTTCATGTTCCTGAATCAAGTGTTAACTATAGCATACTTTAGATAACCAACAGATGGAAGAAGACTTTTCCCAAATGCACCAAAACTCAAATCCTGTCTTGAGAGCCTAAGAAGTGAAATGACTCAAGGAAAAGGTGTCACATAAATATATAGCACATTTCCAAATATTCTTGAAAAGTACCATATCAGGATGCCCAGCTGCCCACTACAATGTTTCCCAAAAAAGGCGAATATAGAAAAACCCAGTCCTTTTGACTCCTAGGCTAGGCCCTGGGGCACCTTCACCTACAGGCCTCAGGCCTCCAGGGACAGAGTGCAGGTGAATGTTCTGGCACAGTGGTGGGTTTATGTTGTCATGAATTCTTATTAAAATCATGAGAGGGTAAAATTAGTCACGCTGGATCTAAGATCAGGGCAAACATTACAATTTAAAGTGAAATGCCATGTTTAAATAATCTGAAGTATATAAATCTGAATAAAGGACATTAACAAAGTTTCAGGAAAAAAAAAACACAAAAAATCTAAGTGTGTGCCTGTCACAGGGATGATTCCTGGCATATGCTAAAAGCAGATGGTTCTGTAAATGTAATCCCCATTGTGAAAAAGCCTCCAGGCTAATTAAGGGGAAAAGATTGCATCACCGAAGCCACTGAAAGAAGAGGCTTTAGGATCTACCTTGAACAACAAGCTTCTGCAGGCTGCTCACGGCCTCCTTCCCTTCAGTCAGAGGAGGGCCGGGAAACGGCATGAGTCAGTAACCACCGAGAGATGGAAACCTCACCGGGCCCCAGCCTGGGATGAACACAATCTATAATTCTCTTAGGACAATGGTTCCCAGATTCTCTTGCTATTCTTTCGAGACTTAGACGACTAAGCGATGAAGAGAACTTAATAATCCCTCACAAAACAAGAGGCTAACTGGAGAAAATAGAATTCTAAGTTTGTTTCTCCTGAAAATACGTTGAACATTCTCTAGAATTCTCAGTTTTATGAGAATATGTTAACAGTCCCTGCAGATGTAGGTTTCTGTGAAGATTTTGCAATTGTGTGAATAATAATTCAGACACATACCATTTACTGACCACTGGGCTGGGTCCTTTAAGAACTGATCTATAACTTTTATTTATTTATTTATTTTTGAAGGAAAGTGTTTTTTTTTCAATAATATTTTTTTATTATGTTAGTCACCATACAGTACATCCCTGGTTTTTGATGTAAAGTTCGATGATTCATTAGTTGTGTATAACACCCAGTGCACCATGCAATACGTGCCCTCCTTACTACCCATCACCAGCCTATCCCATTCCCCCACCCTCCTCCTCTCTGAAGCCCTCAGTTTGTTTCTCAGAGTCCATAGTCTCTCATGCTTCATTCCCCCTTCTGATTACCCCCCTTTTCTTTATCCCTTTCTTCTCCT
>NC_048223.1:7115352-7337603 GCF_002007445.2 Ailuropoda melanoleuca | reverse complement strand
GGCTCCTTCCACAATTTAGCTATTGTGGACAATGCTGCTATGAACATTGGGGTGCATATAGCTCTTCTCTTCACTACATCTGCATCTTTGGGGTAAACACCCAGGAGTGCAATGGCTGGGTCATAGGGTAGCTCAATTTTTAACTTTTTAAGGGACCTCCACACTGTTTTCCAGAGTGGCTGTACCAACTTGCATTCCCACCAACAATGTAGGAGGGATCCCCTTTCTCCACATCCTCTCCAACAATTGTTGTTTCTTGCCTTGTCTATCTTTGCCATTCTAACTGGCGTAAGGTGGTATCTCAGTGTGGTTTTGATTTGAATTTCCCTGATGGCTAATGATTTTGAACATTTTTTCATGTGTCTGTTAGCCATTTGTATGTCTTCATTGGAAAAGTGTCTGTTCATATCTTCTGCCCATTTTATGATTTGTTTATTTGTTTCTCGTGTATTGAGTTTGAGAAGTTCTTTGTAGATCTTGGATACCAGTCCTTTATCTGTGGTGTCCTTTGCAAATATATTCTCCCATTCCGTGGGCTGTCTCTTAGTTTTTTTGACTGTTTCCTTGGCTGTGCAGAAGCTCTTTATCCTGATAAAGTCCCATAAGTTCATTTTATCTTTTATTTCTCTTGCCTTTGGAGATGTGTCGTGAAAAAGGTTGCTCTGGCCGATGTCATAGAAGTTGTTGCCTATGTTCTCCTCTAGAATTTTGATGGATTCCTGTCTCACATTGAGGTCTTTCATCCATTTGGAGTTTATTTTTGTGTATGGTGTGAGAGAGTGGTCAAGTTTCATTCTTTTGCATGTAGCTGTCCAATTTTCCCAGCACCATTTATTGAAGAGACTGTCTTTTTTCCACCGGATGTTTTTTCCTGCTTTATCAAAGATTAGTTGCCCAAAGAGCCGAGGGTCCATTTCTGGGTTCTCTATTCTGTTCCATTGGTCGATGTGTCTGTTTTTGTGCCAGTACCATGCTGTCTTTGTGATCACAGCTTTGTAGTACAGCTCGAAATCCGGCATTGTGATGCCCCCAGCTTTGTTTTTCCTTTTCAACAGTTCCTTGGAGATTCGGGGCCTTTTCTGGTTCCATACAAATTTAAGGACTATTTGTTCCAGTTCTTTGAAAAATGTCCTCGGTATTTTGATCGGGATAGCATTGAAAGTGTAGATTGCTCTGGGTAGTATGGACATTTTAACTATGTTAATTCTTCCAATCCATGAGCATGGAATATTTTTCCATCTTTTTATGTCTTCCTCAATATCTTTCAAAAGTGATCTATAGTTTCTAGGATATAGGTCCTTTACGTCTCTGGTTAAGTTAATTCCAAGGTAACGTATGGTTTTTGGTGTTATTGTAAATGGGATGGATTCCCTAATTTCTCTTTCTTCAGTCTCGTTATTCGTGTATAGAAATGCAACTGATTTCTGGGCATTGATTTTGTATCCTGCCACCTTACTGAATTGTTCTATAACTTCTAATAGTTTGGGAGTGGATTCCTTTGGGTTTTCCATATAGAGTATCATGTCATCTGCAAAGAGAGACAGTTTGACTTCTTCTTTGCCGATTTGGATACCTTTGATCCCTTTTTGTCTTCTGATTGCTGTTGCAAGGACTTCTAGTACTATGTTGAATAATAGTGGCGAGAGTGGGCATCCTTGTCGTGTTCCTGATCTTAAGGGAAAGGCTTCCAGCTTTTCCCCATTGAGAATAATGCTTGCAGTAGGCTTTTCATAGATGGCTTTTATGAGATTGAGAAATGTACCCTCTATTCCTACACTCTGAAGGGTTTTAATCAGGAAAGGATGCTGTATTTTGTCAAATGCTTTTTCTGCATCAATTGAGAGGATCATATGGTTCTTGAGTCTTTTCTTGTTGATATGATGTATCACATTGATTGATTTGCGAGTGTTGAACCATGCTTGCATCCCAGGTATGAATCCCACTTGGTCATGATGGATAATCCTTTTAATGTACTGTTGGATTCTATTAGCAAGGATCTTGTTGAGGATTTTGGCATCCATATTCATTAGAGAAATCGGTCTGTAATTCTCCTTTTTGAGGGGGTCTTTGCCTGGTTTGGGGATCAAGGTAATATTAGCCTCATAGAATGAGTTTGGTAGCTTTCCTTCTGTTTCTATTTTTTGAAATAGCTTTAGGAGAATAGGTATTATTTCTTCTTTGAATGTTTGGTAGAATTCCCCAGGAAAACCGTCTGGGCCTGGAGTTTTATTATTTGGAAGGTTGTTTATCACTGACTCAATTTCTTCATAGTTAATTGGCCTATTTAAGAAATCTATTTCTTCCTGTTTCAGTCTTGGTAGTTTATAGGTTTCCAGGAAGGCCTCCATCTCTTCCAGATTGTTTAGTTTTTTGGCATATAGCTGTTGATAAAAGTTTCTAATAATCCTTGCAATTTCAATGGTGCTGGTCGTGACCTCTCCCTTTTCAGTCATAATTTTAATAATCTCAGTCCTTTCTCTTTGTTTTTGGACAAGTTTTGCCAGTGGTCTATCAATTTTANAGGCCTGTTCTTCTGTTGCTGTTCCAGCTTCTTGAGGTGAGAATATAAAAACTGCATTTTAGATTTTTCTGTTCTTTTGAGTGAGGCTTGGATGGCTATGTATTTTCCCCTTAGGACTGCCTTTGCAGTCCCATAGGTTTTGGGCTGTTGTGTTTTCATTCTCGTTGGTCTCCATAAATTGTTTAAATTGATTTTTGATTTCCTGGTTTATCGAATCATTCTTGAGCAGGACGGTTCTTAGTTTCCAAGTGTTTCAGTTTCTTCCAAATTTTTCCTTGTGATTGAGCTCCAATTTCAAAGCATTGTGGTCTGAGAATATGCAGGGAATAATTTCAGTCCTTTGGTATCGGTTGAGACCTGTTTTGTGACCCAGAACATGATCTATTCTTGAGAATGTTCCATGGGCATTAGAATAGAATGAGTATTCTTTTGTTCTGGGGTGTAGTGTTCTATATATATCTATGAGGTCCATCTGGTCTAGTATGGCATTCAAAGCTCTTGTCTCTGTTGATTTTCTGCTTGGGTGATCTATCTATTGCTGAGAGTGGAGTGGTGAGGTCCCCTACTATTAGCGTATTTTTATCTTATGTCTCTTTATTCTGATTAAGAGTTGGCTTGTGTATCTTGCTGCTCCCCTGTTGGGGGCATAGATATTTATAATTGTCATATCCACCTGTTGGATACATCCTTTAATAATAATATAGTGCCCTGGGGCACCTGGGTGGCACAGCGGTTAAGCATCTGCCTTCAGCTCAGGGCGTGATCCCGGCGTTCTGGGATCAAGCCCCACATCAGGCTTTTCTGCTACGAGCCTGCTTCTTCCTCTCCCACTCCCCCTGCTTGTGTTCCCTCTCTAGCTGGCTGTCTCTATCTCTGTCAAATAAATAAAAAATCTAAAAAAAAAAAAGAATAATATAGTGCCCTTCTGTATCTCTACAGTCTTTAGTTTAAAATCCAATCTGTCTGATATGAGAATTGCTACCCCAGCTTTCTTTTGAGGTCCATTGGCATGAAAGATGGTTTCCCATCCCTTTACTTTCAATCTGGATGTATCTTTAGGTTCAAAATGAGTCTCTTGTAGACAGCAAATGAATGGGTCATGTCTTTTTACCCAATATGCAACCCTGTGGCATTTTATGGGAGCAGTTAGGCCATTCACATTGAGAGTGATTATTGAGAGATATGATTTTAATGATGTCGTGTTACCTGTAAAGTCTTTGTTTCTATAGATTGTAACTTTCTGTTCTGTATCACTCTTGGGGCCTTTTTACTTTTATAGAACCCCCCCCAATATCTCCTGTAGGGCTGGTTTCGTGGTTATGAAATTGGTCAGTGACTGGCGATTCTGGAAGGTCCTTATCTCTCCATCAATTCTGAATGACAGCCTTGCTGGATAAAGGATCCTTGGCTGCGTGTTTTTCTCTGAAAGAGCTTTAAAAATGCCCCCCCCCCAACCCTTTCTCTCATTCCAGGTCTGTGTAGACAGGTCTGACGTAATCCTGATACTTTTGCCTTGGTACATGAGAAATTTCTTTGCCCTGGCCGCTTTCAATACTGTAACCTTGGATCTAATATTTGCAAATTGCACTATGACATGACGTGGCATGGGTTTGTCGTGATTGAGCTTGGGAGGGGTCCTCTCTGCCTCTTGGACACGGATGCTTGTTTTCTTTGCTAGATTAGGGAAGTTTTCAGCTACAATTTCTTCAAATATGTCTTCTAGACCTCTCTTTTTCTCCACGCTCTCAGGGATGCCAATGATTCTGACATTGAAACGTTTCATTGAGTCAGTAATCGCCCGTAACCTACATTCTTGTGATTGGATTTTTTTTTTAAAAGATTTTATTTATTTATTTGACAGAGACAGCCAGCGAGAGAGGGAACACAAGCAGGGGGAATGGGAGAGGAAGAAGCATGCTTCCAGCAGAGGGGCCTGATGTAGGGCTCGATCCCATAACACCGGGATCATACCCTGAGCTGAAGGCAGACGCTTAACGACTGTGCTACCCAGGTGCCCCGAGATTGGATTTTTTTGAGCCAAGTTTCTGTTTTAGCTTTTTCTTCTATCATCTCATCCTCCAATTTGCTGATTCGTTCTTATGCCTCATTTACCCTGGCCGTCAGGGCATCTAGTTTTGACTGCATTTGATTCATAGCATTTTTAATTTCTGCCAGATTCGCTCTCATTTCCGCCCTTAGAGATTCTATATTCTCGTTAATATTTTCGTTAATATTTTTTTCAAGTCTACACATCATCTTGACCATTGTTACTCTTAACTCCATTTCTGATAATTTGGTTATATCCATATCCATTATTTCTGTGGCAGAGGCCACAGACTCATTGTCTTTTCTTTGCTGGGGGGGATTTCTCCTTCTCGTCATTCTGATGAGGAGAGGTTGTGGGGTTGTCCAGAGCCCAAATTATTGACCAGGACCCAGGCAGTGTGCGCTTGTTTTATAGGGACCTTAGGGATGTGGGCTTGATTTTTCAGCCTGCCTTCTGGGGGAGGGGCCTGCCGCACTGGTACTCAGGCAACCTTGTTTGGGTAGAGTCTCCCTNTTAGGGATGTGGGCTTGATTTTTCAGCCTGCCTTCTGGGGGAGGGGCCTGCCGCACTGGTACTCAGGCAACCTTGTTTGGGTAGAGTCTCCCTGTCCCCTGCGAGGGGGGATGAGGATGGGCACACTGTGAGCCGGTATTTCCAGGCTTTTGTTCTCTGGCGGCTTTCCCTGGCGGTCTGCTGTGCCTCTTCTGAGAGTCAGAGCAGCAGCNTCTCAGAACAGAGGGATCGCAGTCCGCTCTCCACTGGGTTCTTCTGGCCACTTTAACTCTGTTTCTGTTGGTGCTGCTAAACCCTACAGTGTCCCAGGATGTGCGCCCCACACCCTGCGTCCAAGCCCTCACTTCCAGGGCCAGCGGGTCTCTGTCCTTTGTGTTTCTAACACCGCCAGCAGCCAGCCGCCCCTGCGCGCTCTGGAGCTCCATTTCAGTGTGGTTCGTGCACTCCGGAGCTCCGGATTTCAGACTGGTCGTGCGCGTTCCCTGGCTCCTGGTCACAGTCTGCTCTCTTGCGGGTACTGGTCCGCGAGTCTGCCCGCTCCCCCGTGCAGGTGGCTACCGCTTCCCGGTGCCCGAACGTGGAGGCTCCCTCTCCCTTCCGTTTATCTTTCAATATCTGTGCATGGTTTCACGGCTCCCCGCTTCGTACCTCAATACTCAGCGCTGGAGATGTTCATTTGTAGANAGTGCCCGAACGTGGAGGCTCCCTCTCCCTTCCGTTTATCTTTCAATATCTGTGCACGGTTTCACGGCTCCCCGCTTTGTACCTCAATACTCAGCGCTGGAGATGTTCATTTGTAGAGATCCAGATGTATCTTCCTGCGTCTCAGGCTGATTCCATGGGTGTTCAGGACAGTCTGGTACCTATCCAGCTCGACTCAGGGGACCGGCTGAAAAAGGGGACCCCTACTCCTCCGCCCTCTTAACTCCTCCCCTGATCTGTAACTTTTAAAAACCAGCAAGTTAGGTACTGTAAATCTTACTTTTGTGGAGGAAGCATCCAGATCTCAGAAAGGTTAAGAAATTATGTAGAGAGAAGATAAGACTGAAAAATGGATCTTCTAACTTCATACTATTTTTAATTGTGTCTATAGTCTTAATTATCAAATATACTTTTGAAATTCCTGCTCACCGTTTTTCTTTTTCTTTTGGCACCTTCTTATTTAAATGACCTAGAATCTCTGTATGCAATCAAGATAAACAGGGGAAGCAACACTGCGTGAGAAAACAGTGGGGAAGACAAGGGAAGGCAAAGCCCAAGGGCAATGCTATAGCTCTAAGGAGAGGTCCCAGTCTCCCTTGGACAGTCTTGGACTATGCCTGTGGTACTGATGTAATTACTGAGCCCTCTTTTGCTTTCAAATGAATTTGGTCAATGGATTATATGCTGACTCCTTGTAACAGCAGCTAATATTTATAAAGGGCTTGCCTTGGGTCAGATCCTTTAAAGACATCATTGTATTTAATTCTCACAACAAGGCTAGGATATGGTAGAGGCCTTGGAATCATCCCCTTTTGTTCTTCAGAAAAATGCTTCAAAGCAGCTAAATGGGGGAGCCACAATCCACACTTGGGTCTGTCTCATTCCACACCCGATTCCCTCAACCATCTCAGGACACTGGTCACAGCCTGAAGACCATGATCATTTTCAGGAAGGGTAAAATGAATTACAAATTAATTCTTAGCAGTAATTTTAAAACTGCTACTTCTCACTTGCTATGATAAATATCATCATCAACTTTAGTTAAAATGTAAAAAAATGTTGGTGGGAATGTAAATTGGTGCAGGCACCATGGAAAACAGTACGGAGGTTCCTCAAAAATTTAAAAATAAAACTACAATATGATCCAGCAGTCTTACTTTTGTGTATATATCTGAAGAGTCACTATTTCACAAAGATATCTCCACCCCCATGTTCACTGTAGCATTATTTACAATAGCCAAGATACAGAAACAACCTCACTGTCTACTGATATATGAATGGATGAAGAAAATGTGGTATATGTGTATGTGTGTGTATGCGTGTGTGTGTATAAATGGAATATTAGGCCATAAAAAAAAGGAAATTCCAACATTTGCAACAACGTGGGTGGACCGTGAGGGCATTATACTAACTGAAATAAATCAGACAGAGAAAGACAAATACTGGATGATTTCACTTCTATGTGGAATCTAAAAAAAATGAACTCACAGATGCAGAAAATAGACTGTTGGTTGCCAGAGGTGGGGGTAGATAAAATGGGTGAAAGTGATCAAAAGGTATAAACTTCTAGCTATAAAATAAGTAAGAAAAAAAGAAAGCAGAGAATGCTTCTAGCATTTTCATGTCCACTCAATAATAAACAGGGGCACACTCAACTATGATACAGCAGAACAAGGAAACAAGTACCTTAATGCTACATGTTGACCCAAAATACTTCCACACTAAACTATGGAAGTGAATCACCGGTGAGCCCACTTTGTCCCAGGCCCTCACTGATGGTCTACTGTAAGGCACTTACTTGCCCAGGGTTACCACACACGTGTACACACACACATCTTGGCTGGGGTCCGGGCTCCAGTATGTATATAGTACAGGCAGTATGGTGCCAGGCACAAGACAGGGGCTGCAGAGGGTGAGTGACGAAGAATGCACTAGGAGCTGGCAGCACTCCACGGCTGCACAGGTGTTTCCCATGCCCCAGGGAGGTCAGCCTTGAGGGCTCAGATAATGAAGGACACCCTTCTTCATGGTGCAAATGATAGGAATGTGTTCACAGGAGGCCAGCCCTAACAGTCCTCCCCCGGTTCTCCACTCACTTGTCACTGGAGATGCTGCAATCTATGACTGTTTTCCTGCTTGTATTGATGATTATAAATGGCAGCTGAATGGTGGAGTTCAGAGCTGGAGGGCCCTGGTTCTGCTGTTCATTTTGCCGATTTCTCTGAACCAGGTTCTTGAAAGCGATTTGCTGTAATGATCAAGAAAAAGAGTATGGTCATTTAATGTGGATAAGTGAGTTGGCATTAAATGAATTAAAATAAATACATTTAAGAAATAGTATTAGAGTATTAGAAATTAGAGAGTTTAAATACTATTAGAAAGTTTAAATAGTATGAAATAGTATTAACGGTATTAGAAATTAGAGTTACTAAAGAGGCCACCTACCTATAAGTGAATTAAAATGAAATATTTAGGAAAAAAGATTAGAATGATCTAACTCAGATACATTTCAAGGGAAAACATATAGTTTCAAATGATGTTTAACATCATCCTAATGTAAATAATGGGGCCTATGGCTTCTGTTATCCATAGATACAGGATCTTACAAATCTGGGAGAGCCCATGAGTGCCTGCAGCTCTTCTTAAAGTGGCACAGAGAAAGTGATACCAAGTGAACTTATATTTTCCATTTATCTAACACAGACCCTCGGGAGTTTGGGATTAAATACACCTTTTAGATCATCTAGCTCAGGGATATGCAAACTTTATAAAGCCACAGAATCCTTTCTTCAAATGAAATCTATGGGACACTATATAAAACAGACGAAAGTAGCGTTGCTCTGGCTGGCTGCAGTGGGGCAGGGAGTCCAGAGCCCAGCAGCTCTGCCCTCACTCACCCCTTAGGTTCCTAGGGCAGCTCCACAGAATTCCCGAATCCTCAGGGCACAGCTAGAATCTGGCCTGACCCACTGCCCACCCGACATCTTCCAGGCAAGAAACTGAGGCTTAGCACTTGTAAGATATATCAAGGACTGAATCTTTATACTGAATCTTGCCGCTATTTTTAGTTATAACCATTTTTTGCAAGTCAAAGAAGTGACTGCCCACCCCCCTTTTAATAAGGCAAATGTATCACAGAATTCCATAGCTACAAAGACTACGCAATTCAACTTTTTCATCTGCTCATGAAACAGTGGTTTTAAATGCTCCTAAAGTCAGATTCACTCATTCCCTTTCATCGACGTGTCCCATCTTACCTAGTAGTGATGAATTTAAGTTACTTTTATATTTTAGCAATCTTATCCTAAGATTATTTATTTTAAGTTCTGAGCCTTAACAAAAGTTTAATTAAGATTATTTTTATCTTAAAATGACAGGGTACTATCCCTAGAAAGTGAACATTTACTCCTAAAATGCACAAAACAAAAGGGATACCAATTTATTCTAGCCCTAACAGTGTGTTCAAAAATCACTATCAATACCAATCACTTCAAAAAACTATCACTATTGGGCACCAGGGTCGCTCAGTCAGTTAAGTGTCTGCCTTCAGCTCAGGTCATGATCCCAGAGTCCTGGGATCAAGCCCCACGGGGGGGGGGGGGGGGCCCCTGCCNCCTGCTCAGTGGGGAGCCTGCTTCTCCCTCTCCTCCCTGCTGGTGTGTGTTCTCTCTTTAAACAAAACAAAACGAAAAACCAAACTATCACTATCAATACTATCAAACATTACTGAAAACACTTCATGATTTTCTGCTGGTAAAGAATGAGGGCTGTTTTATATTCATTGCTTAATTTACTTAATGTTGAAAAAATACACTATTGATACTGTAAAACTGAGAAAAAGAATTAGATGTTTGAATATTTCTGCCCAGATTCTCTTCCCTTCTACTAGAAAAAGCATCTCAGGAGATGCTCTCATACTCTGCCCTATAGCTCTGTGGCCCTAGTGCCATGGCAGGGCCTCAGCATAGGACGGAATATCAGCAGTAATAAGTAAGAGTCCTTATATATTTGTGACTCACTGTTCACTATTGTGTACATTTAATAGCATCAAAGATTTTTCTGGTGAAGAAAGCAGTAATAACATATATAATGTTATTCAGACAGTAAAAAGAAAAATCACCTCCCATTTGTTTTGAATGGATTTCCTTTGTTGCCCTTTGATTGATTTCCTTCAGCCTTTTGTTCTTTTCCAGGCTCATTAACATCAATTTCAGAGGCTGATAAGAGGGCAGGTGCACACATTCACTTTGCTATACATTAGCAGCCCTGGAAAAGGTTTAAGGGCTGGAAAAGGTATCACAGTTATAATGATAAAAGTAGGGTATCTGGATCACCTACAGATATCACCTACTCACACCCTTCCTTGTCTACATTACCAAGGGTAAATGAGAAGTGGTGGAAGTAAAACTGGGAAGTAAAACTGACCCGTGTCATGTGATGTCAGTGAGTGGTGACATTAACTTGCTTAAAATTAAGCTAGCTTTGCCATGGTAAATTATTGGTATTCAGGGACATGTTTAATTTACTTTCTGAGAAAACTACATCAATGTTATTTGACGAACGAGAGATAAAACACTAGCAGGAAATAAGCTGTATGTATGTCTACCAGAAGACCAGATAGTAGCTGTTTTCAGTTATACTTTGGGTTTCATTTTAATGTTGAGGGAGACCTACTTTTATAAATGTTGACAGCTAGGTTACCCCTGGGTTGAAATCTTCTATAAATATTTGGTTTGAGAGACAGAAGAGGAAAAGAAATTTAGGACTTAAAAAAATAGTGTTCATTGTACAAAGATAAGCAGAGGAAAAAATATTCAACTTCATTCTTTATGAAGGCTGTCCAGGGATGTGAATGTCCCACCTACATGAAGGTGATCATGCCCAGCACCTTCTTTCTCATGAACAGAGAAGTACAGGCATACTGATAAACAGGGTTTCTAAGTAACATCTACCAAAAATCAAGCTCCAAAAGGTTACATGAGGATTTTGAGGAAATCTAAGGAAGGCCTGGCAAAGAGGTGAGGGAGTGTGAGCTAGTGAGAAACCATGAGGGGACAGGGACAGCAAAGGAAGCTGGGGGAAGGAACGTGGATGAGAAGCCGGTGCCTGGCAGGCCAGGTCGCAGGAGGCAGAATTCCACAGGGAAGAGCCTAGCAATAAACCGTCAGCTTTCAAGTTTTTTGTTTTGTTTTGTTTTGTAAGCTGCAGAACACTCTCTTCAAACAAAACCTTATTTGGAAACCCAGCATGAAAAATACATCAAATGCTTGCTCCAGCGCTAGCTCCTCAGGTAGGTCCCACAAGGTTCAGAGTGAAAAGCAGACAGAACACAGTACGGAAGAAAGAAATGGCCTAATCAGGGTGGAACGTCACCTTTGGAGCTGGCCTATGTCTGGGCAATCTCTGCTCTATCTGCTGCTACTCCTCTGCCCTTGCTCTGCTTCCTTCTCAGATCACACATAGGTCTCTGCAAGGTCTAAACGGTCTTCTCTTGCTGCTCTGATTTATACATGAACATGAAATAAACAAGCAAATATAAGCATCTAGAAAGTGAAAAACAAAAATGTGGAACATTTAAGAATACCTAACATATTCTGTCCATTAGACAAAGGGAGTGTTTTGGAAAAACTCTGCTACAATATTTGGTAACTTGTTACCTTTATTTCTGGAAAGTGGATTACATCAAAAATTAAACAGGATCTAACGGCTGTCAAATCAAAGTGGATTTTATGAGTGGTTGAGAAGGCTTTTCATATAAAGACAATTTGCTCCCTAAATGAGTGAAACCATATGATAATTGTCTCATTTATGGAACATAAGAAATAGGAAGATTGGTAGGAGAAGAAAGGGAAGAATGAAGGGGGGGGTAAACAGAAGGGGGAATGAACCATGAGAGACTATGGACTCTGGGAAACAAACTGAGGGCTTCAGGGGTGGGGGGTGGGGGATTGGGATAGGCCGTTGATGGGTATTAAGGAGGGCACATATTGCGTGGTGCACTGGGTGTTATACACATACACACACACACACACACACACACACACACACACACACAAGACATTGGATATGATACAATATAAAGTATGATGAACTAATCAAAAAAATTGTTGAATCATCACATTGTATTCCTGAAACTAATATAACACTGTCTGTAGTTATACTTCAAGAAAAAAAATAAAGAACAAAAACAAAACAAAACAAAACAAAATAAAGATAATTTGCTGATTTAAAAAAAAGCATAAAGACCGTCTGGGGTCATTTTAAAAAGGGTTTCTGATTGCATTGAAAATGACCCCAGTGTACTGCTCAAAGTGAATTTTTACAGCAACTGCAATTACCAAAAATAAAATTAAAAAAAAAAAAAGTCCATGTGATTTTACCTCACATGATTTTATACATTGGCTCTATTATATTTAAAAAAACCACCCAAATTCCAGGCAATTATCCGAAACAGTATAAATACAAGGATCCTTATTACACTATAAAAGCTAATTTTCTTAAAAAGAAATGCATTTTAACTTTTGGTATTTCTATGAAGCTTACTGAATCATTACATGTTATTCTGTTATCTATAGATAATAAATTATTACAGGTGGATTTGATTATTTTACTCAAAGTGCCTGAAGTTTAACGAGCCTTACTTCTTGATATTCCAAATGAGGACTAAAATGAACACACAAAAGGACTTCTGATGGTTTTTGTTCAGAGTAAGGGTCAGAAGTAAATCGCAAAATGTAAGGCATGCACAGGGCAGGTGACCTGCCCTCGGGCCACGATGGTGGTGAGAGACAGAACCATCTTAAAGGAAGACCATGTGGATGGTGGTGAGCTCAGATGTGGAGGAGGCCGCCCTAGTGTGGTCCCACCAGACACTACTCAAAAGGCAGCCAAAGTAGAAAACACTGATTCTAAAACCAAGTAAGCAGAGCAGAACATAGGCAGGGAAAAGAATGAAAACCATCCCAGCATCTTTACCTGCAGGAGAAGTTCTTGCAGCTGAGCCCGCTTCTGCTTTATCCGTTCTATCCTCCTCTGCTTCTCTATCTTTAAAACACAGGTCACAAAATAACATGAACATATGGAGAGTAAAAAAGTACTGCTCACTTTCCAGGTCCCAATTCTGAGGTTTCAAGAATTTTCCTTAAGGGGAGCCCGGGTGGCTCAGCTGGTTAAGCAACCAACTCTTGGCTTTGGCTCAGGTCATGATCTCAAGGTCCTGGGACTGAGCCCTGCATTGGGCTTTGCGCTCAGTGCAGTGTCTTCTTGGAATTCTCTCCCTCTCCATCTCCCTGTTGTTCCCCCCCGCCCCTGCCGCTTGTGCTCTGCATTCTCTCTCTAAAATAAATAAATCTTAAAAAAAAAAAAAAAAAGAAAAGAATTTTCCTTAAAACTCAATCCATTTTAACTACCAAAATCAATAAAGGCATATCACAGCTTTTTGGGGAGCAGGGGTTGGGGTAAGCAAGTAGGCACAATAGCAGAATTGTGGTAACATCATCATTAATGAAACCCATCCACTTAATAAATACTTGATATGCAGTACTTGTTGCTATTTTCAAATTCTAATCAGAGTAACAGCTAACACTTAGTGAATACTTACTCTGTGTGCCACCAACTCAACCAAGCACTTTACACACATTATCTTTTTTTTTCCTACACACATTATCTGAAGGCATCATCACAAGACCCTATGAGGTAAGTACTATTGTTATCCATTTGCATGTAAGGAAGTAGAGGAATGGAGGGTTAAGTAACTGCCCAAGGTCACACAGCTAGGGAATGGCAAGAGTCAGGATTTGTACCTAAGCCATCTGGTTCCAGAGACCTTACTATTAATTACTTTCTTATATTACTCCCTAACCCAAAAAATGAGGTAAAATCTCATTTAAGATTTCATTTTAACTGGCTTTTAAATGGGCATAGCTCCTAATACAGATAGCCTATATAGTCAATGCACAAGTCCTACTTGTAGTAAGGAACATTCTTATGGGACAAATTTCCCAGCTTCACACTATTATTTTCCTCACTCTTACAACTACCTAGAAAATAGGAATTAGGGTCTGAATTTCCTTGTAGATGAGTTCCTCACTGTGTCTTTGGGCAAAAGTCAATGACAACAAACATGACATTTTTCTTGTCTACTCCAACAGTGTTGCTTTTTTGCTCCCCATCTACTCTAGTCTGCACCAAGAGTTTCCTCTCATTCCTCTTCTAACCACTAAAGCACTTTCATCCTAAATTACTTAAGATTCACTTGAAAAATCTATGTGGCTTTCTATATTTGAAACGAGTTTCCCCTCTCTATCTGCAGCTGTGACAGGCCAGGCCCCTACCTGCCCCTCATGCCCCCCATCTAACACCAGGCCAAGTTGTATCGATTCTACCTCTAAAACACTTCTCCAACCTCATGCCACTGACTTAACTCAGACCATTTTCAATACACCCCCTCAATTTCCTTCCTCATCTTCCCGTCAGTTCAATTTCTAACCCATCAGGAGGGTGATCCCTTAGAATATGTCCTATCAGTTCTCCTGTTAATAATTTTTCAAAAGCTTCCCACTGTTTCCAGAATCAGGCCTCCAAAGCTTCACACTCAGAAATCTACCCCCTTTAGACCTGCCTGCACTCTGGTCACACCCAGCTGCGTGCATGCTTTCTTATGCCTGCCTCTGCCCATGCAGGGCCTCTGGAAGGCCCTCCCTGCCCTGAACCACTGGGCAAACACCCTCCTCACCACTGAGCTCCAGGAAATTTTTTCTTTTCTTGGTAAAGACCTCTCTCATCTCCCTTACCAGAGAATCTGTACATACGTCTTTCACAGGAATAACTCATCACAGTTTGGTAACTTCTTTTATGTTTTTCCTTTCCTCAATTAGAATGAAAGCTCCTGGGGTCAGAGATTTTTTTGTTTTGTTTTGTTTTAAGATTTTATTTATTTATTTGACAGAGAGAGACAGCCAGCGAGAGAGGGAACACAAGCAGGGGGAGTGGGAGAGGAAGAAGCAGGCTCATAGCAGAGGAGCCTGGTGTGGGGCTCCATCCCACAACGGTGGGATCACGCCCTGAGCCGAAGGCAGAAGCTTAACGACTGCGCCAGGCAGGCGCCCCGGGGTCAGAGATTTTGTCTTGTATAATCTTTGGGTACACACACAGTAACTGCTAATAGATTTTTTCTTCTTGAGGCTTTGTTATCAGCTTAATATTACTGGTAATAAAAACAATCCTTGGGACACGTGAGTGGCTCAGTCAGTTAAGGGTCTGCTTTCGGCTCGGGTCACAATCTCAGGGTCCTGGGATCCAGTTCTGCATGGGGCTCCTTGCTCAGCGGGGAGCCTGCTTCTCCCTCTGCCTGCTGCTTTTTCTCTCCTACAAATAAATAAAATCTTTAAAAAAAAATTAGAGAAAAAAATTAAAAAAAAAAATTCCACTCTTTCAGAAGGAGACAAGGAGCTCATTTCCACTCTAGCATCTGAAAAACATTCTACAACCTCTGATGAACGTCTAATTTCTCCCTCCACCCACAAGTACAATACCAAATAAATTCTGATTTGCTGAGTGGAAAAAGGACTGAGAAAAACATGAAAGCAACCATATTTATTGCCAGAAACTATATTTAACCTCAATTTATTCCATTTATGGCCATGACCGTACAATTATGTCAAATCAATTTAAAACCAGAAGGTCAGGGTACATGCTCATATAGGAAAGATTTTCTATAATGATTAAAGTTAATGGAATAAAAAATGTTTTTGCACACATCATCCCCAAATTCATGTAAGCTGAACTTTCTATCCTTTCTGATAAAGATACAGATGAAATATCGTTCTGTTGCCACTGATGTGAGAATCAAAGATAAAAGTTTAAACACAAAAGGTAAACAGCCAGTTTGATCTTTTTTTTTTGAATCCATACAGCAAGCATTTAGTCAAATAAGATATTACTTCTATCTATGAGTTGTCAAAAATTTATTAGTAGAGTGCTCAGAATTAAACTAGAATAAAATAAAGACCTTCTCTAAAAAACAGTAAAATCAAGTTATTTAATTTCTATGTCCCTCAGTTTCATCAGGACATCAAACTATACACCTCTCTAAATCTCCTTCCAGTTCTAAAACTGTACACAGAAGAGTCTGTTAAAAAAAAAAAAAAAGACGTAGTATACATGAACAAGTAGAAATATTTTAATATTATATGTATTTCTAAATTAAAATGCCTCTTATGGGGGCACCTGGGTGGCTCAGTTGGTTAAGAGTCTACCTTTGGCTCAGGTCATGATCCCAGGGATCAATCCCTGCATCGGGCTCCCTGCTTGGCGGGGAGTCTGCTTCTCCCTCTCCCTCTGCCACCCCTCCTGCTTGTGCTATCTCTCAAATAAATAAATAAAACCAAATAAAATGCTTCTTATGAAAAATAAAGCAAACTACTATTTAAAACAGATTTTCCTCACTTACCTCAAGATTTTGACATTCCTGAGCAGAATTGGTAGGCAGGCCAATCCACTTGATTTCTTTTTTTTCCTTTGAAATTATGTTCATTGCCATTAGCACATTTAAAGCATCATAAACTCTTCTCCTAATATTCTTCTGGTCATAAGCCTGCTAAAAAATATTTTTAATGAGTGATACATTTCAAGGGTTAAAATACAAAGGATATTAAGATATTTAATTAATATCTTTATTATAATATCTTTGGAGTGTTTAAAGAATTCTATACCCAGTGAAAATACCTTCAAAAGTAAAGATGAAATAAAGGTACTTTCAAATAATCTAAAAGATAAAACAATCTAAAATATAAAGATTATGTTAGCAACAGATCTAAATTAAAAAATACTAAAGGGCTTTCTTCAGGTAGAAGAAAGGTGGATGGGATCCAAGGTGGAAGTTTGGAGATGTAGGATTGAATGAAGCCCAACACGAAAGATAAATATGTGGGTATATCTCAATTAACACTCACTTTATAAAACAATAATGTCTTGTGGAATCAAGAATATATACAGAACTAACATACATGACAACAGTATATACATCTGAAAGGGGTAATGGAGTTGAGTTGTTAGTTAAAGTGGGATAAAGCCCTGCACTGTCTGGGAGGACCTTAGACTTTGAAAAGTCAAGGATGCATGTGCTTTTCAAGTATGTAGTCCAGGGACTAGTGCTGATCTAAAAACTTTTACTAGTCTACAATGAAAATAGGGAACTTGCACCAAAATGTCGTCATATAGATCACTAAAACACACTGTTTACTTCAGCATTTTTTTTTTGGTAGGAAGATTTTTCTA
Organism: Ailuropoda melanoleuca; assembly: GCF_002007445.2. Lineage (NCBI taxonomy): Eukaryota > Metazoa > Chordata > Mammalia > Carnivora > Ursidae > Ailuropoda > Ailuropoda melanoleuca. Next base: position 7,320,543 of record NC_048223.1, on the reverse strand, counting down.
AATGAAGGAGACTATGTTAACTTAGATTGTGGAAAAAGCCCCCACCTTCATTGTGGGCATGGAGTTCCTAAGAAAAATCCAATCAATCAAATGTCATGATAATAAGGGATGGTGGCGAACACTGAATACAGCTAAACTTAAACAGGTGGGAGATTTAAGTTACAAAAGTGAATTTAAATATCAGATGTCCTGACACTGTAGAAATAATAACATAATAAAAAAATATCAGGAGACAACAGAGTAGGCCTGCTGATGTTCTCCTTGATATTTAAAGGGGTATGGGATTGAAAGCAGATGAACTATTCAAACAGATGACGTACATAATAATAGAGGTTTTGGCAAAATATATTCATTTAAAGTTGTAATAACAACAACAATAATATTATTCTTTTAACAACTACCACTAATATATTCAATCTGAATCTGTGGTGAACAGGAAAGATGGGAAATGCAAGTAAATAGAAGCATATTCATTTTTTTCCCTTCATAATCAACAGATACTGGTTTATAGGTGATAACAAATGAAAGAAACAAAATATTGAAGTTACTTAAAGTTATAAAGATAACCAATTAAAGAACTAAAGACTACAAACCTTCCAATTTATCAAAAAACAAAAACAAAAACCCACACAGCAGGGGATAGGAAGAAAAAACCCCAACCCTTACTTCTTGTATCCAGGGATGGGGATGGAGGTGGTTAGTAAAAATGTGTGTTAGATGATGAAATGTGCTAAGAAGAAATGCCTCAGTACAGTGACATCTAAGTGAAAATTGGAGGGGAGAGCAAAACCATGTGGCTCCTTAGCAGAGATTGAGACAAAGGAAATGGCCAGTGTGATAGCCTGATAAGGAACATATCCAGCACATTCACCCCAAGACAAAAAACAAACAAAAATCCCCATCACCTGGAACTATAAAAACTCTAATGCCATTTTTAGGTCAGAGAGGAAATTAAAACCAAAGTTACAGAATATGTAAAGAATAACATTATATCAGAATCAATGGGAAATGGCTAAAGCAGTGAACGAGAGGAAAAGGCACAGCTATAAAGATTTTCATTACTAAACAAAAATAATAAAAGTAAAGTATACACCATATTCTACAAGGCAGAAAAGTAACAAAAGTAACTTCAGGAAAGAGAAGAGAATATTAAATGAAGACAAAAAAAGAAATTAACTGCAAAACAGGAAGGTTAGTACAGATTCAAGAGATGGTTCTTTGAGAAAAATAATAGCAAATAATTTTGAGAACAGGTATGAAATGGAAGATTTTCTAAGAAAACATAAAATACAAATCTGACTCTAAGGGAGATAAAAATTCTAAACAGACTAATTACCAAAGAAAAAATGGAGAATTCTATTTAAGCTTTACCCCCCACCAAATCTCCAGGCCTAGATGGTATCACAGGTGATTTCTACAGTATGTCAGGGAAGAGAAATACACATTCAATGCTATTAAGCCTGTAATGGAGTAAAGGGGAAGAAGAAGAAAGAAAAAAAAATTTTAAATTTTAAAAACCAGCATAACACTGCAAATCAAAACTGCAAAGATAGTAAGAACAAAAAAACCCTACCAATCTCATTTATGACTATCAGTGTAAAACTCCTAAGTTTCCAGGAAACTATACAGAATTTGATTAAATTCAATATCCATTTCTGATTTTTTTTTTTTTAGCTAAGAAAAAAGAAAGAAACATTCATTTAAAAAAATCAAATTATGGTTGCTAGCATCTCAAAATAAAACCTATGTCATAATTAAGGTTGGAAGACTATAAATATTTCCACTAAGGTCAAGAACTGTTTTAAGAATTGTTGTGGAGTACATATAATATGATTACATTTAAATAAAATGCAAACTGATCTATGATGATAAAAAGCAGATCAGCAGTTGCCTAAGAAGGAGGATAGATTACAAAAGGCAGAAAGAACCTCTTCGAAGAGAGAATTGTTCTTTACCTCCCTCTAAAACAAATAAATAAAATCTTTTAAAAATAAAATAAAAAAGGAAATAAATTTTATTATGTGTATGCATAAGGAATTTTTGGGATGATACTCAAGAAACTCATAATAGTGAATATACCTTTGGGGAGACAGGTTAAGGTCTGTGGTAATCAGGAGATATTTTGGGGAGCCTGGGTGGCTCAGGTGGTTAAACATCTGCCTTCAGGTCATGATCTCAGGGTAGTGGGATCGAGCCCTGTGTCAGGCTCCCTGCTCAGCGGGGAATCTGTTTTTCCCTCTCATTCTGTACCTTCCCCTGCTTGTGTTCTCTCTCTCTCAAATAAATAATAAGTAAATAAAAATCTTTTCTAAAAGGTGAGATATTTTTTACTATATACTCTTTGGTACAAATGAATTTTTTTGGGACATGTTCATATATTATTTTTTCAACTAAAAACAAGATGAATTTTTCAAACTGACTTAGACACAGAAGAAACACTAAAGAATTCAGAAACATATCCAAGGTCATTCAAATATAGAAAGTATGTTTAAGAAAAGTATGTTCCTGGGCACCTGGCTGGCTCACTTGGTTAAGCGTCTGCCTTTGGCTCAGGGTCCTGGGACCGAGCCCTGTACTGGGCTCCCTGCTCTGCGGGAGTCTGCTTCTTCCACTCCCTCTGCCCCTCCCTGTGCTTATGCTTTCTCTCTCTGTCTCTAATAAATAAAACCTTAAAAAAAAAAAAAAAGTATGTTCCTTTTGTAGCCCCCAAAATTATATTTTAAAAATACATGTTGGGGCGCCTGGGTGGCACAGCGGTTGGGCGTCTGCCTTTGGCTCAGGGCGTGATCCTGGCGTTATGGGATCGAGCCCCACATCGGGCTCCTCTGCTGTGAGCCTGCTTCTTCCTCTCCCACTCCCCCTGCTTGTGTTCCCTCTCTCGCTGGCTGTCTCTGTCTCTGTCAAATAAATAAATAAAATCTTTAAAAAAAAAAAATAAAAATAAAAATAAAAATACATGTTAAGCTTTATGTTTAAATATATAATAAAAGAACCCTTTCTAAAACAAAACAGAAACTCAACAACAAAAGAATTCCCCAACTGACAATATGAAACCCTCAGGTAAAGGAGTCGGGGATTCTCTAGGTTGTCTGAGTCCTTAACAAACGACAGTCAAACCAGAGACACACTGTTCCACCATCACAGTTAAAGTCAAGTGCATGATGGTACCTACCGAATCAGCGGCCAAATGGTTATTCGAATTGGTGAACTCTGATACCAGCTCATCAGCCACTTCATTATATGACGTTGTACCTTTCCGCTGAACTTTCTCACACACTTTCATGGAAAAATGTCTCAAGCCTTTCCCATTTTTATCTCCTTTTTTGCTTCGTTTACTAAAAGAGAAAAAAATACATATTTATACACCAGACTTCCTTTACAGAACTATAATGTGAGAATATAGTAACCTGATTTTTGCTTTAAGTGGTAAATTTTAAATTGAATTAGAGATGAAATGTTTTGAACTTAATTTTTGCCTTAAAACCCAATAAAGTATGAAGTTAGAGTGTTTTCTATACCCATCATTCATTTATTCAACAAATATTTATTGATCAGTTACTTACTATTATGTGCCAGGTACCGCTCTACACACTGGGAATAAATCCATGAGAAGAACAGACAAAAACACTGTACATATTTACCTTTTTGTATTCTATGTATGCTACAATTCTTTTTCACGTAAAATCGAAAGTACCACTATTCTCAGTTTCATTATCTACTCAAATTTCAAACAGAGGTCATTGGTATTAATAAAATATCTAAGCGTTCGATTATTTTAACTTTCGTTAATGCCTTGTCCTAAACTTTCGCAACTTATTAAATTTTCAGGGGTTGTATTTAGTTCTACTAATTTCTGAGTGTCAACTATATGACAAGAGCTGTAGTAGGGACTAGAGTACAAAAATGACAACTGAGGCAAAATCCTTTCCCTCAGTATGAGTCTTGGGGGAGGGGGAAAGACAAATCAGACCTATTAAGGACAAATAATTCCAATATAGTAAGGTAAGTAACAAGTGAGAGTTATTTACAAGTTCATGGGAATTGGGAAGGGCATATCTTATCTAATCTAGAGGAGAAAGACTTGCTGGAAAAAGAGCCCAGTGAAAACAATCAACAAAATGAAAAGGCAACCTATGGAATGGGAGAAAATATTTACAAACCCTTTATCTGACAGGGGGTCAACTCTAACAACTCATTAATAAGAACAACAAAACAAATAACCCAATTAAAAATAGGCAAAAGTCACGAACAGAAATTTCCCCAAAGAAAACACACGAATGGCCAACAGGTATATGAAAAGGTGTTCAACATCACTAATCATTAGAGAAATGCAAATCAAAACCACAATGAGATAGCACCTCACATCTGTTAGGATGGCTATTCAAAAACAAAAGACAAAAAAGGTAAGTACTGCTGAGAATGTGGAGAAATTAGAACCCTGGTACACTGGTGGTGGGAATGGAAAATGGCACAGTCACTATCAAAAAAGTATGGAGGTTCCTCAAAATATTTAAAATAGAATTTCCATATGATCCAGCAATCCTATTTTTGGGTATATATCCAAAAGAACTGAAATCAGAATCTCAAAGAAGTATCCACACTCTCGTGTTCATGCAGCATTATTCACAAGAGCCAAGATATGCAACCAACCTAAATGTCCATAGGTAGATGAAAGGATAAAAAGGATAAAAAAAATGTGGCCTATACATACAGTGGAATATTATCTGGCCCTAAAGGAGAATGAAATCCTGCCATATGTGACACCATGGATGAGGCTGGAGGACATTATACTATGCCAATCACAAAAGGACAAATAATGCATGATCTCACTTATATAAGGTGTCCAAAACAGTCCAACACATAGAAGCAAAGAGTGGAATGATGCTTTCCAGGGGCTGGAGGGAAAGGGAAACTAGGGAATTGTTCAACAGGTTCAATGAAGTCTCAGTTATGCAAGATGAGCAAGTTCTAGAAATCTGCTGTACAACACAGTGCCTACAGTTAATAATAATGTACACTTAAAAGTTTGTTGGGGGTAAATCTCATGTTAAGTGTTTTTACCACTGCCACCACCAAAACAAAAGAGAACTGTCAAGAGAAGGAAGTTAGGAAGGGCAACCAGGCAGAAGCAGCAGCAGTAAACACATGGGAGAGTGAAACAGATGATAAATGTTCAGAGACTTGGAAACAAACGGCGCAGTATTACCAGAATATAAAGTGCAAGGCAAAAGATGAAGCAGAAAGGTAGATAAGGGGCCGGGCCCTTAAATGCCATGCAAAGGAACCTGTACTTTATCATATTCCTTTAGTATAATTATATTCATTTGTAAATTATTAACACAGTCTACTGTGTTATATATATAAGAAACAGACTAAACGTACTTTTTAAAACAATGAGGGAAGGCCACCTGGGTGGCTCAGTCAGTTAAACACCTGACTTAGGCTCAGGACATGATCTCAGGGTCCTGGGATCCAGGCCCACGTCAGGCTCCCTGCTTAGCGGGGAGTCTGCTTCTCCCTCATCCTCTGTCCCTCCCCCTGCTCATGCTCTGTCTCTCTCTCACTTGCTCTAAGTGAATAAATACAATATTAAAAAAAAAAAAAAGAAAATAAAAGAACGAGGGAGGGACAGATAGCTACTTTCTTTTTTCCACATTCCAAAGAGTCACTACTACCACCACCACCACCACTACTCCTACCGCCGCCACCACCACTCCTACTGCCGCCACCACTACCACCGCCGCCACCACCACTCCTACCACCGCCGCCACTACTCCTACCACCACCACCACTACCACCACCACCACCACCACCACCACTACTACTGCTGCTGCTGCTGCTGCTGCTGCAATACTGGGAAGCCACTAAAGGTACTAACATGTGAGATTTTCAGTTAGGCAGAGATTCTGGCTGCAAAGTAGAAGATGCGTTTATGAGGGGCAAAAGCAGAGACCAGGTGAGAGGCAAGCCTAGGCAAGAAATATCAAAGTCCTGAAATTGGGGCAACTGGATAAGTAGGATTGGATAAGAAGAGAAGGATTTGCATAAATTTTAAAGATAAAAATTTATCTTTATCTTTACTAAGTGACTGATTGATGTGAATGTTAAGAAAGAGGAAAATAAGAGAATGACTCTTAGAAAGAGGGGTCTTTACTGAGATCAAGGAGACAGGAACAAATTCATGGGTTCCTTTTAAGCCTCCTTATTCACATGGTCCAATACTTAGGTAAAATCCATATGGAGCTATTGAGCACTTGAAACCTGGGAAGCCTGAATTATGATGAATTCATTGAATTTCGAAGATTTGTATGAGAAATGAATGAAAAAATATCCCACGAATATTTTTTCATAAATTACATGTTGAAATGTAATATTTTAGATACACTAGATTAAATAAGAGATATAAAAATTAGTTTCAGGGGCGCCTGGCTGGCTCAGTCGGTAGAGCATATGAATCTTGCTCTTGGGGCTAGGAGTTTGAGGCCCATGCCAGGTATGGAGATTACTAAAAAATAAAATCTTAAAATTAATTTCACATTTGTTTTAATTTTTTATTTTTATTATTTTAAAAAGATTTTATTTATTTATTTGACAGAGACAGAGACAGCCAGCGAAAGAGGGAACACAAGCAGGGGGAGTGGGAGAGGAAGAAGCAGGCTCGTAGCTGAGGAGCCTGATGTGGGGCTCAATCCCATAATGCCGGGATCACGCCCTGAGCCGAAGGCAGACGCTTAACCGCTGTGCCACCCAGGCGCCCCTGTTTTTATTTTTTAAACTGGTATTAGAAAATGAAAAATTACATGTGGCTTGCATTACATTTCTATTGGTCAGCAATGATATTGAGTTTGACATGTCAGTAGAATACCCCAATTGATATATTCAATAGATAACTGCATATGTAAGTCTCACTCTGTAAGTAAGTGAGCTTATAGGATAGGTCACTTATAACTCATCAGCATGTGTACCCATGCCAACCTTCTTCCTATCAGTCTTAGAGGATTAGGTATCCCTTTTGTTTTTAAATCTAACTTCTTTTAAGATAACAGCTTAACTGAAATATAATTCATGTACTGTAAGCTCCATTTTTTAAAGTACACAATTCAGCAGCAACGATCACCACAATCTAATTTCTTCACGCTAAAAAGAAACCCTGTACCCACTGACAGTCATGCCTCATTCCCCCAGGCTTGCTTGCTTCCTTCCTTCTTCTTTCTCTTTTTCTTCCTTCCTTCTTTCCTTCCCTCCTGTCCTTCCTTTCCTTTCTGTCTCCTCTTTGTTCCTCCCTCCCTCCTCCTTTCCCTCCCTCCCTCCCTCCTTCCTTCCTCCCTTCCTCCCTCCCTCCCTTCCTCTTTTTAAGCAGGCTCCATGCCGAGTGTGAAGCCCAATGTGGGGCTTGAACTCACGATCCCGAGATCAAGACCTGAGCTGAGATCAAGAGTTGGATGCTCAACTGACCAAGCCACCCAGGAGCCTCCAAAGTCAACTTTTCAACTTGAAATTTTCACTCCAGTGCTTCTGTTTCTGTATTGTTTGCTCTCCTTGAGCTGTTCTTTCCAGCATTTGTTTGGTTTTAATAATACCTTTATTGTGAAACTGGAATCTAATCAAAACTCCAGATCCAACTACCACTTTAAAGGAAATACCAAGGACAGAACAACATGTTAAACTATACTGCAGGGATTCCATAAGCAAACTCTTTAGGCTTTTTCTTTAGTATACATGATGTGGTTTCTTCAACTATAAAGTTGTAAGGGAAAAAAGGAGGGAGTGAAGGAGAAAGAGAGTGAAGGGGGAAAACAGATACAGGAGGGAAATCTACAGATTTTGTAAGACATACAAATTTATTTAAATCCTGATTCAAATAAACTATAAACACACACACACACACACACACACACACACACACCAGTTATGGGGAAGTCTGGGAAAATAGCAATAGCAGCACAGTTTTCAAACTCTCCAAATCCCCACATAAAAACAGAGCAACTAGATAGCAAAACCAAAACCCCTTGACAACGTTTACAACAAAACTAGATGACAAGGTATCCTCAACAAGTCCCAGAATACAAACCACCAATACCCAAAATACCTGCCCAATAAAGAAATCCTCATTGGGACTGCACCTAATGGAACTCAGAACAGGATAATCCCAAAAGAGCCATCATGAATTTACTAGAAAGTACAACAGGCCAATTTGAGAGCATCAGCTGAAACAAGGAGTTTTACCCTCTTCAATACCAGCCGAGTGCTAGGACCACAATAAGGTTGCAACAATCTAGTCTGTAGGACTCCTCCAATTGATTTTCAGGAGAAAAATGACAAATATGGGAGGTAGGCCAAGTATCTACAGACAGTAAGAACATCTGAAGAAGAAAATAAAAAAAAATCAGAATAAATATTAAATGCTAAATTCAAGAATATGTTCAGAAATCAAAGAAGAAAAGATAAAATCAACCCAGAATGACAAGTGCCAAAACATTCTAGTAAAATTATGAATTTCAAAGAAAAAGAATCCTTTATGCATCTAGAAGAAAAAGAGTATCAGATTTTTAACAGCAAGGCATTATGCCAGAAGAAAATAAATATATTTAGGAAACTGAGAGAAAGTATGAACCATGGACTTCTGTATCCAATGAAACGGACTTTATCCAAATATAAAATGCACAAACTCAGGGATTACTATTCCCATAGGCTATTCCTGAAGAAAGCACTAGAGCACAAGCTTCAGACAATCAAAATGACTAGAGAGACATTCACATAACACCTGGTGATGTTACCTATAGTTACCTATAGATCTAAGACTAAATGAGGACTAGGAGGGAAAAGTACAGTATACTGTAGTGGGTATATGCTCCAACACTGTGGATAAAGTATGACTATTAAAAAAATGGGGAGGGGGTACCTGGGTGGCACAGTTGGTTAAGTGTATGACTCTTGGTTAAGAGTGATCTCAGGCTCTTGAGACAGAGCCCCATGCTGGACTCCATGCTTAGCGCAGAGCTGCCAAAGACCCCCTCTCTCTCTTCCTCTGCCCCTTCCCCAACCCCTGTGCGCGTTCTCTCTCTCTCAAATCTTTTTTTTTTTAAAGACTTTATTTATTTATTTGATAGAGAGACAGCCAGCGAGAGAGGGAACACAAGCAGGGGGAGTGGGAGAGGAAGACAGGCTTTCAGCGGAGGAGCCTGATGTGGGGCTCGATCCCAGGACCCTGGGATCACGCCCTGAGCCGAAGGTAGACGCTTAACGACTGAGCCACCCAGGTGCCCCATCTCCCTCAAATCTTTAAAGGAAATTGGGGAGAGCACAGAGAGAGCGTATGCAAAAAATTTTTAATTTTTCAGTAACCACATTAAGGGTGATATTAGTATTATTTGGGACATTAAGTGATATAATATGGGATAAAACCAATGAAATAATTATCATATACACTAATTCTATTACCCTTTCATCTTCTTAGTCCCTAAAAATCAGGATTCTTAGCATGGAAGAAAGGGGAATGAGATGTAATGGAGAAGAGGTTTAGTAAGATTTGAATTGCAAATATCAATGTGAACCCATGAAGTATTATATATCTTTGTGTGTGTCTTAGTTCTGTCCATTTAAAAGGACTAGAAAAAAAATGACCAATCTAGTTGCAATGAGCATCTGCAGCCCCCAACTAGAGCCTGCCATATAATTCTCCCTAAAGGAAATCAGGGCTTCTTAGAGAAATGGCTGATTCCAGGTATAGGGCGGGAAACATATAAGATGAATTTGGAACATCTTAAAATATCAGGTAACAAGCACCAAAGACTATTAGGGTCATGTCAAAAGGACTTAAAAATTAATTAGAAGAGGCTCCCACTAGCCAAACATGGGACAATTTAAGGTTCAATAGTGATAATAACTGCAATGTACGAAACCCATCAAGTATGTTCAATTCATGAATTCATAATGACACTTTTAAAAGGAAAGATTTGGTCATCTTTGGAGGAAGACCAGGAACAAGTTCATCAACTTGAAAACTGGCCAATAAAGGGAAGAGATCAGGCATTTATTCTGCTTTCTTGTATCAATTGTACCGCCAGGTAAAGAAAGAGTAGAAGAACTGAACTGTCTTTATATAAAAGTAGTGCAAGTAGTTAGAATACTACTAATTGCACTCCACAATGAATTAACAGTTACAAGCTTTAAGCATCAGTGGTGTGCACATCATAAAAAGAGAGACAATGGAAGAACACACCACTACGTAGTCTTGCCAAGGATCAAACATCGGTTTGATAAAGCCACTAAATCTTACTGCCAAACTACAGGACATACAGAAAACAGAGGAATATGTTGAGATGCACATGAGTATGAAATCAATAAAATCTAGGCTGTGGGAAATTGCACAGGTCAAACAGCCTAGTTTCAACAACTGAAGTATAAGGAAAATAATGGGACAGAAGGGAAACCTATATAAAAGAGATATCAATTTTTTTTAATGGACAAGACTAAAATGTACAAAAAGGATGCACATTTAGGTAATAGAACTATCTAAACCTTGAAGGAAGTCATTACTCTAAAAATCAGAATAACAGTTATTTATAGGAGAGAGAGGGTATAGTGATTGGGATGGGGCACAAGAAGGGGCCTCTGGGTTCTACTTCTTGATCTGGTGATGGTTACAAGACTGTTTGCCCTAAAGTAATTTATTAGTCATACATTTGCTTTTTGGTGATTTTTCTGTATCTGCATCTTATTTTACCAAAAAAAAAAAAAAAAGGCAAACAAAACATGATATTTGAAACAACTAGAAATCTGAGCAGTTACCCCATATTTGATATTAAGGAATTATTATTAATTTTCCTAGGAATAATAATGATATTGCGGATATGTTTAAAAAGGAGTCTTTTTAGATATAAGCACAGAGATTTATGATGAAAATGATCTGCTTCACAAAATGAGATATGCCATGAATTATTGTTGAAGTTCAAAGATATGCATATAAGAGTCTCATGATATGAGTCATCTACTTCTGTATTTTAAAATCTCTAAAACAAAGAGTTAAAAAAAAAAGGAGAGAAAAGGAATGGTTTGAGCCTATTTTTCATTATTTACATTGGTTTAGTCCTTAGCCTGTTTTCTATACTCAGACCAGCTTTCTCAGGAAGGGGTCTTTCTACATCACGATACCATATTAATACAAAGGAGAATTCAACCTATACAATACATAACTCTGGATCCTACTGCAGTTCTCATCTAGATGCGTGACAGAACCATTCACCCAATCACCCAAGACAAACCAGATTCAACCTATGTTCTTCTAATGACCTTTCTATCAAATCAATCTAATTCTACCAAATCTAATCTAATTCAAGTCCTAAACAGTTTTGGGATTCAACTTCTCCGTATTCCCACTGCCCTAGTTCAGGCCCTCATAATCTCTCTCAGAATAGAACTAGAGTCTTGTAAGGGTTCTCCTTTGTGCTGTCTAGAGGCATTCCAATCCTTCCTCCATAAGACCATTATGGTGATCCTTCTTTGTTTTCTTTTTTAAGATTTTATTTATTTATTTGAGAGAGAGCAAGAGAGAGAGTGAGGGGCACCTGGGTGGCTCAGTCAGTTAAGTGTCTGCCTTTGGCTCAGGTGATGATCCCAGAGTCCTGGGATCCAGCCCCGCATAGGGCTCCCTGCTAAGTGGAAAGTCTGCTTTTCCCTCTTCCCTGGCTTGTGCTCTTTCTCTNGGATGATAGTGGTGGGGTGGGTAGAGGGAGAGAAGCGGACTTCCTACTGAGCAGGGAGCCTGACATAGGGCTCCACCCCAGGGGTCTGGGATCCTGACCTAAGCCAAAGGCAGATGCTTTACAACTGAGCCACCCAGGTGCCCCATTAATAATTTCATTTAAAAAAATATTTAATTATTTATTTTAGAGAGACAGAGAGACAGTGTGAGTGGGAAGGAGGAGAAAGAATCTGAAGCCGACCCTGCAGCCGACCCTGCACTGAGTGTGGAGCCCCATGTGGGGCTCAATCCCACGACCTTGAGATCATGACATGAGCCACAACCAAGAGTTGCATGCTCAACCGACTGAGCCACAAAGGCCCCCCAAGTAATTTCATTTTTTAAAAGAATCCACCAATTCCTGTTTGCTACATATATTTCCACACAAAGCTCACTCTATGCTGATTTGCCCTTAGAGTTTGGGGTATTTAGATACAAATGGCTAGCCACACATAAATTTATATAATCAGTACAAGTTAGGTGGGAAAAGTAAATAAGAATTGCTAAAAATAGGGGAGTGCATGAGTTATTTTGAAAGAAATGTGTATGGGGTTTTATATTTATGCTAAGAACTGGAAAATGGTTTAAAGTAAATCAAAATCTCAACTCCATATTTATTAACTTTTTAAAAGCCAGGGATGAAGCAAGGTTGTTGGTTTTCATGTAATCCTAGGTCTTTTTTAAAAAGGGAGCAGTAAGATAATCATAGGATAGTTTAGGGTGATCACCTAATTTGCCCTCTACAATCGGACGTGGATAATTTTTTTTTAAAGATTTTATTTATTTATTTGAGAGAGAGAGCGCGCACACAAGTGGAGGGGAGAGGCAGAAGCAGACTCCCCACTCAGCAGAGAGCCCGATGCAGGGCTCAATCCCAGTAAACTCAGGACCTGGGCCTACGGCAGACGCTTAACCATCTGAGCCACCCAGGTGCCCCAGGCATGGATAATACTTAAAGGAAGAAACTAAACACAGTCCTTAAAGAGGAACAACTAGACTTTTAACAGCTATTAAAAGCTGATGAACATACTCTTGAAACAAAGACAAGACTACATATAAGAATTTTATGATTATTCAGTGCATGAAATGATAATAAACTTGAAAAAAACTGGTTAAATATCAACAATGGTAAACTATTTATTAGCTACATATTTTCAACAGTTTACTTCATTTAACCCTGACCCACAGTACCCCTCCATCTGAAAAACAGAACTACCAAGTATCCACCTCACAAGGCTGCTGTGAGGATTAAAGATACAGCAGATGCTTTTTCTCTTCATGAGCCACCGGAATTTTCATAAACAATACAAAACTGAAGGATATTACTCAGTACTGGTCAAAGCAAGAAATTAAGCTTGTTCTTTGGAAGGCTGGTAGAGCATCGCGCCGAAACAAACCCAACCAATGTTCACATTAAGATTCAACAGAAATAAGAACAGCTCATACCTGCAGTACATAGATAGGAGACTGCTCCTGCAACCAGTTCTATAAAAGCTTCACTGAAAGTTAAGGAACAATGCCTCTAGTAAAAGAACATTAAAAGGTAAAAGAACTCAACAACAAAAACAACCCAATTAAAAAATGGGCAAATGACTTATACAAATGGCCAATAAACACCTAAAAAGATGCTCAATATCGGTAATCATTAGGGAAATGCAAATCAAAACCACAATGAGATTAGGATGGCTATTACCAAAAAGTGTTGTGGGAATGTGGAGAAACTGGAACCTTTGTACACTGCTGGTGACAATTTAAATGGTACAGTCACTGTAGAAAATACTAGGGCCTTGCCTCTATAATATATAAAGAACTCTTACAACTCAATAACTAAAGGCCAAAGGATATGGAAAGCCTTCAAAGAAGACATACAAAGGTCCTATAAACACATGAAAAGATGCTCAACATTATTAGTCATTAGGGAAATGAAAATCAAAACCGTAATGAAATATCATTTCATATTCACAAGGATGGCTATAATAAAAAAGACAAATGATAAGCATTGGAAAGGATGTGGAGAAATTGGAACCTGTTGCTGGTGGGAATGTAAATGCTACAGCTACTCTGGAAGACAGCCTATCAGTTATTCAAAAGGGTAAAGAACTATCATATGACCTTGCAATTCCATTCTTAGGTATGTACACAAGAGAAATGAAAACTTGTTCACAAATGTTCATAGCAGCATCAACTCAAATATCTATCATTAACGAACAAATACACAAAACGCGGCATATTCATACCATGGAATAAAAATGAATAATGTACTAATATATGCCACAACATGGATGAACCTTGAAAATACGCTAAATGAAAGATGCCAATCACAAACTTAATCAAGGCCAGAGTTGTTTCCTTGAGATCAATTCTCTAAGTTTCAGCCCTGGGGAATAAATGTCTTTGGTGTAATATCTATTATGTGGAAATGAAATAGGAGGTACAAGGGATTCGGAGGGTTGGGAAGCTTCAACTGGCCTGGGTGCTCCTTAGTCTTCACTTCATTGCCCTCATTACTTCCCTCACTAATTCATTCTTGCTTTTTATACTTGTCACGTCTAAGCCTAGAGCCTTTCCATTATAAGTGAGTATAGGGGAGAATGGTTTCCATTTCCAGTTCTGACTTCTCCTAAGCATACCTAGGGACGTACATTTCTCTACTATCACTGTCCTTCATTATAATCACATTGACTTTCATCTTCTAATTAGAAAATCTGTATCTCTACCACTTTTTACAGCACTTTCAGAAATTGATTTCCTTTTATTATTTTTTACATGAAAATTTCAATAGGATTTTAGGGGTTGGGGGTGTAAACATGGTGTTCAGTCTATCACCTTAAATTGGAAGCTTACTATCTAAATCTTAAATAGAGTTTACACATTTTCTTAGAATCAAGCTCTTTGAAACACCCAGACCCTCTTTCCAAATAACACCAAAATATGGCCATACAGTATAAATGCTGTGATCTCTATTAGTCCATAAATAAAGAAACCAGTAGGAAGTATTCTTTACCAAATAAAGCCAAATTTAGAAATAATAATAAAAAAAACTAATTGGCATAGTTTGAAATGCATGTTAACTTTTATTAATAATTTCATTTTAAGTATTTAAAATAATTGTACCCAAAGAATATTATCTTTCCATGAACTTAACTGGAAACTATAATCACTCTTTAATATTTTCCCAATAACTTATTTTTATTTACAAAAATATAAAACAGTATACCCCATACAGAAGCTGCAAAAATCTATTTAAACAAGGAATTATATATAATAAGAACTTTATTTCCCATTTAAATGAGCCAACCAGAATGGTTAAATCAGCAAAATAATTTAGTTTGGTAATTCGTAAAATAATTTAGGAAAAAACCCTTTACTTTCCTGGAAGTATGTATCCATCATGTTGCATAGGAGGGGAAGAAGGGGTTTGAAATGGGAAATAAATGTTTATTCCTTATGGATCTTCACTCTCTCCCTCCCTGGGTTATATCATTCAAGCCTGAGACCATTTACATGCTGATGATACTACTTATATACTCATGATACTATCACTTAGATAACTAATAAACTTATTGAACTTCACATATCCAAAACAAAATTCCTTCCCAAACCTACTCTGAACTACAGTAAATGTAAACGGCATAAATATTCACCCAGCTATTCATACAAAAAACAAGAGCCATCCTTTATTTCTCCTCTTCCTTCCTTCAATCTATCAATACATCTTGTTGGTTCTACCTCCTCCATCGTTTATCGATTTTTTCCTATCTCCACCGACAGGCCGCTGCCCCTGCAATAGTCTTCTGATTTTCCTGCTTCTTTTTTGTCTCCTTAGAATCCATTTATCCCTCAGCAGTCAGTGTGACTTAGATCATGCCATTTCCCTGCTTAAAATCCTCCTTAAAGAGTGTCTATGTGGCTCAGTGGGTTAGGCATCTGCCTTCGGCTCAGGTCATGATCCCGGGGTCCTGGGGTCAGGCCCTACTTCGGGTCCCTGCTCAGCAGGGAGTCTGTTTCTCCCTCTCCCTCTGCTACACACACACACACACACACACACACACACACACACACACACTCACTCTCTCTCTCTCAAACAAATAAATAAAAGCTTAAAAAAAAAATTCCTCCTTAGAGAAAAGAAACCAAACTCCCTACCAGGACCTACAAGGCCTTTCTTTCATCATGATCTGACTCCTGCTTACCTCTCTCCATCCTCATCTCGCTCTTTGCCTGTCTCACCAACTCCAGGCCACGGTGCTTCCCCAAATACATCAACCTGGTTACTCATTAGGGAGGTTCACATTTGCAGTTCCCTGTGCCCAGAATCCCTGGCTCCCCCACCTCACCTAAGATATTTACATGCCTGACTTCTTTACTTTCAAATATCACCTCCTTAGAGAGGACTTCTCCAAGGTAGCTGCCATTACCTTTCTTATTTTTTTTTTTGTCTACATCTAACATAATCTAAAATGATCTTATTTATTTACCCGCCCAACACACAATATAAGCTTTCTAAGGGCAGACTTCTCTATCTTGTTTATTATTCTCCCCAATACTTAGAACATAAAAGTTAATAGATATTCAAAACGTTTGCTGAATGAACAATTTCCTAAACATTGCTGAAGCAATACAGACATTAACTATACTGAGTTTGATTATTAGCTTATTATAGTTTAAATTATATTAGTTAATTATAATATTAGTTTATTGTAAGTGGAGTTTTAACTTTCCATCAACGCAAAGATAATAATATTACATGAGCATAAAGGAAGAATACAACACCACTGTGCTACATCTTATTCATTTAAGATAGGAACAGAGACAAGCACCCACAGGCTGCCATCAGTGCCTGTGGGGCACCCAGGACCCTCTTCCCTCAGTAGAGGTCCCAAAAGGAAAATCAGATCTATTTGGAAGAGATGCATGCAGAAGACACCATCAGATTCTGTCCAAGGAGGAAAGAGAAAGTGAACAAACATCTTTTAGGATTAAAACTCCAGACAAGACCAAAAAGGGGGTTTTCAGCTTCTTCTACAAGCTCTTTGAAAAGAAGCCCAGTGGAACAGAATACAGGGAAAAAAAACTCATGAGAATCCCTAAATGGATCTTTCACCCACCAAACAAAATTTCTTCAGAAACTGTCTCTCACAATGATCTTAACACAGGAACAGCTGTGTAATACCTACTTAAAGTTGTACTGTCAAGTCGTAAGATGATGTATAAATCAGTTATGATTTGTTATAAATTTATATAAAGTTATAATTTATATAAGTTTAGTTACAGATACATCAATATGTGGATGTATAAATCCCTGAAGAAAATGAATACAAATACCAACATGATACTAAATCAACATACAAGACACAGAAGAGATAAAGACCAGTCTACGTTTGAGAGCTAGCTTACTGAACCTCTCAATACTGGGAGAAAGGAAACAAAGAAGTTTCACAGCATTACAGAAAAACACAATGCATTTGGAGGAAAATAAACTTTGTAAAACAGTAACAACAACAACAACAAAATCACATATAGTAATCTTTGGACATGATTGTGGGGGTTGGGGGGGATTCACTAAAGTTATATTAAAAAAATAAAAAGAATAAAAATCACTAGGAAAAAAAAAGTCACTATATCATATGCAAAAAGGGAGAGTTCAATCAATGTTTATACCAACAAATTTAATCTGGCACTTCTATATGTGATCTTTAGAGGTCTCTCTTAGGAAGGAGTGTAAAGAGAATCTTGTTTTCTTATACTGTTTGCAGTAAGTGCCACCCACCGTAACTAATGAATAGTACCATTTTAAGGCCTTAAACATTGCTAAATACATCTGCATGAACTTGTACTGCTGCCCTTTCCGAGGATAAACACAAAAAAAGACCAGTAGGACTCGGAAAGAGGAATTTCCATTAGAGAGAAAAGAGTACTTTGCTCTGTATCTCTGTATGATACAGCAGTTCCTCAGACATGATTTTATCTGTTCTAAACAGTTAAGAACCAAGAAGCAAGCAACAAATGCCACAAAGGAACTAAAGTACAGCTGGTAGATACGCAAGAAAACACACATTTTAAAATATACAGCCTCAAGGTCCTAACTCAGAGTCTTTACATTTTTATTTCAGGCTGAATTCTAACACATTTGGCCATCTAGTTTCTCAGTACATAGCAAATCAGAGGTAGCAAACTAGAAAATAGAGAAGACAGAAAACTATTTATTATACTGAAAGCAGATGACCTAACAAAAGAAAAGAGAAAACCAAGATTTACTGTCTGCTTGCTAGAACTCACAATTATAAGTCAAAGACAGAACTACCAGTATAGTATGCCACCACGGAAATTACTTCTAAAGTGAACAAATGAGGTTTTGAATCCTTTATCTTACGATTTCTTTTTCTTATGGAAAGATGAAATGCTAAAATGATAAGGAGCAGAGAAAGGCTGGGTAAGGGTATTTTACAGATGAGAGCAGATGACCTAACAAAAGAAAGGAGATTTCCACTGGAAAAAGGAGTTACAAAATCTTAGAATCAAAAATAAAATTCAAAAAGCATAGCTGGCAAAGTTTAATTTAAATAAAAACAACTCTGGGATGCCTGGGTGGCTCACTCAGGTGTCTGACTCTTGATTTCGGCTCAGGTCATGATCTCGGGGTCGTGAGATCGAGCCCCATAACGGGCTCCGCTCTAGCGGAAAACCTGCTTCTCTCCCTCTACCTCTGCCCCTCCCCCCAATGTGTGCATCCGTGCTCTCTCTCAAATAAATAAATCTTTAAAAATAAAAGTAGTAACAACCTGACAAAATTCCTGCCTCGAAGACAATGAGTCTTATTTTAACACAGTGCAACATTAATATGGTACCTCATATAGTAAGTGGTTTACATGGCACACTGAACTTTAAGTTCAAATAATGACCCTACAATGATTGCTTTTAACCCTGGAGCGTCTGACTTGGTAGGCATTCAAACTGCATTCAACACTCCACAGGTGATTCCGACAAACACTGAGAAGCACTGTCCTAATAGTCTAAGGAAAGGTCACAGCGTATTTGACATATTAGTTAAGAAAGAAGTGAGAACTTACTATAATCTTTAAATGTGTTCAAATAAAACTTGTTTTTAAAAGGTTTGGGCACATTGAGGTAATGTGGTGTACTCACTCTGGTAGAATACTTCATCTCCCAAAAGGAGGGAGAGGGCTAAATGACATACTACCAATAGCCAATCTACTCATAGGATAATTTCTTTTGAAACCATGCAAATATAATGAATACATGTAATGATAAGTGAAGGAGAACACTCAGTTAAGGCGTGAAAGAAAGGCAGCAACTCAATGAAGCTGAAGTTACGTGAAGAAAAACAGCTCTAATTAAACTAGAATAATCTGGACACAAAACTCCTCTCTATCCAGTAGCATCTCCCAAACAAAATACTTAATACTTATACTCACCTTTCTGAAAAATCAGAATCTATAAATTCTCTAGCTCGTTTTCTATCACTAAAAAGAAAAAAAAAGACAGCATAAAAAGAACAGGTATTTAAACACAATTTTATTTCACGAATAATTTATTGTAACCTGTCTAATTCCACAGCAAATATATCCAAAATCTAACACAATCTAACAAATAGAAATGTTTTATCATAGGACCAAGAAATCACAACATAATAAATTTTACCACAGGATCAAAAAGATCACAATATAACAACACGGTCTGAAATGAGCTCAATGAAAACAGGAAGAAAATACTGCAGAGTCAGAACGGAGAAGGCACAGAAAAGTATTAGTCACTATGTAATAACTGAGCAATCATTCCACCCCCAATATAAAGCACAGCTGGGGCTGACAATATCTAAACCCTGGTCATCTCCAAAGCGAGCCAGCACGACTAGCACAGGTTTGGCTTTCATGTTATAATCTCTCAAGGTTATGCAGAAATCCAAGGTAACTTTCAGATCCTACATGGGATAAGGACTGAATAAAGGCCAGAATTACAGGTGTTTGTGTCATTTCATCCCCTTCGATAGTGAAAAAGTATGTATACATGTGAAACTCTTCTGTCTCGTGTGTGCGTGTGTGTGTGTGTGTGTGTGTGTACATATGAACATGTATATGGCTTCAAACACTTTGCCAGGATTATTCCACTAACTCATTTAATATCCTGGAAACAAGAAAGTTCTTATAAAACCAAGATTTACTGTCTGCTTCCTAGAACTCACAATTAATAAGTCAAAGACAGAACTACCAGTATAGTATGCCACCACGGAAATTACTTCTAAAGTGAACAAATGAGGTTTTGAATCCTTTATCTTACGATTTCTTTTTCTCTTATGGAAAGATGAAATGCTAAACTGATAAGGAGCAGAGAAAGGCTGGGTAAGGGTATTTTATGGGCAGAGATGAAACATGTAAAAGTTTGACACTAAAGTGGTAAATGAATAGCACAAAGGATACTGATTTAATTGTCCGGTGTTTCAAAAGGATCAAGAAAAAAAACTCAGTAAAATTTTTAATATTTTTGGCCTCTTTTTCCTAGTTCATTTTCTGGTATTTAAGGAAACAAAAATTCACAGCGGAAATTCTGAGTACAGCCAACATTTAATATGTAATTCTTCTCTTAAGTTTGTTAAAACAATATAAAATATAGAATTTGAATCTCCCAAGCAGTTAAATGTCATAATCATAAAAAGCCGTCCATTTTCAGAGTTGGAAAGTCAGAAGATTCAGGTACAAATTACTGTATTTAAAAATGGTTGCTCCATAAATGATTTATATCTAAGATATAAAGTGAAATAAAATAGGTGGTTTTAAAGGCAACACATTAGTTTTTAAGGACTAGGCCAACATCAAACAAGAATGGAAGACAAAACAGTGAGAGGGAAAGATCACAGCTTAAGAAAGAGTTTTAAAAATGGTAATTTGAACCACACTCTTACCCTGGGACCCAGCCAGTAGCTTCTGCGATGTGTGTCTGAGTAACCATTGCTGGTGCAGGGGTATACGGACTCCCAATCAGAACACTTCCTGAACTGGTTAGTCTCTGTGGTGTGCTTATAATCTATGAAGTGAGGACACAGAAAATAACATTCTTAGTTATTAAGAAATGCTACGAGCAGAAAATAATGTTGACTGCTAAGCTACATATAAGGAGGAAATCTTATTGCCTAAAATGCACTTAATATCAATCATCTAAAACATAAGATTTTCACTCACTTATATTCTAGGATCTTAAAGCGCAAGTAATTGAACATTGACATGAGGTCACAATACAGGTTTTGGCAAGTGAACAGCAATTTGGAAGGATTAAGTTGGCAGCTAACAATGTTTTAAAAATCAGAAAAACAAAAAGCTTTCTTTGAAATTATAGAACCTAACTGCAGTTGAACTTGATGTATTCAAACTAGGGCAAGAGTAAATCAGATCTTCATGTTCAAAATATACACAAAAGCATTATACAATTTGGATTATTATAACAGATGTAATTTTATCTTCTTTTTTCCAGAGCATTTCCTTATGTCATTAAATACTCTTCAAAGACATTTTAAAGACAGTGAAACATTTCAATCATGCGGATTTATTATCCCCTACTGTTAGATACATATGGATACTCAATTATCCAATATTGTAAGCAATGCTGTGATGAACATTTTTGTACAATGATCTTGGCCCTAGTATCTATTTCCTAAGGACAGACTCTAGGAAGGTAATTAATGGAACTAAGGATAGACTTTTAAAAAGAGTTTCTTGATAGGTACTACCAAAATCGCTGCCCAGGACTTCACCAGTAAATAGACCATGTTTTTTCCAAAAATGTTAATAATAATTAGTACAAAAAAACAATTTAGCATTGTACTGGTATCTTTTTAAGTATTTTTGTCAAAAAAATAAGGGTATGCTCCAGTGAGTGGGGGTATTAATGCAACAATATTGGCCCCACATTGGTAACCATTGAAGAACGAGCTGCTGGGCTAACAGAGATTCTCTCGCTCTTCTTTTTCTTTCCAACTCCAAGACACAGGACCGCCCTCACCGGGCAACCCCAGATCTTTGGATCTCCTAAAGGGAAGAGATTCTATCTTCGTATACTTTTGAAAATTTCCATAACAGTAAGGTTTTGTTTAAAGTACCAATTAAGAGAGAAAAACATCTACATGGGCTACATACAATTTTTAAATGACAGATCTTAAAAGAAATAGTTCTATTTCTATCACCTGATGTGTCCAAATACGAATTAATTAATTAATTAATTAATAGTTCTATTTCTATCACCTAATTCGTCCAAATACGAATTAATTTTTGTATCCCTTATCAAATGACACCTGTTTCTGCAGGCAGGGTCTAACTCCAGTCATTAAGTTAGTTTTTAATTTGCTCTATAAAGAACAACGGGAAGGATTCATTTGCCTTTCAAGCTTAGTTCAGCCTTGGTTATTAAAGTCTCATCAACATTTATTCATTTACTAAACATTTAAGAACGTTAGTTACCTCTGTTTGTGTATGGCATTTTGCCAATTTGGAGCTAGGGAGATGTTACTATATACAAATGCCTAGCAAATAATTTTAATAAGTTAATTCGATAGTTAAAAAAATAAAAACAAAAGACAATAAATACTGATAGATGTCTGGAGAATTCTGATTCTCTACAATATTCCAGGGATTATTAGATGAGGAATTCGGAAACTTACCTCATGAGAAAATATGAACACTGGACAATGGGTTTGTATCTCCTACCCTTCTACACACCCCACCCCACCTCCGCACCTCCATTTCAGTGTAAGATCTTTAAGGGTAGATCAAATGTTTGCAGAGCCTAGCACAGGGCTAGGAGATATTCAGAGAAAAGGCACAATAAATATTTGATGAACGGAGACAGAAGACCCATCTGTAAAAATGAAAAAAGTAGCTTCTCTGTTCATTAACATGCCAGAAAGGACTACATCAAACCCAGTAAGAAAATACAAGTTAAAAGACATAGTTCTCACCAATCACTACATCACATATTCAGGAGTCCTGTATCATGCTGACCTTGAGTGTGAAGCTTAAGAAGGAAAATTTGAGTACTTAATCAGTCTCTGGTCTGCTCTATTTCTAGAATAGGAGTCTCCACAAAGCTATCCTAAGCACCCAGACTTACCCTTGAGATAGACTGCATTATTTGTGCAGTATCAGTATTACTAAGTTCTTTTTCTGTATCTATTATTAAGTAGCCTACAGGCTCAGTTTACCTGATTTAAAGGACTTTGTAGAAAAAAAAAGAAGAGAAGAGGAAGGGAAACAGGACACAGAAAAAAACTGGTTATCATTACTGAGAAAGGCTTTGGAAATGAATTGCTATGTTCTGGTTTATTTTTTCTTCCTCAATCAGAATGTTAGCTGATAGCCTTTGCTGATCTGACAGTAATTATCAATATTCTGTTCTTTTCTCTTAGCCTAGTGCCTGGTATGCACTTCATAGCAGAAATCCTCAATAAACATTTCCTGAATGAACAAACTGGAGGGATGATATACTTCAATTAAAAAGACAAGTTAGAAGTTCACGTGAGATGCAATGAATTCCTAAATTAGGACAATGACAGTGAACCTTAAGAAACAAAATCAAAGAAAACCCAACAGAACTTGATCGACCACCGAATACATGAAAATTATACAGGTGATGAGTCAGGTATGTTTTATAAAACTGAACCTTAATTTTGAAATCCCAATTGAAATTAGAGGTAATTACTTCTTATATTCAGTTGATCTGATAAGGAAAATAAACTTTTGTTTTAAATTCCAGCACCTACTTCCCCCCATCCCAAAGACATCCTTAATTTAAATGTAATCATGCAGTTTTTTGACAATGGATTACAGTTGAGCTATGAAAATCATATAGCAATTGAACCTCATTCTGAAGATTTTCTACCTTCAATCAATATATCTTACATACTACTGCCATCTACAGTAAGAACAGCCAAGAAATTGTTACAGCCTTGTATGATAGCTACACGGGTGGTGAACAGAATAAAACAGAGTTGTTCAATCACTATGTTGTATACCTGAAACTAATGTAACATTTTGTGTCAATGATACTTCAATTATAAAAAAAGAAAGCCAAGAGAGCATCTGTATTTCGAAGGGAAAAAGGATCTATACAATTATTAAGTATTACATTGAAGGATTTTATTATTTCACAAAATTTTAGTTTTCACTATAAGAACCATGTACTTTTTAACCATGTTAAAATAAGGATGGTTATGAGATTATATGACAAGATACCTTTAAGTTAAAGGGCAAGTATTCCAAGCTAAAACAGTTATTGTTAAACTAGTTTCTATAAACAAAAACAACCTTCTTGGGACTTTCTGAAATTCTATCTACCATTAAGACTTGGCTTAAAAAGAGACATGTGAAATTTAAAGGGCAAGTAGAGAAAGATAACAGAAAGAAGCAGATTTTAAAAAAGAGGCTTTAGTCAAGAGTTTTCCAACTTAGAAAAAATGCTTTTAAATCACAGATGAGAGACTGAAGGTGAGGGGACAATATTCAAAAGAGATAAACAAGAGAAGAGAGAAATGGTTCTAACTGGGATTCTACAACAATTAGGAAGTCAAAAAGAAAGCTTTCATTTCTGTCCAAGAACTGCGAACTGTAAAAAGTACCTCAGTATTAAGGATACAAATTAAGGCCTGGTTTTAAGAGGAGCCCCAAATCTCCTTTCCTTCTTCTGACCTTTGTTTTGCTGATTCTGAGGTTTGTAGTAATGAGGTAAGTAGTATACAAGACTACTTACCATTGTCAGAACTGAGGTGTAACAGTAATTACATGTATAGTAACTCAAATTGACAATGGAAAGAAAAACTGTTTCCAAAAAAAGAATTCAAATTTAAGCCATAGCAGTATCACTAAAATATTGACAGGAAATAGTCTCTTGAAACAGAGGAGTACTGTTAGGGAGAAACTCTAAGAGTTCAGAGATGTTTATTTAATTTTGGTGTTTATATAATCACATTTCAAAATACAGACTTTAAAGTCAGGTGCCTTATCTCATTTACAACTACTGCAGTGGCTGGTGAGAAGCAAAAGCATAATAAATGGTTGAAATATACCCTAACTACCTTGAAATGGGGACACTTACCTGAGCTTAAGTCTCCATGAGGTTTGGAGCTAGACTACATTCTTCACATAGTTACAATAAATTGTGCAAGATCTTTAGCTTGAATTCTGTAGATAATTAACAGTCCTCAAGTGATCAAGAAAAATGTCATGTCTTGAATGTCTTAAAATCTTAAAGATTTGCTGAAACCACTAAGTATGTTAAAAGATATATTTTTTGCCTAAATAATTTTGCATTTAACAGAGTCCACAGTACTGAGTATTATGGGCAAAATTTATCCTTCCTGCTCTATAGATGAGAACATGCAAGCACTGACAATGAAGAGTTACCTGTTCAAGTGCTTACATGCTTTTGCTAAAGGCGGCTGAGACCATTAAATTAAGTATAGTTTCTAGGGTAACTGCATGTGACTTTGCTTATAAATAAGGCTTTTCTAAAAGTGCTATATAGGGGTGCCTGGGTGGCTCAGTTGTTAAGCATCTGCCTTCGGCTCAGGTCATGACCCCAGGGTCCTTGGCTCAAGCCCCGTACTGCACCGCGCTCCCTGCTCAGCGGGAAGCCTGCTTCTCCCTCTCCCACTCCCCCTGCTTGTGTTCCCTCTTTTGCTGGCTGGCTCTCTGTCAACTAAATAAATAAAATCTTTAAAAAAAAAAGTACTATACACGTCAAGCTCTAGCATAATTAATGGAATACCTTCAGAGAAACAGTTAAATATTTTCCATTTTGCATTCATTTTTTCTACTACTAAAGACTGATAGCTCTGGATATAGATTAAATGTTGGGTCATATTCAATTTATATTAGAGTACATAGCTTAGGGCAGTAAAGCTTACTGTATAAGAAAGAAGAGAAGAATAAAACATAATAGATTTCAAATCAATTTAATCAAACTAAAAACAAGAGAAGCCTACCATAGGGAGCAGGCAAAAACCCTGATATTACATATCCAGGATCCAGGCTCAAATACACAAACATTAAACACTGAAGAGCACAAAGCCTTTCTTTTCCTCAAGACTTAATCAGTTACATTCTGATAAAAACAAAACTTTTTAAAAAAGTGAATGAGTTAAGAAGTGAACTGGAATTTTTGTCCAGTATCTTTAGTACAATTATCCTTTAAATTAGTCTTGCCTAAGCAAAATGTCAAATTCTAAGATTTGATGGTTTTCTTACCATTTGGGGTCCAACATTCACATTTATTGGTCCTAAGGTTTTTGGTAAAATCTTTGTTGGTGAGTTGGTGCTGGAAACTGGAAACGCAACAAATGAAATGTTACCTGAAATGATATCAAAATATTAGGTTAGGGTGGGGGAATGGGATAAACTGGTGATGGGTAGTAAGGAGGGCACGTATTGCATGGTGCACTGGGTGTTATACGCAACTAATGAATCATCAAACTTTACATCAGAAACCAGGGAGGTACTGTATGGTGACTAACATAATATAATAAAAAACATTAAAAAAATATTAGGTTAATGTTCTGCAATGTCAAGGTCACCTTCTATCTATATCTTAATAATTAAGTTAAAATAAGAAGCCTTACTGAAAAGCCATTCTAATGATTGCTTTCTTGAAGTGTACAATTAGTTCTGCTAAATAGGAAAACTGTAAAATAAATAGTTCAGGCTATCTGACAATTAACTACTGGACTTTTAGTGGGTTTTCAGAGGAAAAAATATTTAGAGAATACATACTGCAAATCATAGTTTGATTCAGAGTTGAGAAATCTAGTTAGGTCTTCATTAGGCATCACAGAACAAAAAAAAGTATGAAGTAGATATGAAGTAAAATATCTCTTAGAATGTATTTATAGTATAATAGAAAATATTTATACTAGAAGTTAACATGTTTTCAAATGAGTTGATAGTTTAGAAAAAAATATGATGCTACCTAGTGATACTGAAAACTGTGGGATGTGTACAGTGTTTTCACGTGATATCAACACTTGTAATCTGAAATTAAGGTAGCCAAGTGCTACCCCGGAAATGAAAAGCTAACCGATAACTTTCTAAACTGTGTGAACTACTTAACTCCTCTGGACAAACTTCAGTTTATCAATGTTTTTCTTAATAATCTAACGTAACAAAGGAGATCACCCAGAAAGTATGTGAGAGAGAGTCAATACTGACACTCTGGGGGAAAAAACGGCATTTAAGAGCAGGACGAGACACCTCCTTCTCAGATGGCCCCCTTGACTCTCCCAGCACGTGCCTAGACTGCTTAAGCCCCTCTTTGCACCTTCTGATTTTCAGCAGATACTCCTACTTCCTTCAGTAAGGAAATCAGGCCATCGGGCTATATTATAGCCTCTCTTCCTTGACCTGTGAATGTATCTGCACCCTCACCTATTTTTACTTCTTTCTCTTTGAGTGGAAATTCTCATATAAATGATTTCTTTCATGTCTCTTCACGTCCTAACTTCTCAGGGGGCTCACTTATCAATTATCTACTGTCTCCTGAGTTTTCAACTGTACCATCAGCTCCTCCCCCACTTCAGTTTCTCCTTCTGCCCATTTGCCCTTTGCCATTTTCCCTGAATACCCACATTTGAATATCAAACCCTTCATCTTTCTCATGCCCACTCAACAAGGTCTAATAGCCAAAGCTGTTTCTCCTTCATGTTCTTGGTGTATGGCCAAGTCTTGGCAGATGATCATTATCACCCCAGTGACCCAGTGCAGAAATAATCAACCCCTCCTCATTCAACTGACCACCGTATCCTACTTGTTATCTCCTTACTCTGGCTCCCTTATGCTGCCGGCACTTGTGTAATTTGAAACTTTATCAAATCTGATTTGAACACAGTGACCCTCTAACGCCGTGATTCACCACTGTGGCTGTGCAATGGAATTATCTGCGACTCAATAAAAAGTACCAACGCCTCAGTCCCACCCCCAGAGCTGCTGATAAAACTGGTCGGGAGTGAACCTGGGCATCAGACTGTTGAAAGTTCTCTAGATGGTTCCAATGCGCAGCCAGGGCTGAGCACTACCACTCTAACTGGAAATGCTACTTCAAATAGCTTTGCTAGCCCCTCCACACATATGTAACAAAACAGTCTTCCAACTGGGGAAACTGCTCTGGACACTCCCCTACTTTAGGCCTTCAAAGATTCCACAACACTTTCAGTGCCTCTCAGATTCCTCAACATGGCACAACAGCTCCTATCTGGAGATCTCACCCCTGCCTCCCTTCCCAGCTCCATCTTCAGCTACTCCCCCAACTCCAATCAGGTTAAATACTTTGCAATTCCAGAAAGGCCCCAGCTCAACCACTCCAGTTTTGGCGCACGCCTTTCCTTCTGTCGGAAGTCTCTCCCTGCTGGGGCTACTTGTACCTCCTAGCACTTCAAAATGCATTCCATACCATTTTCTTAGTCATTACTGTGTGTCAGAGTCTGTTCCAGAGGCTTCCCCTTTATACACCATCTCATTAATGCTTAGGACAACAGTGTAAAATGTATTATTACTGACTCCATTGTACACAAGAAGAAACTGAGATAGAATGAGGTTAAAGAATTTGTACAAGGTCCAGAGCTAGTGAGGGCCATAGCTCCGCCTCCCAAGCTTTGGCTCTGTGTGTCACCTCCCCTTATAAGCGGCTCCCAGCCTCTGTGGTCTAGTTTCTGGATGCCCTTCTTTGACTTTTCATAAAACCTATGATTATTTGCTCGTTCTAGCTATCATTTACCTAGTTCTACGTTGGCTATGTCTCTCAGCTTTGTATCCTAGCACCTGGTTTAGTCCCTGGCACAAAACAGGTGCACAAAACTATAAAAACTGGCATAGATTGGAGCTATTACCTTTTCTAATCTGGATGCCTTATTTCCTGTAATGTAGCCTAAATTGTATTTTTTGTTACTTTTTAACTGGTGCCAAAACTTATACTGAGTTTGAAATAAATTTACATGCTAGATCCCGAATTATTTTGAATAACCAGTATATCAAATAAAGTTTCCTTCCTCGTAACCACGAAACTGATTTTTGTTTTTATATAACACATACATTACCGATTGCTAAAATTAAGGTTATTATAACTTACCAAATATGGTTATTCACCTATTTAAGAATCCACCCTAACTGGAGAATAATTATCTATGTTTCTAGGGGGAAGAAGAGCTATGTAATTGATAGACATGTGCCATAAACTCAGTCCCAGGCAGGACAGGCATGCGAGGAAGAGCACAGCCCTACAAAAGTCTGGCTCTCAGATTTTTTTTTAACGGGTGACATATAATATTATATTAGTTTCAGGTGTACAACACAAGGATCCGACAATTACATATACTACAAAATGCTTACCATGATAAGTGCAGTTACCATCTGTCACCACACAACATTATTACAGTATTACTGATTAAATATTCTCCATGCTGTATGTTACAACCCTGTGACTGACTTACTTTATAACTGGAAGTTTATACTTAATCCTCTTCACCTAGTTCATCTATCCCCTGACCCTCCCCCCTGGCAACCACAGGTTTATTCTATGTATTTATGAGTCTGTTTCTGCTTTTGTTTGTTCATTTATTTTTTAAGATTCTACATGTAAGTTAAACCATTTGGTATTTGTCTTCTCAGATGGTTCTTAAAAATGACCTTAGTGCTGCTGAATGTTTAAGATGAGATCATTTCTGATACGCTGTTAGAAGCAAAAGTAAAAAACTTGCATAAAGCAGTAGAACAAGAAACACACAAAAAAAGACAAGGTTAGGGAACAGAATGACTCTGATTTTAAAAGGATATAAAACTTAGGTCAAAGCAAAATGAAAAACATCATTAAAGCCAGATCTGTCATGCCAGTTAATACTGAAAGAATTTAGAGGGAACTTAATACATCTGACAAATTGATTCTAAAGTGCATCTGGAAGAGTAAAGGCAGAGAACAGCCAAGCAAATTAAAAAAAAAAAAAAAAAAAGGAATAACAGGGAAGAGGGGAATTTTAGCCTACCAGATTTCAAAATTATTATGCAGCTTAAGTGACTGAAATAATGTGATATTGCTAAGAAGCAGATAAAAAAACCTGACAAAACAGAAATTAAAGTCCAGAAATTACTTTGTATATATATGAAAATTTTATATATGATAAAGGCAGCATTTGAAATCAATGTGGGAAAGGGTGCATTACTTAAAAAAAAGTTCTTGATTATACATCTGAAAACTAATAGAACACTGTACATCAGCTACACAATAAAAAAAAAAAGACACGAAAGAAATGTTTCTGAGATAAGAAACTGTCCACTTAGATAAAAGAAACCTTGGATTTCAATTTCTCATTTTGTACAAAAATCAATTTCTGAAAGATCAAATATTTAAACATAAAAATTAAAGATATAATGCTTGGGTGGCTCAGTTGGTTAAGCATCTGCCTTCAGCTCAGGTCATGACCCCAGGGTCCTGGGATTGAGCCCGCATCACATCCATCCCATCCATCACATCCATCCCATCGCATCCCATAGGGCTGGCTCCCTGCTCAGTGGGGAGCCTGCTTATCCCTCTGCCTCTGCTCCTGCCCCCTGCACATGCACACGTGCTCTCTCTCTCTCTCAAATAAATAAAATCTTTAAAAAAATTAAAGCCATATAAGTATTAAAAGAAACTTAATAATCATTTTTTATAATCTGGGGATGAGGAAGGCCCTTCCGAGCATGTTACAGAATTTAAAAATTTTAAGTGAAAACAGACTGATAGAGGGGACTACCTAAAAATAAACTGTTTCCTAAATAGCAAAAGACCTAATATACTTAAGAGACAAATCTCAGACTTGGTAAACAAATTTGCAATACATAGGTCATTATTTACTATCCTTAAAAACTTATTTACTTAACTTCCCATTTTATGTCAATAACAGTAAAACAATACCTCAATACAAAAATAAGCTGAGGACATGAAGCATATGAACAATGATCATATGAAAAGATGCTTGATTTTAATTAAAAAATTTACACTTTTAAAAAAAAGAAACCATTTCATGTACCAGACTGATAAAATTAATAAGTTTGATAATGCCCTGAGTTGGTAAAAATGTGGCCTAATGGGTGCATTTATAAAATCTGTAGTTGGCAGCTCCTATATGTCAAGGACTAACGCTAAGCACTTATGCATATTCAGTGCAACACCGTCCCCTGCACTCAAGTGGCTAACACATTGTTGGCGGGAGGGATACCGGACAGTCTTTCTGGAAGGCGGTCTGACAATGTAACTAGAGAGGAGTAATGGGTCTATTAGAGGACATCATTTTAAATAAGTGCTTTAAAAACAATTCTACACATTTTAAAGGCTCTTTCCATTTCAACTAATGTCCTTTCAACTGCCCTCCACTGCCTAAGTGGCAAGCTGATCCCTGGCCTCAGCATCAACATCACAATTAATTCTCAATAATGGGACTACCCTCTGACCAGCAATTCCTCCGCTGGATATACATCCTAATAAACCAAGCAGAAAAGAACAATTACACGTGTTCTACAACTGCAACATTATAGATAAAGGCAAAAACCGAGAAACAGTTCAAGTGTATATACATCTCTTGGTACATGTGAATGATGGAATATTACACAGTCCCTAAAACAGAATTACAAGTATGTATTTGCAATGGAAAAATGTTCCCATTATAAGAGGCTATGATTAGTATGATTCCATTTACCTAAAAACTACATGTTCATCATAAGTTATATAAGCATAAAAAGTATGGCAAGATAAACAACAAATGTAAGAGAGGCTAGCTCTGGCGAGTAGTATGGAGAAATGTTTTACTTGTTTATACTTTATTATTACTTGAAAAAAGAGCTTATGAACATGCAAGTGCTTGTTTTATAAGCTATTGCCATTCTATGGGGCGCCTGAATGGCACAGCAGTTAAGCGTCTGCCTTCGGCTCAGGGCGTGATCCCGGCGTTATGGGATCGAGCCCCACATCAGGCTCCTCCGCTGTGAGCCTGCTTCTTCCTTTCCCACTCCCCCTGCTTGTGTTCCCTCTCTCGCTGGCTGTCTCTATCTCTGTCAAATAAATAAATAAATAAAATCTTAAAAAAAAAAAAAAGCTATTGCCATTCTGGAGGGAAAAGGGGGGGGAGGGAAAGAGCATGAAAATCAGCCACAGCTGTTGAAACAAGATAAAAATCTATAAATGAGGTATCTGTGTTTTGTAATTAGTAAAAATGAAATCCGCTTTGGAAGTAGTTAAAGGGGCTCCACTGGGATTTCAATAATTATAACATCCAGAAATAAAAGCCATGTATTTAGACATTGTTTACTTTCATCAAATCAACTAGGTTCAACAGCAGAAACAGAACTTTTTGGACTCAAAAGGACATATTTAAATAGGTTATAAACATCCAGTATCCCAACATTTCAGCCAGGTTAAGAGAAGTAAACCAAACCAAGTCTAAAGAATTTTTCCTAAGTACCTGGCTTTAATTCATAGCTTCTTGGCAACAGGGGCTTGACACTGTCCAGAAGCCAATTCCTGGCAGTTGGTGTATTTATTAAAAACAAAAATTTAAAGACCTGCCTTGATTTGGGCTTTGGCAATTCCCTACATTAACTAAATGAGATCAATCACCTAGGGAAGTAGCTTGGAAAAAGTTAAAAACTTAGCCAAATCTTGGCACAGGGCACACAATTTTGGCTCAAAATTTTATTTCAATTTTCTGAGTAATTAGAATCTTTCTGTTTTCCATTAGAATTGTCTAGACACCAAAGATTTCTTTCACTCATAATTCTTAAAAGGGGTTCCAGTTCTAGTCAGTCACCTTCAATATGTCCAATTAAAATGAAAAATTCAGTGAAAGAACTGTGGTTTGTCTACATGATGCCAGTATAAGTTATTTTTTCACAGTACTGACTTTCTGGAAAAAAAAAATTTTTTTTGGCCTGAATTAGTTTTTGGAAAAACCTTCACCCAAGCCTATATCACATCCTCCTAGATGAACCAAATTAATAACTTACTCTAAGAAAGAGTATGCCTATTTTAAAGGTTTACAAATATCTCAAATTAGAAATAGTGGTATATCCCACACACACAGAGGATTCAACTTCAAAGGAAAAGATAACCTTCAGCCCTAAATAGTTAGAAAATGGCCTAGTTTGTGGTGGTGCAGGTGTTTGTCGAAGTCGTACAACTCTGGGCTAAAGGGGTTAGGCTCTACTACGTACAAATAATACCTTAACAAAAAATGGGGAAAATGACCTAGGCAATTTCGTACTTACTAATAAGTGGCTAATTATAGATCATACAATCCTTTGGCTTTCTTCCCTCAGATATTTACTTGCCTTATTCCCTAGCTTCCTTCTAGTCTCTGGCTTGGTCATAACATCAGAGATGTTGACCACTCTATATAAGCACTTCCTAATTTACTATGATTTTTCACCAGAGTGCTTACATCTATGTGATATTTTGCATATTAATATTTACCTGCTTAGGGGATTATTATCTGTCCACAGCCCACCCACTCTCAGAATTTAAGCTCCATAAGGACAGGGGCTTCATTCTCATCTATTGCTGTATCTCCAGCACCTAGCACACCCTGCCTGAGACACAGCGAAGTTCAACAAATATTGTTGCATGAAAAAGAATACATGAATGAATACATGAATGTCTGGATGGAAGCACATTGTGAAAACTAAGTCTCCTATCTCCAACCACCACCTAACCCTTCCCCAGTGATGGCTACTGGTGCCAGGTTGTATATAACCTTCCAGAAAGATTCTAACATATACAAACATATATGCATAAATGTTCTTTTTTCCTGCACATATAGTTGAACACTGCATCAGTTTGCATGTTGCTTTTTTCCCCCTCACTAATACTGTAACTATCTTAGATGTCGTTCCATACCTGTATATATAGTTTTACTGCAATATTTACTTTATTAACCACATACTATTACCTTCTATGGATCTACATGTTTATTTATCAATCCCTTAGTAACAGAAAAGCTTTTAATATTACAAACATTATTAATAATATCTTTTATTACTACAAATAATACTGCAATGATCGGTCATGTCTTTACTCATACTGGTTGTACCAAATGACTGCACCAATTCACGCTCCATACAGAAATGTATAAAAATGTCCATTCCACATATCCTTACCATCTCAGTGTGTTAATCGAACTTTGTCAACTTTTAGGTTAAAAACAGTTTCTCATTTTATTTTGGTTTTAATTTATTATAATAAATAAGGCTGACACGTTTTGCTTTAGTCATCTAAATTTTCATTCCTGAAAATTATGCCCACCTTTCTATTGGCTGTTGACTTTTTTATTAGTAGATCCTCTTTAAATATTGAAAAAAATAATTATATTCTTTGTTATGCCTGATGCAAATATTTTTCCCAATCTGATATCACCCTTTTGCTTTTATATATGCTTTTCTTTGCACATTTTTAAAGAATGTAGTTTGTTTGTTTGTTTAGAGACAGTGAGAGTGAGAGGGGAGAGGGGAGTGAAAGGGCAGAGGGAAAGAGAAAATCCTAAGCAGGTTCCACACCAACTTGGGGCTCAATCCCACAACCCTGAGATACTGACTGGAACTGAAATCAAGAATCAGATGCTTAACTGACTTAGCCACCCAGGTGCCCCAAGATTGTAGTCAATTTTATAGTAATTCTTTTCTTTTGTGACTTTTGTGTCATACACAAGAAGGTCTGTTAAGTATGTTTAAATATAAATACGAAGGTCAGAGTAACTGCAAAGTTTATTTATTTTTATTCCCCTCCTTGGAAGTGCACATTATATACAGACATGCTACATTTTACTTATCTTACAGTTTTGGTATTTCCTGTTGGCTATGCCGTTCTTCCAAATTAGCTATCATTAGTTATATACCAAGACTGTATTAAACATCCCCCATGTTTTCTTATAATACCTTAATGCCTTCATTTTAAATTTTACATCCTTGACTCACCTGGAATTTATTTGATGTGAGAAATAAAAGATCCAATTTTTTTTCCTCAGATGGCTACTTTTAAAAAAAATATTTTATTTATTTATTTGTGAGAGAGAGAGAGTGCGCGCGAGCACATGAGGGAGGGGCAGAGGGAAGAGGGACAAGCAGACTCCCGACATGGGGCTCCATCCCAGGACCCTGAGATCATGACCTGAACTGAAGGCAGATACTTAACTGACTGAGCCACCCAGGCACCCCCCTCAGATGGCTATTTTTTTTTTTTTAAAGATTTTATTAATTTATTTGACAGAGATAGAGACAGCCAGCGAGAGAGGGAACACAAGCAGGGGGAGTGGGAGAGGAAGAAGCAGGCTCATAGCAGAGGAGCCTGATGTGGGGCTCGATCCCAGAACACCGGGATCACGCCCTGAGCCGAAGGCAGACGCTTAACCGCTGTGCCACCCAAGCGCCCCTCAGATGGCTATTTTTAATGAATAATCTACTCCCTCCCCCATGCTGCTATGTAGTGCTACCTTGATCATTTACTTATTTGGGTCAATTTACTGACTTTCTATTCTGCTCCACAGATCTGCCTATTTAAGTGATAGTATCACGTGCTTTTATTTCATTCGTGAGTAACGTTTGCGCCAGAGAAGAAGTAGAATCAGAACAGGAGTGTCAAGCATTTCTTTCCTTTCTGTATTAGCCTTTTAACTATTTGTTAATAAGTGCTGTAAAGGACTATCACTTGGTTTCAAATAAAGTACTAATGAGGTCAAGTCACAGGTCAATTCTAGAATAGGCCAATTCATTTTGCAAAGAAAAAAGATTCCACACCTTAAGACTATTTCTAATTTCAGCCAGCCATCTAGAAAGCAATGTATGTCACTGAAGAGTGGACTAGACAGAAACAATATGGATGGCTTAGAGGATATTTATCACCTTTATTTGACAAATAACTCAGGCTCAATAGTTCAATGTACTATCTGCATAAGTAAAACACATTAATAACGCCTAATTAATTTGAAAAGGCAGCATATCCAACTGGAAATGCCAAACCTGCAAGATAAGTAGAACAGAGCATATCTACATAACCATAACCACACTATCACTACAAATGGGAGGTGTGAGAAGATAAAAGTTCCTAATATTAGGTGCCTGGGTGGCTCAATTGGTTAAGTGTCTGCCTTTGGCTCAGGTCATGATCTCAGGGTCCTGGGATTGAGCCCTGAGTTGGGCTCCCTGCTCAGAAAGGAGTCTGCTTCTCCCTCTCCCGCTGCCCCTCTGCACCCACCCCCTGCTTGTGCTCTCTGTCTCGCTCTCTCTCCTAAATAATGAATAAAATCTTGGAAAAAAAAAGTTCTGAATATCTCCAAACTTTAATGGTTAAAGTGGCCTCTAGAACCCCCCCCCATTTGGTTCTACAATGGAATTCAAGCAGTCTATAGTACATAGAAAAGGACAGAAGACCTGAAATGCACATAACTACATAGCATAGGCATGGAAGAAAAGCCTAGCTGTTTTTGCAGCTGTCAGAACACAGGACTTCTAGGATTCCCCTAAATGGACCACCTAACCAGGACCTTTCCATGAACCAAAGAAAGGCTTTCCATGAACCAAACCAAGAACCCTGAAATGGTCACAACAACAAACAGGCTCTTAGCCCTAAGGGCATATTCTTAAATGGGTTAATAATCTTTCTGTCAGTCTCTTCCACATACTCTCGCTAGTAGGATCAAATCTGTTCTTCTGGCTTTGATAAGCATTTTAACATGGAGGATACCTTTTAAAATAATTAGCTAGCTCCCTGTTTCTCTGGTATCTAAAACCATAAATGCCCTGAATTCTTCACTTTGACAGGAGAAAAAAAAAATTCTTTCTTCATCTTCCTATATGCCAGAATTTAAACAGTACCTCTTCATTTCTTAAATGAACTCCTTAATTCAAGCTCTGGCATCTGGAATATTATCATTGTTTTCATTTAGTTCATCAAACCTCAAAGCTAAAAAACCTTAGAAATCATTTAATCCATTCTCACTAGGTTTTCTTTATAGTACCTTTTCCTTTCAATATTTTTTAAATGTCTGTCCAAAAATATGTCTCACCTACAGGTTTGATTCTATTGCTTTTTCACTGGCTTCTTTATCTTTAGTTAAAACATGTCATTTTGTTCTTTTTCTATTATCTTGCTCAGTAAAGAAAACCTTTAAATCTTAACTTTCTCATTTCTCTTCTACCTGCTGAATTAGTATTTCCCATTTTTTTGGACAATATATCTTCTGATTAATACTTGAATTAGTTTACCATATGGTCTCAGACAACTTGGCTCTTCAAATCCTTCATAGCAATTCTTCCCAAATGTGCCTGGTCATAAGATGTAAAGGGGGTAGGGGGGGTGGCGGTGGGGAAGTAGTGTCCCTCTTATTCAAAATGCACATTCCTGGGCTCCACTCAACATTCAAAGACTCAAAATCTAGGTGGGAATGCCTATTTTTAACAACTGCCTTAGATGACTCCTATGATCAGTCAAGACTGGGAAAGACTGCTTTAAGGTCCCTTTTTCTCTTTGTTCAAGTTAAGGAAGTAATGGAGTGTAAATAGACTCTTTCCATTACACTTAATCTCTTTCTAAATTTTTAAAAAAGAATGGGCTGAGTGACCCTTACTTCCACAGTCGCTTGTTTTTACATGTTATATCTTTTCAGTGTTTAGCCTACACTCAACCCCTACTTCCAGCACCATCACTACAGCCAGTACACCCACCAGATGGCACACAGACACCGTGTGCATGCCTAGTAAAAGAGTGAGCGGAAAGGAGCACATTTTATCTCGTACTAACAGCCGCTGAATGGCTAGAGTAGATCAAGGCAGCTGGGTGCAACCACAAGGATCAGAATTTAAGAGTATTAGAATACCAAGTACACTTAATTGGAAATCATCCTCGTGAAGAAGCCCACAACCCCTCTAAGATGGTAACCTGCCCCAGACTATGTTAACAAATAAATCATTTAAAATTTATAGTGAAGGGGCACCTGGGTGGCTCAGTCGATTAAGTGTCTGCCTTTGGCTCAGGTCATGAACCCGGGGTCCTGGGATCAAGCCCCACATCAGGCTCCCTGCTCAGCCGAGAGCCTGTTCTCCTTTTCCCATTGCTGCTCCCCCTGCTTGTGCTCTCTCATGTGTGGTCACTCTCTCCCTCTCTCAAATAAATAAATAAAATCTTTAAAAAAAATTTACAGTAAGGAGAGAGATTTTTCTAATATTTATAAAAGATGGCAATGACTGCAGACAGACCTACAATTTAAAAATTGCATTCTTAAAATAAATTTAAAACTTTAGGACACTTAAACTCAAAAAGACCAAAGACCACCCATGAATTAGTTTCAAAGCAGTTCTTTTCCCTAGCAAATGAGAAAGGGGATCACTGAATTCCATAATACTATACTCGAAATTGCAATGATCCATAATCTTATTCCAACAGTATGTTCCATTTGAGAACTAAAGCTACATCTAAATCATATTTTGAAAAGCAAGAAATCTTAAAATTAGACATCAATATCAACAAAAATCTTTTAATTAAAATCTTATCCATTAGAAGATTTTTCAAAAAAAAAAAAAAAGATTTTGCAAACTTTTTTACCTAAGTTCCCTGGGTCTACTTGGCACACCGTAAGTGGTCAGTTAGCAGTCTCTTCATTTTTCTGTCAGAGAAACTGCCAAGAGAGTGACAAACTTTGTACCATAAGTGAGCAAAGTGCCAAAAACCAAGCCCCCTACTGATGGTCTCCAACTTTAGAGTCAAGATCCAAAAGTTCATTTACAAAATGGTTGCTTGAAACTTGGTAGAAAGAAGTAAGGCTGTTATTACATGATAGGTTCCTGGATCCTTTCGCAAGAGTTAACTCATAATGTACTTAAAGCACAATATTCGTACTCTTTTATCTGTTCCTAAACAACAATGTAAAAGATTTTCTTTTCAGAAAAATATAGGCATCAGGCAAATCTTCCCTCTGACCTCCACACCTCAGAAATGAGAGATTTTTAGGTTGCTGTTGTTTCTAATCACACACATTTATATGTAAGGCAGAGAGAATGTCTACATTAGTCACTCTCTGGGTATTTTAACCTGGAAAACGATGAATAGGTAAGGCTCAGATTCCCACAGACTCTGTGCTAAAGAGTTCATACATACAAGGTGAAAACTATAGGTACCCACTCCAAAAGTCTTTCAGTACATTACTCTTGATTTGAAGGGTTAACAGACTCAAAGATTTCTGTACTGTTGTTGCTGATGCTATTAATAATCTGTCATGCCTACATTTATAATCGTGACACAATTTTTGAAAACTATAATCTAGGATGTTGTCATATATCATATGTGGGGCCATCAAATTTTTTTAGGGCTATCTCTTTCATCAAGCTTATATATACTTTGATCAAAACTGTAAAAATTTTTACCTTAGTCAGGCCTATGGTTTCTAAATCCATTTTTTTGAGGAGGGGCTGGGGGGAGAAGGAGACAATCTTACGGAGGCTCTATGCCTGATGTGGGGTTCCATCTCACAACCCTGAGATCATGACCTGAGCCAAAATCAAAAGTCAGACACTTAACTGACTGGGCTGCCCAGGCACCCTTATAAATCCATTTTAAACTCCACGTAAGTTATTTTACTTATCTTAGAAAGAAAAAAACCCTCAACTGCTACCTATTGCTCTTCTTAAAAAAAAGCAAAATGTATGAAGATCAATTTTAGAATCTTATTCTAATCTTAATTAAAACAATGACCTGAAAAGCTTCAAAACCTCTAAATTCTGTCATTATGTGAAGCAAAGAAAATTTTCAGAGAACCAGACAGATCCAAGTAAAGAGCAAGAGAAATTTTTAATAATCTCCTTGAATGTTGGCATCTTTTCCTGTCTTCTCTTTAGGCCAATTAAACATTTAGAAAACCGTTTAATATCTGTTCCTTACACAAATTTTGAACTATGGTTTACAGAATTTTTTGGCTGTTATCTGTTCTTACTAATTTTACAGTGTAGGGTATGGTGAATTTTTACTAAGTGCCTTATATGTGAAAGATCTGGTGCACAGCACCGGTTTTTCAAGAGCGAACTTTAAGAAATGCATGAAGTTGTAATGTGTATAAATGCACGCTATACAACAGCATAGAACTTCTCTTTGTTACTTGTAAAAGGAATGGTTTTTGCTCGTTATGAATTCCATAGATTAAAAAATTATTTTTTAAAATTTTGACTGCTTTCATTACATGCATATTGCTTCCAAGCTCTTCCTTTGCTACTTTTTTTCAACAAATAAACATTCTTCTCTGTCCATCAGCAGCCAATCCAAAGAAAGCTTCCTTTCTTTCTTTTTAGAGGTTCGTTTCAATTAAACTCAAAATATTTCTCTCACATTTCTTATTCAAACATCTTTTTGGAATAAGTCTTATGCTTCTCACTGAAGATAAAAGGATCTCAAACTATATGCAAATAATGTTTCATAATGCTATTTCATTTCGAGACTTAGTAC
The DNA here is from genome assembly GCF_002007445.2 of Ailuropoda melanoleuca. Taxonomy (NCBI): domain Eukaryota; kingdom Metazoa; phylum Chordata; class Mammalia; order Carnivora; family Ursidae; genus Ailuropoda; species Ailuropoda melanoleuca. Next base: position 7,280,303 of record NC_048223.1, on the reverse strand, counting down.
CTATTGTGCAATTACAAACTTTTGCAACTTAAGTATTCCTTATATATTTTATAATGGCTAGGCTTTTTTCCAAATATTCTGTAGGATTTAATGATTTTTTCCATAACATACATGCACTAAAATTAACTTTCTCACATTTCCATTAATTACACATTAATTTTTTAAGATAAAAAAAAAGCCTCTCCAAAAGGTATATTACTCTACTGATTCTCAAATTCTAAGTATAAAAGAAAAAATTTTAAATGACTAAGTTTTATTTATTCCCTGATTGAGTCAGATTTATGACCTCCCCTCCCCATTCCAGCTACTGTGAATTTTGAATAAAACAACCTCAATTGTAACAGAAGAAACATCTGTTGCTTTTTTCTTCATCAGGGCTTTCCTAACTGAAAGAAAGGCTCTCTGCCTGACCTCGTCTCTCACTCGCCCTCCCCACCCACACTAAGTTCCTTAAAAGTCTTTTTTAAGTAAATGTATTATTTAAAATGTTACTGTATCTACTTAAAATGTCATAATTTATATAAAAACATTCACTTCCTTATTAAAATTCAAAGAATGAGTAAATGTTATATACATCAAAAAGCAAGAGATGTGACTGGTAGAATATTAATTGTAACAAATGCAGACTTCGAGAGTACACTTGAAGTGATCAACTCAATCAAGTTGTCACACATTCAGGCTCACTCAGTATTATTTAGGGTTAAGATTTTCTCACAGGTTCCAGATTCATATAGAATCTTGCATGCTGTATTTCCTTTGCCAATCCAACACTAACATAATGGCAGTCACTACCCCAAGAGGCAGACACCAAATGGTGCCACCCACACTCTCACACTGTGCCTCATAATAAACCATAAAGCAGTGGAATGCACCGGCCCCTTTATGAGCAAACAATGCCTGAGCTTCATTAGAATACAGCTGACATTTTCAAAGCACAAATACTTTTAAGAAAAATGTACTAGGAAAAAAAGGAATGAAACAGCTATAAAAGCTGAAATATTTTTTTAAGTGTCAGGCTTATTTCAAAGATCCTGAGGAAGCATATTTTGCTGTTGACAATTTAAAAGTTTTCATAAATTAAAAAAATGTATAGTTAAGGGCAAAGCTTATTTTATTAACTACTAGAAAGAAATGAAAGTAAAAACTATCATTTGAATTGCATTCACAAGTAATTAACTATGAAGTACCTTCAAAACTATTCATTTCCTCAACTGCTTTCCTAGTTCTTGAATGAGGAAAACTGAGCTCTAGAATTATTTCACATTTTAATTGATTTATATAAGTAACTGAGTGATAAACTAAGCTTACTCTACCCCTCCCCCCCGCCCAACCCAACCCCCCATACCCTGTAGTTTTCCTGTCTGCAACAAGCAAGGACGTCTTGAATTCAGCGTGCTCTTGGCTATTTATCAACTTAATATTGCTGCTGCTGGAAGAATATAAAATAAACGCGGTAAAAACTCACCCAGCAGTAAGAAACAAAATGATCTCTCTTACCTGGTCTAAAGAAGCATGCCTCTCACTGCAGTACCAACAACACTCTACAGTCTTTGTTACCATTCAGTGGAAACTTGAGACTGTGTCAGACATAAGCAATCGAGCTCAGAAAAGCTCAATTTAAAACACTTCTCAATAAAACTAAAAAGATGCTCAAGAAAACCGTTTAGGTAACTGGCTTTCAAAAGACATATGAATACTGTCTAATGCAACAAACATCATTCAAAAGAAACTGGAAGTGTAAGTCTTAAGAGACAAGGGGGTTTTTAATGTGCAGAATCTTCCTTTCTTATTAATGGTTGCTTTAAAAATATGCTTAAAATAAAAGTGGTAAAATGATAAAATGGCTAACTCCAAGCTAACACTTTTCTAAATATCACTTGAATTTTAACTAGCTAAAAAAAAATAAGATTAAACTTACTCATGAAATCTGCATAATTCGAATTGTACATGTCAGGGTATTTGCCGGCTCCAAAGCAGTCTCAAAGCAGGAGACCTTAATGCATCTTGAAAGCAGAGCAAAAGCACCATAAGTTTCAGGGGAAAAAAAAAAAAAAAAAGGAAAAGAAAAAAATTAAAAAGGAGGAGAAACTCTTGAAAAACTGGCCGGGGCTTTTCAACCTGTAATAACTGTCTAGCTTCTCTGGGAGGGGAAAGAAAAAAAAAAAAAAGTCCTGGTCCTGCCCCCTGAGATAGGAGGCTATGTTTCAATGCCAAAATGAATGACAGGTCCATTTCTGATATCAACAAAGAGCAGCTTAGCTGTGCTCAATTTTTTTCACTTTCCCACACGGTTAGAAGTTCCAAATTTTTTCAGGTTAGTATCTTTATACTAGGGTTAAGCACCTTTCTCCATTTTCTCAAGAGGACCCCATTATGTTGTCCTAGTTTTTCTAAATGATTAATTAAAAATACATACCTAATCATCTTACTCAGTTTTTCCTAGGCAGGAAGCTAAACAAAAGATGACCTCTAAAGTTCCTTTCCAAAGCTATCTTTTGTAATATCAGATCACCATATGACTAATTATTAATATTAATAAGCTTTTCCTGCATCCTGATATGTGGATACAAGGAGAAACTAAGAGTAAGTAACAAATACAAAAATAAGGTAACTGAGATAAAATTTTCAACTAGCTAGATGTAAAAATCATTTAATAAAGTACATGTGTATGATTATACAAGTTCGAAACAACAAACACTTCCATCAATGACATATTTACTGAATGCCTATTATGAGCCAAGCGCTATTTGGGGCACTGAGGATATAGCAGTGAACACAACAGACAAAAGCCAAACAAAAATCCTTGTCTTCAGTGAGCTTATTTGTTTATATTTCAGTTCCCTGAACACACAACTCTCCTAGATAGACTAAGATATCTCTTTCCTTTTTTGATTAGTTACCACCTAATTTGAAATAGTTCCCTCTGAAAATATGTCTTGACAACAGCTTCAGGAGGGAAAAGATTTAGTGCTTTCTTCAGTGTTGTGTCCTCAGTGTCTAAAACAGTGCCTATTAGACATTCAAACAGATACATGTGAGTGAAAGAGATCAGAGTTTTTTCTTAGTCAAACTTTTCTTTGCAAACAGACTATGTACCACCTATTACACTTACATGCATAAGGGTGTTAATTAACTTGGGTTACAATTATATAACAGCTTAAAATTGAAAAGACAACCTATATGGCCCTGTATCTTTTCAGATTCTAAAATCTGTTTTCACTATCAGATGTGAGGTCACTATATTTGAGTTAAAATTCCATACACTAAGTTTTCGTGGACTATCAGATTTCAGAGGAGTTTGAATAAAAAACGAATTTTGGAAATTTACATGGCATCCCACCAGTTTTGTATATGTGGAAATAACTTTAAATTCCGCCGTTTCTCCTCATTCTTGGTCGCCTTACCATAAATCACACACGCAAAATAAGTGCACACCTCTAACCTGTCAAATCAGCCAGAAGTGCCTGCACATGTCACCCATGGACACAATATTCAGGGGCTAGATAGATAGGGTCACACCTATTCTAGTATAGTTTGTTTGTTTTTGGACCGAGAGCAAGCACAGGAGCATAAACAGGGGGAGTGGCAAAGGGAGAAGCAGGCTCCCCAATGAGCAGGGAGCCTGACAAGGGGCTTGATCCCAGGAACCTGGAGTCATGACCTGAGCTAAAGGCAGACACTTAACTGACTGAGCCACCCAGGCGCCCCTCTAGTATAGTCTTAAAACAAAAGGAAATTAAACTTCTCAATACTCAGATACACTCATCATACTTATAAATAGCAGAGTATCCTTCCCTCCCCCATCCCACCGCCAGAGCTGGACAATGGTTACAAGTTGAAATATACACTACCTGGAATATTCACACATTCAATATGTGTTCTAACAAAAAATCTAACAGCAACCCAAGGTCGGGAAGACATGTGATGACTGAGGTCAAGTAATGGGTAAGATAAGGTGGAGCCAAAGCAAGATCTCATCAGGAATGGTTCCTACAGGAGCGATTTTTCTTTTCCCTAACCATCATTCATTCTTTCTTCAACCAATACTACTGAGCACTTCTAATGTATCAGGCACTGAGTTAGGGAGCAAATCGACCTGCTCCCTACTGTCTACCCCATAAATCTGACCTTAAGCCTATCCCTATTTTTCCATGTTTCCTTCTCCATGTTTGCCTTCCTTGCCAGCGCCCTTTCTCCAGTCCCAAATTCTTCACTTACACAGCCCTTCAGTCTACTTCCAAGCCCTTCTCGGCAAGCATCATAATCACTAGCTTCTGTGTTCCTTTACACACACTTTGGGGTAATTATGAGTCTTCCTACTGGCATAACAAAGTACATCTTGTGTATGTCCTCTCAAACAATTTCTCCTTAATCTTACTTAGAAAATCCACTAAGTATCATATTATTTACAACTATTGGTTATCTAGAAAATACCAAAGGGGGCTAGGCATTCATTCCCCCAGGTTTATAAGCTAATTAATTCAGACTAGAGTTTGCTATGCTTATCGGTAACCTGACCAAGTACTAACCATATTTTACAGGTACCTTTCTGATTCTATAGGCAGAAGTGATATTATGATAGCACAACCATAGTTTTTATTTGCCCATTCCTGTTAAAGTAAGTATCTGCCAGATACATATTGTGAGGGATGGACATTACCTATGCTAGTTTCCTATACTTACTTATATTTTGAAATAAAATGTCTAATCATCCTGATGAGAACTACATCTAAAGCAAAGGGTTCCTGCTACCATTTGCATGGATAAGTGATAGTTTCTTAAATATATCATGCAGTAAAAGTAACTTCACCTTCACGTGCTCCTTTTCTTCTTCCCACCTTTAAATATAGACATTTTTCAAGGATCCATCCTTGATGATTTTTTATTCAAGATTTATATTCCCTCTTTGAAGGGTATTACCTATTTCCATGGCTTTATCACCACTATGTAGATGACTATGAAAATTTATACTTCTAGCCCTAGTCTTCTCTGTTCTGCTCTAAACTCTTATTTACAATTGCCCATTGGACATCTCTGTCTCTATGTCCCACAATCTCAAGTCAATTTCTGCATTACAACCAGCTTATCCTCCTATGTTCTCCATTCTCGTTAAAGGCATATTCATCCAGAACAGAAAGTGATTTTCTATTCTTGCTTCCTCCTCACCATCCAAATGCCCACATTGTTTCGTTTTTTTCCCCTAAAACACACATCATTCCCCTAGTTTAAAAGCAAAAGAAATAAGAAATACTTTTGATGACGTCCTGACTACCCTATCAAAAATAGTGGTAGCCTTAAGACACACAAGGCTATTTAAACTGATTAAAGTTAAATGAAACTAAAAACTTGATTTTCCAGTTGCACTAGACACACGTTAAGTCCTCAACAGCCACATATGGCTAACCGCTTACAGATACAAAACATTTCCATCATCACAGAAAGTTCTATTAAACATCTCTGGTTTAGGGCACCTGGGTGGCTCAGAGGGTTAAGCGTCTGCCTTCAGCTCAGGACATGATCCCAGGGTCGGCATGGGGCTCCCTACTCAGTGGGGAGTCTGCTTCTCCCTCTCCCTCTGCCCCTCCCCTCTGCTCTCTTCCCCCCAGTCCCCTCACTCAAATAAATAAAACCTTAAAAAAAAAATACAGTCTCTGGTCTACAGGAACAGCAAACTACTTAAAACAGTACTTTAAATTTTCCTCAATTTGGCCCCTTACCCTCTACCTTAGAAGGTATCAAACCTTATTTTCTATCTAAAACTCAACCACAACAAAAATCCAAACAACCTGATTTAAAAATGGGCAAAGGACCTGAATAGACATTTCTCCAAAGAAAATATACAAATGGCCATTATGCACACGAAAGGATTTCATCACTAATCTTTAGGGAAATGCAAATTATTAATTATAATGAGATCACCTCATAACCATTAAGATGGCTAATACCAAAACAACAGAAAATAAGCATTGATGAGAACGTGGAGAAATTGTAATCTTTGTGCACTGTTGATGCAATGTAAAATGGTACAGCTACTATGGAAATCAGAATATTGACTCCTCAAAAAATTAAAAACACAATTACCATATGATTCTGCTGGGGTAACTCCACTTCCAGGTATATAACCAAAAGAATTGAAAGCAGGGTCTTATAGGGATATTTGTACTTCCATGTTCATAGCAGCATTATTGGCAACAGCTAAAACATAGAAGAAACCCATGTGTCCACTGATGGTAAATGATAAGCAAAATGTAGTAAATACATACAATGGAATATTATTCCACCTTAAAAAGGAAGAAAATTCTGATGAACCTTAAGGACAGTAGTATGCTATGTCACAAAGAGACAAATACTGTATGATTCTACTTATATGACTACTTAGAGTAGTCAAAATCATAGAGACATAAAGCAGAATGGTAGTTGTCAGGGGCTGGGGGAAGGGAGAATGGGAGTTACTATAATAGAGTTCAAGTTTTACAAGATGAAAAATTATGGAGATGAATGGTAGGATGGTTGCACAGCGCTATGAATGTATTCTGTATCACTGAATGTATATTTAAAAATGACTAGGATGATGTTTTATGTCATGTATATTTTACCATAATAAAAAAAATTGAAAAAACAAAACAAAAACTCATGTTGGAGTGGGAACAGAGGGTATGTGGGAAATCTGTACCTTCCACTTAATTTTACTATGAACTTAAAACTTTGCTGACAAAATAAAGTCTACTTTTTAAAAAAGCACATATAACAGTCTTGGCCAAAATGCCTTTCTCCTCTTCTTTCTCTCTTTAGTCCACCCACTCCTCCACATCCATTAGTAGGTCCACCTCTATTATAAGAGCTTCTCTTTCTTCTCTTACTCAAGTCTAACCTAACCCTCCTACCTGTATATTCTTACATAAAATACATTAAAATATCAAGACCAGTACAGGTAAGATCAATGTATTATAAGAATAATCTTGGTACAATCTAAATTATAACAACAATTAAATTACATGATAAATTCTTAATGAGATGTTGTCAAAACTGCAAAATTAAGTTAGTTCATTCAATCTATACATATTTACTATCTGTTTACAACATGCCAATCTTAAGTAGGGGAAGGAAAAAAATATAATCCCTAGCCCCAGGAAGTTACAGTCTAATGGAGGAAACACTATAAACTAGCAAACAAATACAAAAATACCAACTGTGTCCACTGCTAGGAACGAAACAAGGGGCATCAAAGAGCTGGGAAGGGGTATTCCACGTGGGCCCTTTATACAAGATGCTCTAGGAAGCTCTCTCTGAAGGCAGTGATATTTAAGCTGCAACCTGGAAGATGAGGACGTGTCAGCAAGGTAAAAGCAGGGAGAAGAACGTTTCAGGCAGCACAGAACTGTGAAAAGGCTCACATAACACCCATAACCTTAAAAGTAAAGCAAATAAATGGAAACTGAGGAAGCCAAATAAAATATACATTGAGGGAATGGCTTTAGGGAAAAAAAGTAATTTACTAATTTTTGTTATTTACAAAAACAGTAGAAGGAACCCATTCCTTATTTTCTTATTTGAGGCTACAGCAAAGTACATGGGGAATGAATCAGGATCATGGATGCCATTCTGAGCAGAAGGCTAAAAAGGAACACCAGGATTACCAGACCTCAACAAATATTCTCTAAACACAATCATGAACGCACAATATTCCACTGTACATGTGTCATGTTTTATTTCCCTATAAATGGATGTTTACATAGTCTCCATATTTTGCCATTATAAATATTATGTAAAAAAATTATGTAGTAAACACTTCTACACTCAAATCTCTTATTCTTTTTTTTTTTTAAAGATTCTATTGATTTATTTATTTGAGGAAGAGAGAATGAGAAAGCGGGGGAGGAGTAGAGGGAGAGGGACAAGTGGACTCTGCGCTGAGTGCAGAGCCCGACACGGGCCGATCTCACGACTCTGAGATCATGACCTGAGCAAAAATCAAGAGCTTAACCGATTAAGCCACCCAGGGGCCTCTCTCTTATTCTTTTCTAATGACAAACTCCAAGAAGGGTTTTAGTAGGTGAAAGAATATCAACTGTTTTAAGGAGTCTGATGTGTATTACCAATTTGCTTCCCAGAGGACTTAATACTGACTCACACTTCGAAGGGAAGTAGATTTAAAGAATAAGATAAAAGTATACAGGAGAAAGTAAGAATCATCCACAATTCAAATACCTAGAAATAATTATAATGAATGTTTTACATACATATATCAAGTCTTTTTCTATGCCACATATTTTTCCTTTTCCAAAAAAAGCAGGGGAGGGATCACGCAGTACATGCTGGTTTAACTTTTTGAACTTAATAAATTTAGTTTATAACATCTCTAGAATACTGTCATACATCAGTGTCACAATTACTCATTTATCACACTGCTTCCAATTATTCATTCTCATCAACAATGCCGCAAACATTCTTTTGCTAAAATCTTCCCACAGGTCTTCCTTTAATTAGGATAAATTCACAGAAGAGAAAATGCTGAGTCAGGTTTGCATATTCTAAAGATTTCTGATATGCACTGAGCAAATTATCTCCAGAGAGGTTGTATCACTCTGAGTTCCCAGACCAGCCTCAACCAGCCCCAAAGGAGGTATTAACAACAACTACAACAACAAAACAACCAAATCTTTTCTAAATTGATTGGCAAACATTGGCTTTTGTTATTTAAATTTGCATTTTGATTACTGACAAGTTGAATATGTATTTATATTTTTATTATCCATTTGCATTTCTGTTGTGAATTTCCCATGCTACTACTGTTTTTTTCTTGTAATGCTAATATTTAATTTATTTATTTGTATTACATTTAGTTATGTTTACTAAGCTTCCTCTGGTCTGTGAAGTTTTTCAGATCTGCCTTGTTTTTGATGACCTTGACAGTTCTGAGAAGTACTGGTTTGGTATTTTGCAGAATGCCACTCATTATGGGTTTGTCTGATTTTTTTCTCAGAGTTGTTAAGTTTTTGGGAGGAAGATCTGATCACATCATATCAAGGGTACCAGCTATCAACATGACTTATGACAAAGTTAACCTTGAGGATCAACTGGCCAGGGCTATTTTTTTAGGTTTCTCCACTGTAAAGTTACTCTCCCACCTCCAGCCTGTGTTTCCATAAGCTACAATTTGGAAGCAACACACTAAGTGCACCCACACTCACAGTGGGGTTGGAGGACTTAAGCTCTACCTCCTTGAGGAAGAATGTCTAAATTAGAGTCTAAATAAATTATTTGGAATGCTGTATGGAGATTTGTCTCTTCTCTCTCACCTCTTTATTCAATCACTATTTGTATGAGTATGTACTCACGTATTTTATTTTATACTTAAAGTTAAAATCCAACATTGCATTATTTATTTAAATAAATAAATATTATTTATTTATCAAACAGCTCCAGTTTTGGCCACTGGGATCTTTTTCAGGATGGCTCCTGTGTTGCTTTGGCATAATCCACTTTTTTTTTTTAATACTTCCTTACTTTCTGGTATTATAAAATACTCCAGCTTTATCTGTGTATTTCCTGCCCCAAACCTTCATTAGCTATTTTTCTAAGGAGCCTTGGATCCTTTTATTGGAGAATAGTATTAGAAACCAAGATCTGGATGGTGGGTGACACTGTTGGTTTTTAAAAACTCTTAAAGATTTGATTGAAACAGCATTATGTAATTTTTATTTGATTTGGAAAGAACTGTCAACTTTAAAATACTTATTTTTCTCTTTCAGGAATACAGAATTACTTTCATTTATTGTGTTATCCTTTATGTTTCTTACTACATAATAAAATCATTGCTTTTTCTGTATATCACAGCAATAATAATTTAAATATCACTTGATATTTCCTCCATCTGCTAATACAAATATTCCAGACCTTACAGAGTCTCCAACAGCCTATAAAGATTTCCACAAGCCTTTAGAGGAGTGATCCTCAGCCTTGGCTGCACATTTGAATCAACTGAGAAACTTATATCCAAGTCATCAACTCCATCTGAATCACTGAGGGCAAGACCAAGGCATAAGTATTGTTCTAAAGGTATCAGATGATTCCAGTGAGTATCTAAGCTAAGAAACACCACTTTTGTCTTTTACGTGGCTTCATTAAAAGCTCATTCTCAGTAAGTACTGCTGAGTAATGCTGCCTCCACTAGGAACAGATCACCTCCCCCTTCCTCTGCGGAAACACTGGCAGTCCATGAGATGCCAAAGCTTCAAGTTTTGCCTTTTCCGAAACAAGGAAGAATATTTCGCTCCCTTACTATGTTATATTACCCTATAAGAGATATACATAAGCAGCACTACTAGTGACTTAACAAGATGATTCTCATTAAGTTATATTTTAAAAGATAATTGTTTCGTTGTTTTCATAAAAACTTACACCTACCCGATTCTCACAGGATTCACACATGACTCAAATGGGTCTGGGCATAAGACAAACCCTACTACCATCAGGAATATTAAGAATCATTTCCCCTTTATAAAGACCAAGATTTTTTTTTAAAGGTTCAGCCTCTTTCTTCCCCTGAGATAAAATGAACATAATCATAGCAACATTAGAACTCAAACTCAGCTCAACTCCTGACTGACTCAATCCCATAGACAAATGGACTAACAAAAGAAATGCACTCATTTCCAGGTTTAAATAATATTTACTTCAACCTCTACTGTTCTTTTTTTTTTTTTTTTAAGATTTTATTTATTTGACAGAGAGAGAGACAGCCAGCGAGAGAGGGAACACAAGCAGGGGGAGTGGGAGAGGAAGAAGCAGGCTCCCAGCAGAGGAGCCTGATGCGGGGCTCGATCCCAGAACGCAGGGATCACGCCCTGAGCCAAAGGCAGATGCTTAACGACTGAGCCACCCAGGTGCCCCTCTACTGTTCTTTCATACAAAATGGCTGGCATTAAAATTGTAACACACATGCAAAAGAGGGTTAAAAAAAAAAAACCTACTGCAGGGGTTTTTTTAGAACAAGGACTGTTACCAGGGATATACACGGGTATTACATAATGATAAAAGAAAACATAAAAAAACATAAATAACACATAACAATCCTAACTGTGCATGTACCCAACAACAGTTTCAAAATATTTCTGGGGCGCCTGGGTGGCACAGTGGTTGGGCGTCTGCCTTCGGCTCAGGGCGTGATCCCGGCGTTATGGGATCGAGCCCCACATCAGGCTCCTCCGTATGAGCCTGCTTCTTCCTCTCCCACTCCCCCTGCTTGTGTTCCCTCTCTTGCTGGCTGTCTCTGTCTCTGTCAAATAAATAAATAAAATCTTTAAAAAAAAAAAAATATTTCTAAGAAAAAGTGACAACTCAAAGGAGAAATAGAAAAGGCACCATTATAATTGGAGACCAACATTCCTCTCTCACTAATCAACAGAACAAGCAGACACATAGTGAGGACACAGAAAATCTGAACAACACTAGCAATCAACTTGACATCATTAATATTTATAGAACACTCCATTCAACATCAGCAAAATCCAGTCTTTTCAGTGGACTTGGAACATTAACTAAGATAGGCCATATAACAGATCTTGAGACAAACTTCAAACTGCAGAACAATTTAAACAACCTCCAAGGGATGGTCTCTGATCACAGCAGAATTAAACCAGAAATCAATTACAGAAAGATTTCTGGAAAATTCCGAAATATTAAACAACACATTTCCAAATTCACTGAAAGCTACAAACTACCAGCACTTGCTCAAGAAAAGACAGACAACCTGAGTAGCCCTATACCTATTACAGAAATTGAATTCCCAGTTTATAGCCTCCACACTAAGAAAACTCCAGGCCCAAATGTCTTCAATGGCAATTTCTACCAAATATTTATGGAATAACTAATCTAACACTATACAAACTCTTCCAGAAAACAGAAGAGACATTTTCCAACTCATTTGATAAGGCTGGAACTAACCTGATACAAAACCAAACAAAGAAATCACAAGATAATTCTAAACCAATATCCTGCTTGAACACAGCCACAAAAACCTGTTAATTAACTAGCCTTAAAAAAGAATGAAATTCTGATACATGCTACAATATGGGTAAATCTTGAAAATATTATGCTAAGTGCAACAGGCCAGACAAAAGGATCAATAATGTATGTCTCCACTTACGTAAGGAAGGCACCTAGAATAATCAAATTCATAAAGACAAAAAATGAGAACAATGGTTATGAGAAACTAGAGAAGGGGGAATATGGAATTATTATTTAATGGGTACAGAGTCTCTGTTTGGGATGAAGAAAAAATTGGAAATGGATAGCGGCGATTGTTGCACAACAATGTGAATGTACTCAAAGCCATCAAATTACACACCTGAAAATGGTTAAGACAGTAAACTTTATGTTATATATATGTTACCACCATAAAAAAGATCTTTAACAAAATGTTAGCAAACCTGATACAGCAACAGATAAAAAAGGATATTACATTATGAGCAAATGGTGTCTATCCAAAGAATGCTGGCTGGCACAGATAAGCCAGAAGAATCCATAAAAAAGCTAGCTAGCAAAAGTAATCAATTTTAGTAAGCCAATGAGTTTAGCAAGGTTTATATTTTATCAAAATACACAACATACAAAAAAAAACAAGAAAGAGTAAACCTGACTTTAAAAAACAAAGCAACAGAAAGCCAAATAAATAACAGTGGTACCAGTGGACCTTCTTATCTTGTTCCTGTTTTATTTTATTTTTTTAAGATTTTATTTGACAGAGAGAGAGAAAGAGCGAGACAGGGCACAAGCAGGGGGAGCAGCAGACAGGGAGAAGCAGGCTCTCTGCTGAGCAGGGAGCTTGATGTGGAGTTCGATCCCAAGACCCTGGGATCATGACCTGAGCCAAAGGCAGATGTTTAACTGACTGAGCCATCCAGGCACCCCTCTTGTTTCTGTTTTAAATGGGAATATGCGTTTCTAATGGAAATGTCTTAAATATGATACTGCCTAATAACTTAAAGATGGACTTTTAGAAAATATATTTCAAAGTATCTTTTAATTCCTAGTTCATAGAGAGATTTTTTAAAAGGCCCATGAAGTATTTCAGGCAAAAATATGGTTCCCCTTGATCTACCTATATAAATGTATTATTGGTAATTTCTTATTATTAAATCAAGCATCTCTACTTTCTGAGACAAATTCTACATGGTACATGGTACACAGTTCTTTTATTATAATGTCAATTTTATTTGCTAATAATTTGGGTTTCTGCTTTTATAGTTGTGTGACTGGTCTGTAACTCTCTGTACTGTTAAATTTTATTATATGAGTTAAATTAGTTTTGTTTCATGTACTGAACGCCTTTGGTTTTATACTTTACTTGTTTTACTGCCTGAATTATCTATTCATAGAAACAGGAAAAAAGCTTGCCCATAAAACTATGAAGAGAAGAGTCTTTTTTACCCCCCTTAAAGATTTATTTATTTGAGAGACAGAGCACGAGGGAGCGGAAGGGGCAGAGTAAGAGGGACAAGCAGACTCCCCGCTGAGCCTGATGCAGGGCTAGACCCCAGAACCCTGAGATCATGACATGAGCCGAAGCTCTATGCTCAATGGACTGAGCCACTCATGAACCCCAAGAAGAGACTTTTTCAAAGTAATTTTTGGGGACAATATTTCCACTTCTTTCAACATATTAGACTTCAAGTCTTCTACTTTTTAAAATAATCCATTTCGGGGGTACCTGGCTGGCTCAGTCAAAAGAGCATGTGATTTTTGATCTTGGGATTATAAATTCTCCACATTGGCAGTAGAGTTTACCTAAACAAATTAAATAAATAAAACAGACTTAAAAAAAAAAGATTAACATAATCAATTTGGTAATTTATATCCCCCCCCACAAATAATTTCTTTCATTAGTATTTTCAAATTCCTTAACATAACTGCTATATGGTAATCTGATAATTTTTAGTATGGTAACCATCTTTAAATGTTCCATGAATGGCTGAGGAGAAGGGTTTTCTTTGTTTGTAATGTACCCAGTGTCAGAGTTGAATTAATGTGAGGAGGGTATTCATTTAGGGGGGTGGCAGAGATGGGAACTTGGTTATATATGGGAGATTAATCACACAAGTAAACACATAGAGGATAATGGGAGCCAGGACTTCTGGAAGACTGCTTAGCTTTGTAAGCCACCACCAACCTGTCTTCCAAAGCGCCTGCATTTTCTGTAACAAAGAATGGGAGTCCATTTTGTTCCACATCCTTGTCAACCATTTGGTATCGTCATCTTTTTGGATTTTAGACATTCTAAAAGGAGTATAGTGCCATTTCACTGTTTTAACTTGCAATTCCTTAATGACAAATGATACTAAGTACCTTTTCATTTCTTATTTGCTTTTTTTTTTTTTTAAAGATTTTATCTATTTGAGAGGAGAGAGCACACACACATGCATGCAAGCAAGCACAAGTGGAGGGGAGGGGTAGAGGGAGAAGGAGAAGCAGACTCCCTGCTGAGCAGGAAGCCCAATGCGGGACGTGATCCTAGGACCCCAGGAACATGACCTGAGCCAAAGGCAGATGCTTAACTGACTGAGCCACCCAGGCGCCTTTTTTTTTTTTTAAAGATTTTATTTATTTATTTAACAGAGAGAGACAGCCAGCGAGAGAGGGAACACAGGCAGAGGGGGTGGGAGAGGAAGAAGCAGGCTCCCAGCAGAGGAGCCTGATGTGGGGCTTGATCCCACGACTCTGGGATCACGCCCTGAGCCAAAGGCAGACGCTTAACGACTGAGCCACCCAGGCGCCCCTCACCCAGGCGCCTCTTATTTGCCTTCTGTATGCATCCTTTGGTGAGGTGTCTGTTCACTTTTAACTCAGCTGTTTGTTTTCTTATTGTTGTTGAAGACAATTGTTGTTATTATTCTTTTTATATTTTGGATACCATTCTAGGTAGTAAAGAATTTCTTACCCAAAGAGAAGTCTGGCTTTCCCCTTAGTTCCTGGGAGGTAATCTCTAGGTCCTTGGAATGTCTTACCTGATAAAAGTGTCTTGAACAATATGATTTAGGGTGGAGGCCTTGAGCCACAAGGAGATTTAGGATGGGGGCGTCTGGGTCACATCAGTTGTCCTACTGAGGGACTGGAGACTTATTTAGCCAGCCACATGAGCTGCTAGTCAGATTTACATAACTGAACCCCAATAAAGACTCCAGATACCGAAGATCATGTGAGCTTCTCTGGTTGGCAATACTTTGTGCAAGCTGTTAAACATCAATACTGGGAAAGTAACACTGTCCATGTCTCCACTGGAAGACAAGTGGAAACTCCACATTTGGTACTTTTCTTGACTCTGGCCTATGTGTCTTTTCACTTGACTGATTTTAATCAGTATTCTTTAGCTGTAATAAACCATAACCATGACCACAATAGCTTTTAATGAGGTCTGTGAATCCTTCTCAACCTATCAAACGTAAAGGTAATTTTGGAGACCCTTGAACTTGCAATTGGTGTTAGACGTAAGGGTAGCCTTTTGTGCACTGCTCTCTAACTTTGCAATTGGCTAACATAACTTTATCAGATATGTGTTTTGCTGTCGTATCTAAAAAGGCATTACCAAACCCAAGGTCACCTAGGATTTTCTATTTTTCTTCTAGATGTTCTTTTTTATGTTTTACACTTAAGTCTATGAATCATTTTGAGTTAATCTTTGTGAATGGTGTAAGGTCTGTGCATAGGCTCATTTTTTTGCATGTAAACTTTCATTGTTCCAACCTCATTTACTGAAGAGTCTCTCCTTTCTACATTGAATTGCCTTTCCACCTCTGTCAAAGATCAGTTGACCGTATTTCTGGGCTCTATATTCTGCTCAATTGGTCTATGTATCTATTCTTTCACAAATACTATACCGTCTTGATTACTATAGTTTTATGATTAGCATAAAAAATCAGGTAACATAAGTTTTGGATATTGTTTTTTGACCCAAGGTGAGTCTCTGTCTTTTAAATGTATTTGTTAATGTATTCATTTTTATTCTAATTATTGACAAGGTGGTCTTACATTCTCTCACTCTTTATTATTCTTGCTGTTCTTTAATATCATCTCCTTTAACTCTGTCCTTTGCTAATAACACTGCAGACATTTTCTTTTTCCTAATAATACCATATTGTTCCATTGTCTTTTGCTATTTAGTAGCAAACAGAAACTCTTTGATTAGTTTTATTTACAGCTTTCATAGCAGTCTCCTTTTCACCTCTTGTCTGGATGCTTACAGTGTATCTTTTATTTTTATTTATTTAAAGATTTTATCCATTTATTTGACATAGAGCAAGAACAAGCAGGGGGAGTGGCAGAGGGAGAGGGAGAAGCAGGCTACCACTGAGCAGGGAACCCAACATGGGGCCCAATCCCAGGACCCCAGGATCAAGACCCACGCCAAAGGCAGACGCCCAAATGACTAAGCCACTCAGGCACCTCAATTTACAGTGTATCATTTAATCCTTCTCAAACGTTTCAACCTCATATATCTAGTACTTATGTATTACTGAAATCCTTTAAACTATAAACTTAGGTTTTCTCAAGTTCAAGTTGTCATCTATTTCATCTTTGATTATTGCTTCTCTTCTATTTATTATTCTTTTCTTTAGGAATACTACTTATCTATACATTGAATCTTTATTCTTTGTACCTGTCATTTTCATCTTTTTTGATCCTTTTCTACTGTTGCATTTCAGAAGACATCCTTCAACTTCTCCTTCCACATCATTGACTTGATTTTCAACACTATCTTTTGATCTCTTCACTGTGAATTTTAATGGTATACTGAATTTCAATATCTCTATGAGTTTTTTTTTAAAGATTTATTTATTGAGAGAGAGAGAGTGCGCACGCACAGGAGGAGGGGCAGAGGTAAAGAGAAAATCTTAAGCAGACTCCTCACTGAGTGCAGAGTCCAAAGCAGGGCTCGATCTCCCTGAGACCTTGACCTGAGCCAAAACTGAGTCAGATGCTAAAATGACTAAGCCACCCAGACACCCCTGATATCTTTATGAGTTCTGATGAGTCTTGAAGAATTTCAAAATACAGAAAAGTACAAAGAATGATTCAGGATTCTTTGTAACCATCCTTATTTCCTCTAGCACCAGGGCCCTGGAGTCAGTCTATATGGATTCAAATATGAGACTTCCCTTAGTTGTGTGATCTTGGGAAGTTATTTAAACTGTTTATTTCAACTTCCTCGGGAATAATCATTTAATTAGATTTAATTAGCTAATTCATGAGTGGATATTTATTTATTTATTTATTTGAGAGGGAGCAAGAGAGCATGAGCAGGGTGTGGGGCAGAGGGAGAGGGAGAGAGAGAATCTTAAGTAGACTCCACACCCAGCATGGAGCCTGACGCAGGGCTCGATCTCACAACCATGAGATCATGACCTGAGCTGAAATCAAGAGTTGGACGTTTAATCAAGTGAGCCACCCAGGCACCCTGTGACTGGTTTTAACACAGTATCTGTTACTCGAAAATACTTAGCTATTATTAGTATAACCTTTGCTGATATATCTTGGTTAGTCTTTCTCTGTCAATCTGCTGTCCTTAACATACAATTTCAGATTCATTAAATAACTTTGAGAAGAAAGCAAATACCATCTAATATCATGTTTTTTACAAGTACAATTTTCCTCTGTGACTTAAGTATAAAATTCCTTTATTTTGCAGTTTCTTAATAAGCCCATGATGATTTTTAAAACACGTTATCAATTATTTGAAAGTTCGGCAAACCAACCAGGTTTGATGTTTGCCAAGAAAAAGCTTTATAAATTCTAGCTGGTTTCTCTCCTTACTGTCTACTTGGGTATTATTTGACTTATAACTCTCAGTTCTCTATTTGGAGAAAAAATTGATACATACAACTCTAGCCAAATATCTGGTATTAAGCAGTACAGAGGATCATGACTCTTACCTGTTACAGAGATTAAGATCTCTTTGAGGATCCACTAAAATTATATACTTTTTCTCCAACACATAGAATTTTGTTTACCAATTCAGTCTATCATGGCTTGAAGTTGACTGTGGATCCCAGATTAAGGATCCCCTGATTTATGCTCTAATGAACTAAGGAAGACTCTGATCCTGTTGCCTCGTTACATGATGTATATGATTAGCAATTTAATCCTCAATACTTTGAAACAGAACATATTCTTCCCTAATCAAAAGCAGGGTCTGACCAAGAGTTGTTTTAAGTTGGTGGCTGGTACAAGAGAGTTCATTAAACTGTTCTCTTTCACTCTTGTACATATTTGAAATTTTCCCAAATAAAACACTTCATTTGTATTTATCTGAAGTAGGGCCTGAAAAAATGCATACCAACCCTCTTCTCTGCCCCTTCCTACTACTATTCCCTTTACATCTGAAAACGCACCCAAACCAGTCCACTTCTCCCTTTACAGAACTGTGGTCACCAAGGGAAGTAAAGAAGTAATGATAAGAGAGATGGGAGGGAGAAAAAGAACCCTGGATGCTGCAGATAACAGTTGCAACACATTGTGGGTAGCTGCCAAGTTTCTAGTTGGCAAAGACCCTACTTCCTTAAGCTGTAGGTATGCAACAGAGATGGGTAGAAAAATCTACCTTTTTCCTGTCTGTCCTTGCTATTCTGTCTCAGGAGTCTGTCTTTACTTCTACTGACAGAAAATCCTCCTAATGTCTGGCATGTTTTAATTTGTATTTCTAGTTTCTCATTCTATTTACAACTGCTTCTCTGTATATTTTCACCTATTTGATCATGGCATTTACAGAGGAGATTAAGCANCTTCTACTGACAGAAAATCCTCCTAATGTCTGGCATGTTTTAATTTGTATTTCTAGTTTCTCATTCTATTTATAACTGCTTCTCTGTATATTTTCACCTATTTGATCATGGCATTTACAGAGGAGATTAAGCAGGGTCCCACTAGCTGACTGCCTGCTAAGCCCAGGCTTCCCACAGCTGAATTCTTTTTTTTCTTTTTTTCTTTTTTAAAGATTTTATTTATTTATTCGACAGAGATAGAGACAGCCAGTGAGAGAGGGAACACAAGCAGGGGGAGTGGGAGAGGAAGAAGCAGGCTCATAGCGGAGGAGCCTGATGTGGGGCTCGATCCCATAACGCCGGGATCACGCCCTGAGCCAAAGGCAGATGCTTAACCGCTGTGCCACCCAGGCGCCCCCCCCACAGCTGAATTCTTAAGGTTAAAAGGTCCTATGATAATCTGGCACATGCGCAACCTGGGAACAACGGATAGGTGGAAGAGATAGCTTTTGATCTATTCTTGCTTTCCTTAACTCTCATACTACAATTTCACATATACAGAAGTGTGTTTATTGATATTAGTGAGCACAGAGAATAGAGAATAGAAAAAAACAAAGTAGTATTTTCTCTCACGGAAGCTCTAGCCCAGACTAACAACAGCTAGAAACTGCCAACAGATGTAAGGTTTAAACAGAAGCATTATAGTAAACAATTAGAAATATTCAAATTCACCCACAATGAAGTGTACATGATAAAACTTAGAAACTAATATGCCAATTATCAGAGACACTCTCAAAGTAAAAAACAAGTTAGCACACAAATAATATTAAAAACAATTAGCATAATGAGGTAGATTGAGATTACTTAGAGATATGGTTCTTTAAATTCCCTCTGGTCTTGTCAATAATGTTCCATGTTAATCAAAGATTTCCTAAGAAAGGTAAGAACACAGAGCAATGTGTTTAGAAGACTGACCTCCAATCTGAAAGATGTGATTTGAAATGTCTTTACCACTTGGGAAAGTTAGTGGCTCTGAGCTTCAGTCTTCTCATCTCTAAAATGGGTATAATAATAGTACTATTCTTGTAAGGAGGTTGTGAGGATTATATGAAACAATGAACATAAAGAGCTTAGTTAGCACAGGGGCACCTGCCTGGCTCAGTCTGTAGAGCATGCGACTCAGGACCTCAGGGTTGTGGGTTCATGCCCCATGTTGGGTATAGAGGTCACTTAAAAAAAAAGAACTTAGCACAATTCCTGGCAAACGGCACTTCAAAACACAACAGACTTTTTGTAATAAGTAAACTGACCTCTTCTTTCAGGGTGTTAATCCCTTGAAACTGCTGAGATAAAATAAGGTAGTAACTAAGGTCAAATGGTACTTCAGACAAAAAGTAAAAACAAAAGGAGACAAAAAAACACATAAATTACAGACCAATATCCCTCAAAAAATTTAAACAAAATTTTAGCAAACTGAATCCAAGAATATGTGAAGTGAAGAATATATCATGTCTAACTGGAGTTTATGCCAGGAATCCACTGTTGGCTTAATATCAGAAAAATTAAAAAAAAAAAGAAAGAAAGAAAATCAATGTTATTCATTGTATATCAACAGAATAAAAAAGAAAAACTACACTATCATCCTGATCAATACAGATAAGGTATCTGACAAAATTCAACAACCACTGGTGTTAACAACTTTTAGTAGGCAAGGAATTGATAGGAAACTCCTCAATGTGCTAAAAGGCAACTACTGAAAACCTGTAACTAAAAATCACACAAAATGGTTAAAAATTTGAATGTTTTCTCCTTAAGATTAGGAACAAGACAATGATATCCGCTTTCACTACTTCAACACTGAAAATATTCTTAGTGTATTAGGTCAAGAAAAAGAAAAAGAGACATAAAAATAAGAAAGGAGTAAGCGGAAGAGACAAAATTTTGGTCTATGTGGAAAATTCTGTGGAATGTGTAACAGTTTACTTATAGTGAGTTTACTGGCAAGGTCACAGGCAACAAGATCAATATATAAAAATCAATTGCATTTCCACATTCCAGCAATTAAAAAAATCAGAGATTGAAATAAAAAGATATAATTTATAACATGAAAAATATAAAAATTNACAAGATCAATATATAAAAATCAATTGCATTTCCACATTCCAGCAATTAAAAAAATCAGAGATTGAAATAAAGATATAATTTATAACATGAAAAATATAAAAATTGCAATAATTTAACAAAATATGTGCAAAGCCTTACAATGAAAACTACATTTTGGTGAGACAAACCACAGAAGATATAAATAATGGACAGATGAACCATGCTTATAAATTGGAAGATTCAATACTAAGATGTCATTTCTTTTCAACTTTATAGATTCAACTCAATTCCAATCAAAATCTCAACAGGCACTTTTGTAGAAATTTACAAATGATTCTACAATTTATACAAAAATGCGGAAGACCTAGTATAGCCAAAGCAGCTCTGAAACAGAACAAAGTTGGAAGACTTACACTACCTGATTTTAAGACTTAATAAAGAGAAGGGCCATATGCACCCCAATGTTCATAGCTGCATTGTCCACAATAGCCAAATCATGGAAGGAGCCGAGATGCCCTTCAACAGATGACTGGATTAAGAAGCTGTGGTCCATATATACAATGGAATATTACTCAGCTATCAGAAAGAACGAATTCTCAACATTTGCTGCAACATGGACGGCACTGGAGGAGATAATGCTAAGTGAAATAAGTCAAGCAGAGAAAGACAATTATCATATGATTTCTCTCATCTATGGAACATAAGAACTAGGATGATCGGTAGGGGAAGAAAGGGATAAAGAAAAGGGGGGTAAATCAGAAGGGGGAATGAAACATGAGAGACTATGGACTATGAGAAACAAACTGAAAACTTCAGAGGGGAGGGGGTGGCGGAATGGGACAGACTGGTGATGGGTAGTAAGGAGGGCACGTATTGCATGGTGCACTGGGTGTTATACGCAACTAATGAAGCATCAAACTTTACATCGGAATCTGGGGATGTACTGTATGGTGATTAACATAATATAATAAAAAAAAAAGACTTAATAAATAGGTAAAATAGAGTGTCTCAATATTGGGTACTACTGATAATATGGACTGGCTAATTCTCTGTGATGGGGAACTGGCCAGGACACTGCAGGGTGTTAAGCAGCATCCTGACGTCTACCCCTACCAAAGGCAAATCCTTCACTGCCAGAGTTGTAACAGTGAAACATGTCTCCAGAAACTGCCAAATGTCCAACGGGGGGCAAAACTGCCTTTTGTTGAGAACTACTGAGCTATAGTAAGAAGTGTGTTATTCACATGAAGATAGACATTTAAATCAATGGAACAGAACAGAATCTAGAAACAGACCCTCAACTTAGACTCCATTGATATTTGACAAAGATACAACGCAATTCTGTAGGAAAAGACAATCTTTTCAGTACATGATTCTGTAATGACTGATTATTCATTTGGAAGAAAAATAACCTCACCCCTCACCTCACTCCATACATGAAAATTTAACTCAAAACTTATCACAGATAAATTTAAGGGCAAAAATTATAAAACTCCAAAAAAATAGTAATTTCGGCTTAGACAAAGATTTCTTAGAACGTAAACAAGCATAAACTTTTTTAATTGATAAATTGCACATTAAAATATAAAACATGCTTGTGCCTCAAAACTTACTGTTAAGAAAATAAAAAGACAAGCTACAGGCTGGAAGAAAATATCTGTAAAATAAATATCCAATAAAGGACTTGTATCCAGATTAAGATAATATTATGGCAAACAATCCAATAAAGGAAAGTGGGCAAAAAATTTAAACAGTTGCTTCACCAAAGAAGATATGTTGATGGCAAATAGGCACATGAAAAGATGCACAACATCATATCATTAAGGAAATGTTTATTAAAACCACATTGACATACCATATAAACCCACATGAATAGGTATAATGAAAAAAGACCAACCATACCAATTGCTTGCAAGGACACAGGGCAACTAGGACTCCTGTAAGTTGCTGATGGGAATACCAATTTGTACAGACACTTTAGGAAACGTGTTTGGCAGTTTCTTAAAAGTCAAGCATACATTTACCAGATGACCCAGCAATTTCATTCCTAGGTATTTACCTTAGAAAAATATAAACTTAAGTCAACACATAAGCTTGTATTTGAAGGTTCACAGCAGCTTTATTCATAATAGTCCACAAGTGGAAACAATACCACTGTTCATCAATTCATGAATGGATAAACAAATTGTGGTAAATCCATATAAGGGAATGCTAGTCAGTGATTAAAAAAAGAACAACAACAACAACAAAAGGACTACTAATACACACAACAACGTGAATAAGCCTCAAAAGCATTATCCTAAGTACAGGAATCCAGATACCAATGATGTTAATAAAGCACCCAAATTATTCTATATAGCTAAAAATAACTGATTTTCAGTAGCTTTTTTGTGGTTATATAAATCACTGACTCTTAACTACCTTTTGTTATTTAACTTAAGTGTCTAATCTCCTTAAAACAACTACAAAAAACCCTTCTGCCATAAGGGTTATTTTGTATCTCCGCACAGCACTTCACAATACTACCACACATTTAAATATGAATGCACAGGCTCCATAACTCTCCTTCAGTAAAACAAGTGGAATGCAGTACAACATATTACAATAGAGTCAGGATACCTGGGTTCAAATCCGAGCTGACTAAACGGGGTAACGTGTGTTAAGTCATTTAACCTACCTGAAATTCACCATTCTTATTCATTAAACTGAAAAGTGTTGGGGTAAAGTGCAGAAAGTGTCAGGGACACTGGGGTGATAAATCAGCAATCCCAGTGTATGTAAGGCTGTAGTAAGGACACAAATCTCCTGAAGATCAAAGGGCCAAAAGTCACAGTGGAACTTGATTTTTCAGAAGAACCACAAGAAAGTGGGGGACTCAAAAGAAAGTTTTTTGGGTGTTAAGCAGGAGGGATCAGAAAAGTTACTGCAGGGATAACTGGCTTGTGACAATGAATCACAGAAGCATCCATTTTGATCTTTCAATAAAATGTCCTTCTATCATTGGGAAGCACTACATCTAGGGAAAATTAGCTATTTCAAGCTGATATAAAACAGGTTTTACTCTACTGATGTGTTATTTCCATAGTAACCCATTTCAGTAACAGAGAAATCAAAAGTTCTGATATTTGTATATGTGATTGGCTGAGAATCTACAATTGGTGGAATTATGAATGCATATAAATCAAAAGCCAGAATCATTCAAGGAATTACAAAATGGTGGGCCTGCAAAGCTTCGTTAGGGATTTTCTGTGTACCTACCATGTGTCAAAAACACGTGCAAGATTACATATTTTGTCACTTAATCTTTACACTAAACCTTACAAAGTAGCTCATACTGATAACGATCAGTTTATAATGATTTAAATGATCTCTCATTTAGAGATGAGATTATCATTCCTGTTTTAGGGATGAGAAAATTGACATTCTGAAATACAGCTTAGTAATGTGTCCAAGCAATCACCATTAATATGTGACAACCTAAGATTCAAACTTGGAGCTTTTGATTCCATGTCCTTACCACTACTTAAAACCTATTACCACTAACAAGTCCAGCTTCCAACTACTGAAGCCAACACAGTTCCTAGAAAATAGCTGCATGATAATTTTTGTTTTTCTTCTAAGGTAGCTAGAAGGCAGATACAATCAAAGGTAGGCAAGAAACAGGTATTACCTCCAGCTATCATAAGGAGAAACTAAAACACAGATGTAAAGTGATAAAGCAAGTTTCTAAATCTTGGCATTCCTAGCCCTTTCTCTGTATTAGCATTCCCTGATAGTCATCTTGATAATGATAATGAAGAAGAGGAAGAAAAGATGGAGGAGGAGAAAAGTACATGCAATTGTAAGACCAAGTGTTTCATTCTCTGAATAGCCCACACATATCTACTGAGTACCTATAAAGGTCAAGCCAGTGCTTGGTACTGGGGATACAACAGTGAATAAAATAAGACAGACACAGTTCCTACTCATAGGAAGTTTTACCCTAGTGGGAAGATACTGACAACTAAATGGACAATTTGAATATATCGCAGTAATGCAGAAAACAGGATAGGACAGAGTGCCACAGGGGCAGAGATAAGACAACTAAACCCAGAGAAAATGAAGCAGGGCTACAGGACATCCAGTTAAATGTGAATTTCAAATAAACAATGAATACTGTTGCAGTATAAGTATGTCCCAAATATTGTCCTGTATTTTCATTTGCTAAATCTGGCAACCCTAGGTGGGGATATTTGGAAAAGTGCCTCACAGGAGATGATATTTAAGATGAAAACTGAATTATTACTTGTCCCCAACAATATGGGCCCTGAAACTGTTTATCAGTTGCTGGCCTATAGAGACACCATGTGGCAAGGATCTGAAACCTCCTGACAGTAGCCAGGGATGGTAGGGCTCTTACCAGGAGCCACGTAGTAAGCTGTCTTAGAAGTAGGTCTTCCAGACAGACACTGACTCTTAAAATGCCTTCAGGTGACTTTGCTTTACTGAGTAGTGGAGGTGCTTGGGAAGCAGGCTGTGAAACGTACTTACGTGGCTGTGTGCATGCACTGAGAAGGGAAATTTGCAGAACAATCGGGAAATGAGGTTTAGATAAGTGCAAGTTTTCACTATGTTTATGTGACAAACTTTCCACACTCAATACCTTCTCCACTCCAGACATAGTCAATCCCTCAGATGACTACAACCCTGGACAATAGCTTGATTACAATAAATGAGAGACCTTGAGGCAGAATTACCTAGGTAAGCCACTCCTGATCCTCAGAAACTGTGTGAGATACAAAACGTTTGTAATTTTAAACTGTCAGGTTTTAGGGTAACTTGTTATGCGGCAATAGGTTAAGTAATGCTGTGCCCAACAGAAGAGCTCTGCATCCCGAAATAATGGGCCTACACTAGTACCCCATCATGCTCACCCATTGCTGAGAGCAGCCACAGTTAGTATGGTGGCTTCAGCAAGAATGAGGTGGTGGATCCAGAGGGGCCACAGCTGTGACTGTCATTCACTCACACCTCCCACCAGCAGGAGATCTGAATGGTGTATTTCCATGGCCACCACAGCATAACAGAAGTTTATTAAGGACAGCATATCCTCTCTGGAACAAAATAAGATCTTTCTAAAAGAACAAAACAAAACAAAAATATTTCTCTGAGTTCAGCTCAGTCACTTGAGAGAATTGTGTAAAAACAGAAAGGTAAGCAAAATAATACAGTAAATTAAAAGAGCTAAGAAAAAATCCAAGTCTCAGATTAGCTGTGGTTCTCAGCTTGATTTGATGTGTGCTATTTAATACTGCTCTCCCAACCAGGAAAATAACTTGTTCCTGGGTGGGTTGTTTTGACTCTCCCATCTGAATTTCTGAAACCTAAGGGTAACATACAAGTGAAGAGCTATGAACTGTGGTTAATCAACTAATTCAGAATTTCTAAGAGTACTTTGATGAAACAATTTGAGTGTTATAAATTCCATAAATTATTTTATTCCAAAAGATTATGTTTAAGTGATTTCATTCCAACTATCTAATGTGAAAAGAAAAATCTCAGAGAAAGACATTTCTCTTTTTTTCTCCAAAATACAGGATGAGTTGAAAGGGAGTGGGTAATGGTATTGAACTAAATATGACTGCAGGGAGATGTTGGAGGTTTTCTTTAATCACAGCCCCCAGACTCAGCCCTTGGCTTTATAATAGAGTTTTCTATCCAAATCATCTCAGACTTCATGCTAGTATGACGTATTTTTCCCTAGGCCACTTCAATACCAACAAGCTTAGTATGTGCTTATGTTAGAATCCTTTAAGGTCTGTGTTCCAGATATATCAGATATCACTTTTCTCCTTATGACCTGCAAAATAGTCACAATTATTTTACAGGATCCCTAATTCAATTTTCATAGAAACTGAAATAAGGACATTACCTTAAAAGACTTACATCTCTAGGATAGTTAGTTCACTGATTTAAGTAGACCCTGATCTAACCTGTGTTTTCTAGAAATTACTATGTCAGTTAACATTTTAAGTATTCTATTTTTTAATTATCCAATTCATTTAAAATTTACGTTGGTATACTAGTTCTAGATATTAAAAGAGAGAACATAGTAATGAAAGAAAATAAAAACTAGAATATCTCTGAATTCAAGTATCTGATATAGAATAATACAAGTTATTCAACTATTTTTCTCCAGAATTAGGTAGCAATTTTCTGTATTTACTTTGATCATATAAAATTGATACACATAGTCAACAAAACCCTGATGTATCAGGCCTAAGCCCCATGCATTTTCTCTACCACGCTAACACATATGGTTAAGATTTTCCAATGACTGTATCCATGTTTCTTAAGAATCTCTGTTGGTTCATAGTGCGCTCCAAGGAGCTGGAACTGCGGGGCGCCTGGGTGGCTCAGTGGTTAAGCGTCTGCCTTAGGCTCAGGGCGTGATCCCACAGACCTGAGATCGAGCCCCACATCAGGCTCTCTGCTCCGCTGGGAAGCCTGCTTCTTCCTCTCCCATTCCCCCTGCTTGTGTTCCCTCTCTGTTTCTCTCTCTGTCAAATGAATAAATAAAATCTAAAAAAAATAAAAATAAAAAAATAAGGATCTGGAACCAAAAACCAAGGAAAACGTTAAAAACTGGTCAGCAGGGGTGCCTGGGTAGCGTAGTCGTTAAGCGTCTGCCTTCGGCTCAGGGCGTGATCCCGGCGTTCTGGGATCGAGCCCCACATCAGGCTGCTCTGCTGGGAGACTGCTTCTTCCTCTCCCACTCCCCCTGCTTGTGTTCCCTCTCTCGCTGGCTGTCTCTCTGTCAAATAAATAAATAAAATCTTAAAAAAAAAAATCTGGTCAGCAAAACAATCAACAATTTCTAGAGGATTAGCTGCTTTTCTAACTAAACAGTACACTATAAAATTTGGTGATCCAGAATAGAAAAAAGCTGAGGAAAAAAACACTCAATACAAAATTCATTAATTTCATCTAGGATAACAGATACAACTCAGACACAGTTTCACTGTTTCTAATCTCTGCCTCCAGCAGTTCTCTTTTCTCATATTTGGAACTTCTTTTATTTTCTTTCTCATAAAACATTTCTTTTCTAGTTCTCTTTGTTTGTAAATAATCAATACATATTGTAGAATTTCTTACTTCACTGATTATCTTGAGAGAAAATTTCAAAACTAGCGAGCCAAAATTGGAGGGGAGGAGAAAACAAGCGGAAACGCCAAGAAAATCTGAAAAAAGAAAAATCTGACAGAATTTTGTCATTGTTTCATCCATTCAACAAACAGATATCAAGCCCCTGTGAGTCAGGTAATATGCTAGGGACAAGTCCTACTTTGTTCTCAAGAGCCTGCCATTACAATTAATCTTAAAATACCAATGAGGCTAATAAAATTATACCTATATCAAATTATATTATTATAGTAAATACATTAAAAATAAATTAGATAAATATATAAATAATTTTTTAAAAAGATTTTATTTATTTATTTGACACAGAGAGAGACAGCCAGCGAGAGAGGGAACACAAGCAGGGGGAGAGGGAGAGGAAGAAGCAGGCTCATATCAGAGGAGCCTGACGTGGGGCTCGATCCCATAATGCTGGGATCACGCCCTGAGCCAAAGGCAGACGCTTAACTGCTGTGCCACCCAGGCACCCCTATAAATAAAATTATATACACACACACACATAATTGTTTTGGTGGAGAGGTTTTGAATTGTTTTGTGCTTTCCACCTCGTGCTAAAGATTCTGACAACAGGAAGAAAGGAATCAATTCTGAAAATTACACATGTATAGTTACAAAAAGGGTATTTGTGGATAAAATGGAAAGAAAACCAAGATGTTAACATTAAGAAAAAAATTTTTCAAAGTCATCAAACCCCTAAAAGTAATATAAAAATCTGTGTTGTGCTTTATAAATACTTTATTTGAATCTAGTAATGTTTCTTATTACAAAAGCCAACAAAGTCTATCAACCTACTTCCTTCTTTTTGCCAAAAAAAAAATCTTCAATTGTATAACTGAAGTCATATGGAAATAAAATTCAATGATTTCTAAACGGTAATTCTTATTTAATTCTAATATTTAATTATTATGGTAACCTAACACTATCATTTAGGTTTTATTTAATAAACTTATCTTGTAGACAAACAGGAAAAATACAAGAGAGAAAAAGGATCAGATGGCACAGGTCCTTCAGGAAAAGCAAGCTGCTGGAATGAGCAGGTCAATAAAATTATTTGTAGAATGGGATAGTTGTCTATTTTCAGATCATTAAGATATTTTTAAATATCCTGAAACCAAACCCAGATTCAAAAGGCAAAGCCAGAACCATTCACTGTGTTTATTAAAATACAATCTCTTACTAAGTCTTGCACCGTAAGAGAGGCCAAACTCACCCTAACATGACCTCAGATTTAGAAGCCTGCCAAAGAATCTGTATAGAAATAGAACCAAATATTGCTTATACCTACTGTTCAAACAATATAAAATAAAACAAAAGCTTACTAGATATTTTAGGACTTAAACAGTGAAGTAAAATCAGAGAAAGAGAATATGGGCAAATGTTAGCAGCCTTTTAAATTAAACATACAAGTCTAAATTACATAAGCTAATTTATTTTTAAGATCTTGAACACTGAAATGATCTTAACACCAATTCCCTAACCTTTTTCACCTTCCAACTCCTTTTAAATTTTTTCTCATCAAGAAAGTAAAGGTTCAGCTCTATATCTGAAACTAATAATGTACTATATGTTGGCTAATTGAATTAAAATTAAAAAAAAAAGAAAGTAAGTAAAGGTTCCCTTCTTGGCAGAAATACACTATTATGGTCTCTCTAGGGAGCCATTCCAGCAGCACTTTTGGTAGACCTGTGAATTCCTTCTGTTCCTACTGCTTAGCCCACAAATTCCTTTATTCCTGTTCCCAGGCTGTGAAGATCTGTACAAAGCCTGAAACAATTAGTTTCACTATAAATGTACGTACTCTAACCTTAGATGGTTCCCTGATACTACTTAGGGATCCCAGAATCATCTCTAGATTAGAAAGGATTAACAATAGTATAGAACAGGTTCTAAGCAACAATACTCTTCAAGAGGAGAATTTATAAGTTGCTCTCATAATTAAGTGGTGTTCATCCAGGAAATTCAAAGTTCTTGTGATGTGTAAACATCAATCAATGTAATTTACCATACTCATGGGCTAAAAATACTCCACCATATAATTATTGTGATAGGTACAGGACAAAAACATTTAACAAACTCCAACAACTGTTCACGATCAGAACACTCAGAAAACTAAGATTAGAAGGGAAACTTACTCAACCACCAGATGGAAGGCAGCTATGAAAATTCTACAGCTAACATCATACCTAATAACACAGACTTGATGCTTTCCTTCCTCTAAGATCAGGAACACTGCAAGGATTTCTGCTCTCACCATCTCTACTCAACTTTGAACTGGAAGTCCTAATCAGTGATATCAAGAAAGAAAAAGAAACACAAATTGGAAAGGACAAGTAAAACTGTCTTTAATTGTAGTAGTACATGCAGAAAATTCTAAGGAATTAATCCAGACTTCAAGTTATATTACAAAGCTGTAGTAATCAAAATGGTATGGTACTGGCACAAAAATAGACACACAGATCAATGGAACAGAACAGAAAACCCAGAACTGAACCCACAACTATATGGCCAACTAATCTTCAACAAAGCAGGAAAGAATATCCAACAATAGGAAAAAGAATGTCTCTTCAACAAATGTGTTGGGAAAACTGGACAGTAATATGAAAAAGAATAAACTGGACCACTTTCTTACACCATACACAAAAATAAAAATTTATACTGATCTCTACCTCCGAAACCAGTAGCACATATGTTAACTCAGTTTAAATTTAAAAAAATAAATTAAAAAATAACGCTCAAAATTGAGATTAAAGACCTAAATGGGAGACCTGAAACCATAAAAATCCTGGAGGAGAGCACAGGTAGTACCTCTTTGACACTGGCCATAGCAACTTCTTTCTAGATGTCTCCTGAGCAAGGAAAGCAAAAGCAAAAATAAACTACCAGGACTTCATCAAAATAAAAAGCAACCTACAGCATGGGAGGAGATATTTGCAAATGACATATCTGATAAAGGGTTAGTATCTAAAATATATAAAGAACCTATAAAATTCAACACCCCAAAAGTGAATAATTCAATTAAAAAATGGGCAGAATACATGAACAGGCATTTCTCCAAAGAAGAAACACAGATGGCCAACAGATACATGAAAAGATGTTCACTATCACTTATCATCAGGGAAATGCAAATCAAAACTACAGTCAGATATGAACTATACCTATCAGAAGGGCCAAAATCAACAACACAAGAAACAACAGGTGTTGGTGAAAATGTGGAGAAACCCTCTTGCACTGTTGGTGAGACTGCAAACTAGTGCAGCCACTGTGGAAGACAGTATGGAGGTTCCTCAAAAAGGTTAAAAATAGAACTATTCTACAGTCCAGCAATCTCACTACTAGGGATTTGCCCAAAGAATACAAAAATACTAATTCAAAGGGTTACATGCTGATGTTTATAGCAGCATTATTTACAATAGCCAAATTCTGGAAACAGCCCAAGTGTCCATCAATTGATGAATGGATAAAGAAGATGTGGTACAGAGATACAATGGAATATTACTCAGCCATAAAAAGAATGAAATCTTGCCATTTGCAATGACGTGGATGGAGCTAGAAGAGTATTATGCTAAGTGAAGTAAGCCAGCCAGAGAAAGACAAATACCGTATTATTGCACTCATATGTGGAATTTAAAAAACAAAACAAATGAGCAAAGGGAAAAAAGAAAAGAGAGAGAAGCAAACCATGAAATGGACTCTTAACTACAGAGAACAAATTAATGGTTACTAGAGGGGAGGTGAGCAGGGGCATGGTTTAAATAGGTGACGGGGATTAAGGAGGGTACTTGTGAGAGCACTGGGTGTTGTATGGAAGTGCTGAATCACAATATTTTACACCTGAAACTAATATAACACTGTAGGTTAACCAACTGGAATTTAAATAAAAACTTCCCAAAAGAGAAAATCCTAACGAATTTAAAAAAGACTTACCAGAATCAAGTTATACAAGGCGGCAGGCTATAAGATCAAAATACAAAAACCAACTGCATGACTACGTACTAGCAGAGAACAACTGAAAACTGAAATTTAAAATACCACTTACAATTTAAAAAACTCCTCAAACTAATAAGTGATTATATCAAGGTTGCAGGATACAAGCTTAATATATAAAATTCAACTGCTTTCTTATACACCAGCAATGAATCATTGGAATTTGAAACTAAAAACATAAGGCCATTTACATTAGCACCAAAAAATGAAATACTTAAGTATATAGCCAATAAACACGCATAAGAGTTATATGTGGAAAACCACAAAACTCTGATGAAAGAAATCAAAGATCTAATTAATGGAGAGATATTCCATTTTCATGGATAGGAAGAATCAATATTGTTAAGATGTCAGTTATTCTCAGTTTGATGTACAGATTCNCTGTGAATTCCTTCTGTTCCTACTGCTTAGCCCACAAATTCCTTTATTCCTGTTCCCAGGCTGTGAAGATCTGTACAAAGCCTGAAACAATTAGTTTCACTATAAATGTACGTACTCTAACCTTAGATGGTTCCCTGATACTACTTAGGGATCCCAGAATCATCTCTAGATTAGAAAGGATTAACAATAGTATAGAACAGGTTCTAAGCAACAATACTCTTCAAGAGGAGAATTTATAAGTTGCTCTCATAATTAAGTGGTGTTCATCCAGGAAATTCAAAGTTCTTGTGATGTGTAAACATCAATCAATGTAATTTACCATACTCATGGGCTAAAAATACTCCACCATATAATTATTGTGATAGGTACAGGACAAAAACATTTAACAAACTCCAACAACTGTTCACGATCAGAACACTCAGAAAACTAAGATTAGAAGGGAAACTTACTCAACCACCAGATGGAAGGCAGCTATGAAAATTCTACAGCTAACATCATACCTAATAACACAGACTTGATGCTTTCCTTCCTCTAAGATCAGGAACACTGCAAGGATTTCTGCTCTCACCATCTCTACTCAACTTTGAACTGAAAGTCCCTAATCAGTGATATCAAGAAAGAAAAAGAAACACAAATTGGAAAGGACAAGTAAAACTGTCTTTAATTGTAGTAGTACATGCAGAAAATTCTAAGGAATTAATCCAGACTTCAAGTTATATTACAAAGCTGTAGTAATCAAAATGGTATGGTACTGGCACAAAAATAGACACACAGATCAATGGAACAGAACAGAAAACCCAGAACTGAACCCACAACTATATGGCCAACTAATCTTCAACAAAGCAGGAAAGAATATCCAACAATAGGAAAAAGAATGTCTCTTCAACAAATGTGTTGGGAAAACTGGACAGTAATATGAAAAAGAATAAACTGGACCACTTTCTTACACCATACACAAAAATAAAAATTTATACTGATCTCTACCTCCGAAACCAGTAGCACATATGTTAACTCAGTTTAAATTTAAAAAAATAAATTAAAAAATAACGCTCAAAATTGAGATTAAAGACCTAAATGGGAGACCTGAAACCATAAAAATCCTGGAGGAGAGCACAGGTAGTACCTCTTTGACACTGGCCATAGCAACTTCTTTCTAGATGTCTCCTGAGCAAGGAAAGCAAAAGCAAAAATAAACTACCAGGACTTCATCAAAATAAAAAGCAACCTACAGCATGGGAGGAGATATTTGCAAATGACATATCTGATAAAGGGTTAGTATCTAAAATATATAAAGAACCTATAAAATTCAACACCCCAAAAGTGAATAATTCAATTAAAAAATGGGCAGAATACATGAACAGGCATTTCTCCAAAGAAGAAACACAGATGGCCAACAGATACATGAAAAGATGTTCACTATCACTTATCATCAGGGAAATGCAAATCAAAACTACAGTCAGATATGAACTATACCTATCAGAAGGGCCAAAATCAACAACACAAGAAACAACAGGTGTTGGTGAAAATGTGGAGAAACCCTCTTGCACTGTTGGTGAGACTGCAAACTAGTGCAGCCACTGTGGAAGACAGTATGGAGGTTCCTCAAAAAGGTTAAAAATAGAACTATTCTACAGTCCAGCAATCTCACTACTAGGGATTTGCCCAAAGAATACAAAAATACTAATTCAAAGGGTTACATGCTGATGTTTATAGCAACATTATTTACAATAGCCAAATTCTGGAAACAGCCCAAGTGTCCATCAATTGATGAATGGATAAAGAAGATGTGGTACAGAGATACAATGGAATATTACTCAGCCATAAAAAGAATGAAATCTTGCCATTTGCAATGACGTGGATGGAGCTAGAAGAGTATTATGCTAAGTGAAGTAAGCCAGCCAGAGAAAGACAAATACCGTATTATTGCACTCATATGTGGAATTTAAAAAACAAAACAAATGAGCAAAGGGAAAAAAGAAAAGAGAGAGAAGCAAACCATGAAATGGACTCTTAACTACAGAGAACAAATTAATGGTTACTAGAGGGGAGGTGAGCAGGGGCATGGTTTAAATAGGTGACGGGGATTAAGGAGGGTACTTGTGAGAGCACTGGGTGTTGTATGGAAGTGCTGAATCACAATATTTTACACCTGAAACTAATATAACACTGTAGGTTAACCAACTGGAATTTAAATAAAAACTTCCCAAAAGAGAAAATCCTAACGAATTTAAAAAAGACTTACCAGAATCAAGTTATACAAGGCGGCAGGCTATAAGATCAAAATACAAAAACCAACTGCATGACTACATACTAGCAGAGAACAACTGAAAACTGAAATTTAAAATACCATTTACAATTTAAAAAACTCCTCAAACTAATAAGTGATTATATCAAGGTTGCAGGATACAAGTTTAATATATAAAATTCAACTGCTTTCTTATACACCAGCAATGAATCATTGGAATTTGAAACTAAAAACATAAGGCCATTTACATTAGCACCAAAAAATGAAATACTTAAGTATATAGCCAATAAACACGCATAAGAGTTATATGTGGAAAACCACAAAACTCTGATGAAAGAAATCAAAGATCTAATTAATGGAGAGATATTCCATTTTCATGGATAGGAAGAATCAATATTGTTAAGATGTCAGTTATTCTCAGTTTGATGTACAGATTCAGTACATACTCAGTCAAAATCCCAGTAAGTTATTTTGTGGCTATCAACAAACTAATTTTAAAATTTACATGGGGGTGTCTGGGTGGCTCAGTCAGGTAAGTGTCTGCCATCAGCTCAGGTCATGATCTGGGGTCCTGGGATGGAGCTCTGTGTCATGCTCCCTGCTCAGGAGGGAGTTTGCTTCTCTCTCTCCTTCTGCCCCTCCCCCCTGCTCCTGCAGCTCTTTTTCTCTCTCTCAAATAAATAAAATCTTAAAAAGAAATAAAACTTACATGAAAACGCAAAAGACTCAGAATAGCCAACACAATATCAAAGAAGAAAAGATGGAGAAATAACACTACCCAATTAAGACTACTATAAATCCACAGTAATGAAGACAATATGGTATCGGCAAAAGAAAAGGAAAATAGATTGATACAATAGAGAGCCTAGAAATAGACCACAAATATATTCAACTCATCTTTGAGAAAGGTGCAAAGGCAATTCAATGGAGAAAGGACAGTCTTTTCAACAAATGAGGCTAGAACAACTAGAGATTTACATGTAAAAAAAAAAATCTAGACATAAATCTTACACCTGTATTAAAATGAACTCAAAGTGGATCAGTGACCTAACTGACCTAAACAGCAAAACTCCTCGAAGAAAAAGAGGAGAAAGTCTAAGTGCCTTGGATTTGGTAATGACTTTTTTTTTTTTTTTAAGTAATCTCAATACCCAATGTGGGGCTTGAACTCACTACCCCGAGATCAAGAGTCATACGCTCTACCAACTGAGCCAGCCAGGGGCCCCTGATAATGACTTTTTAGAGAGAACACCAAAAAGCATGAACCTTGAAAGAAAAAACTGGTAAGATGGACTTCATTAAAATTAAAAACTTCTTTGTGAAAGTCATGGTTTCTCTACCATCAGATAAGGAATGTCAAGTCTCTGTGTACCCTTATAAGAAACATTATGTGTTTGTATGTCGCTTCTTTTTAAACAAATGGTTATATACACAACACATTGATGGGCACTTTTGTTACCTTAATGTGTCTTTGTAGATCATTTAACATTTGTACATCGCGTTCTTATTCCCAATTTTCTATCTACATAGTATTCCATTATATGTATTGAACACTAACCAAATCTTACTGGTGAACTGAAGTTTCCAAAATTTTGCTATTACATATAATACTGCAAAAATAAAGCTTCACTTTCCAAATCTGCCAGCACATCAGAACAAATTCCTAAAATTGGGACTGCTGGGTTATAGGAAATGTGAATGATTAATTATTGTGAAATTGCTTCCCATAAAGGCTGTACTACTTTATGCTCCTACCAGCAGTACAACAGAGCATATGTTACCCTACACCCTTGACAACAGTGTTTTATCAAATGTCTTAATACTTGCCAACCTTACAGAGTGGAAAGTGGTACTCAGCGTACTTTTAAATTACACTTTTTATGAACGAGGTGGAGTACCTTTTCATCTGTGTAAAAACTATTAGTATTTCTTTTTCTGTGTTTATTCATAAGGTTTGCCCATTCTCTATAAACTGGATTGTTGGTTTGATTGTTCCTTTGTATCACTATACAATATTCTTCTTTGTCCCTTTAATGCCTTGAGGCTCTTAGTATATTTTATTTGATATAAATATTGTTTTGTTCACTGTCCATCTTTGGTCATTTCTTATTTTCAGTCTTTCTTAGATTTAAGAATTCTGAATATATTTTTAGTTCCAAAGCAACTTTTTCTATGTTGCAACTGTATCCTCTTGAGAGTTTTCATTCTCTATCACAGTTTTCTCTCATCTTTTCTATTAGCTCCGCTTCCATAGGAGGAATCTGTTTGATTATTCAGTGATTCCCTCTGTTGAGTTGCTGAATTTATTTTAATAGGTTGTAATTTGAATAGCCGTAGGCTATTGCAATCTCTTGAATGGTGTAGAACTGGCAGTCCGTATAAGATATGCATGTTTTAAATCTGATGTGCAAGCAATGAAGGAGCTGGCAAAGTGGAATTGCTCTGCTGAGGTTACAAAGGACCAAGTGGAGGCTATACAGCAGACCTCACTCACCTGCAAAGACATGAGCAATTCATCCCACAAGCACAACCCTCCTAACAGCGGCTGATCAGGCAGCTTTCCAGAGGACTGTACATAGCTTGCAGGCAAGAATGGCCTCTTTCCACATGCCAGAAATATCCGAGCGTACCAGACCACCCAATAGCATGTGCCTCTCAGGGAATTGAGAGATTCCTGATCTTCACCAAAGATACTGATGACTTTCAACACCAGACATTATAAAGCTCTACGTTCCAATATTTTACCTTCCATTTTTCTTAATAATGCATGATTACATGATTTATAACAAAGACATTCAAATACTCAACTGCTTTTAATTCCTCCACTACTCCCCTGGATAACTGAATATAACTATCTTCAGGTTTGTTCTTATTTTAATTAATTATGTAACTTTTAGACCTCCAACTCTTAAATATGTGTCCCCTAAGACAAAAAGCTCAGAAACCTTATTCACTAAATTTCTTAACACTTTTTTCAAAGAGTTTTAAGATAAGTTCCTTCTTTATACTTCTCAAAGATTAGATAAATAAACATCTTTATTAAAAGTCTGGAAATGTACAGCAAAACAAACTCCTGCAGTTCAGTATTTCCTGAATGTAACTGTGCTACACATCAAGCTAGACCCTGAAGACAAAAATAGGAAAAAGGACCCTGCCCTCAAGGAGCTCAGAGTTTAGCAGAAGAAAAGGTTAAGCTATAAAGAAATACAATATAATGTGATAAGGACAATAATAAAGTATGTATAGGGTCCAAAGGTTAACACAATGAGACACAGGAATAAGGAGCTACAGAGGAATTCGTGGTCAGCTAGATTTTAAAGAGCAAATAGGAATTTGCCCAGTGGCCAAAGGAATTATGGACAGAAGGTAAGGACATAACATTCTTTCAACAACGTTCCTAGTCTGGGACAGATACTATGGGATAGATATTTTGAAATACCTGTCCTAGAGCTATAATGATTAATTAAGATGAAGTCTTTGACTTTAGAGAGTCAGGGAAGGGGGACCAATAAGTAAACCAGTCATTAAAGTACAGCGTGATAAATGCTATAATAGGGGTAAGGAGAATTAGAGGCTTATGGGCCAAGTGGAAGTAAGACCTAAAATTATATATGAGTAATAAACAGAAATTAGCCTTGTGAAATATGTACCAGGAGTGGAATGGAGGGGCATGTCAGGGATCATGGCATTCCAGGCGCAGAGAAGAGGGTAGAAAAGGGTAAGGACAGAGACAGAGACAGAAAGTGAAAAGAGAGATGTAGTTCGATGTGGCAGAAGAAGAGGCATCTGAGATAGGGCTAAAGATAAAAGCAAGAACCACATCATGAAGGGATTTTTTTTTAAACTTTATTTTCAACCAATCTCTACACCCAATGTGGGGTTCAAACTTACAACCATGAATCAAGAATTGCATGCTCTACTGATTGAGCCAGCCAGGCACCCCAAGGATCTTTGAAATCAGAGTTGGACTTTATCTGGAAGGCAATAAGGAACTACTAAACTAGTTTTTTANGATCAAGAATTGCATGCTCTACTGATTGAGCCAGCCAGGCGCCCCAAGGATCTTTGAAATCAGAGTTGGACTTTATCTGGAAGGCAATAAGGAACTACTAAACTAGTTTTTTAACATGGGAAGACTGTTCAGATTTGTGTTTGAGAGCTATACTACAGTAAATGAAACAGAAAGAAAGAACTCTGGAAGTAAGCACAGCAGGTGCACTCATCTGGGAAACGGTTTCTAGTAGTCTGAACTCAGTAGCAACAGAGAGAAAACGCATGGGGAGGGCTGAGAGACTGAGGACGCACAATGAACAAACCTTATAAATGATTTGATTGGAAGCAGAGAGAAAGACAAAGGAATAACAGATGAGGTCTTCGTGTCTGGTTTGGGCAAAGTGTGGATGGTTATTACTATTCAGAGAAGGAAAAGGGGAGAACAGGTTTTGAGAGGGTGAAATAATCAGTTTAATTCTGGACAGATTGAATCTGAGATACAGAGAAGTTACTCAAATGAAGATATCCAATAAGCAGCTGGATATATAGCAACTCAAGACAAAGTTTGGGTAAGAGATACAGATTTGAGGCTAGTCCATTTACAGAGTAATTGATAACTAAAGCGATGAGAACAGATGAAATTGCCTGGGGAGAATGGACAACATGAGAAGAAAACCTAAGACAAAACCCCACGGAAAGCTAACATTTAGAAGATAAAGAGCTAGGAAAGTTAGACTGACAGTAGCCAAAAGGGAAGATGAAAGTATTAATAAGAGAAAAAGGCATAAGTGCTTAATGAACACTTACTGGGTGGTATGTGCTGTGCTAAATGATTTATGTGCATTACCTCATTATAGATGTGGATACTTCGGCTTAGAGAGATCAACTTGCTCAGGTTTACACATTCTGTTTGGGTGTAAGAAGTGCAACCATGATCACACCAAGTCCTCTAGAGGCCTTGTTCTTAACTGCTACACTGTACTGCTTCTTAAGAAAGTCTTAAATAAAAGTGTGGTATCACAGACACACAAAAAACAGTGATTCAAAAAGAAACACACCATCCCAGTGGCAATGAGCTCACCCAGCAGCACCAAGATCTTGGTTTCTAATAACATTCTCCGTTAAAAGGAGTCAGGACTCTTTGGGGATATGACTGATCTGAGGAGTGGGCATGAAATACGTAAAATGAGCCTGGAGCATCTTGTACTGCTAAAAAAAAAATAAATAATAAGTGCTCAAAAGAGAAACAAACAAAGAAAAAAAAAAACCCCACAACAAGGGACATAATGTCAAAGGGACACAGAAAATCAACTGAAAGCTCCCAATGGCCACAGTTGTAACAACTTAAGCAGAAAATTAAGCAGTACTGGACTATATCACCTAGAGTATAAACTAAATATCATGAGCCCATCCTAATATAAATAAAGCAGTAAATATATAAATAAGTAAGAAGAGACAAATCTAGGGTGCAAAAGAATTCCAAATAAATGATGTAGATACTCCCTCTTACAGAGGTAAAGCAACCTCTCCACTCCTCAAATATGGGCTCCACATAATGACTTCCTTTCAAGGACTACAGTACGGAAAGTGGGAGAGGGCAAACAGTCACTTCACAGTACTGAAACGTGACAAACACTACCTCAGCCAAGTGATCAAGGTTCACATCAACAATGATAAGCCATGTTGATAGAATGGGCCTTTGATATTCTGTGATGAAAATGGCACTTTTTCTCTCAAAAACTCAGTAACCCTAATCTAATCATGAGAAACACATTAGAAAAATCCCATTTGAGGGACAATCTACAATATATCTGAAAATTACACCTCAAACTTATTAAAAGCATGGAAAGTCTGAGATATCGTCACAGCCAAAAAGAGGCTAAGGAAGATGGTCATGAAATGTAATACGGTATCCTGATGGCTCTCCTGGAAGACAAAAAGAACATTAGCTAAAAACTAAGAACTGTGAAGAAGTATGGACTTCTGTTAATCAACGTATGTTAATTTTGGTTCATTAATTGTAAAAACTGTCCTAGACCAATATAGGATGAGAACTCTGTGTACTACCTTTGTAATTTCTCTGCAAATCTAAAACTCCTTCTAAAATTAAGATGTTATTTCAAAAAACAAAGGGGGGGGGGTGTGCCTGGGTGGCTAAGTCACTTAAGCGTCTGCCTTCAGCTCAGGTCATGATCCCAAAGTCCCAGGATCCCAGGATCCCAGGATCCAGCCCTGCGTGGAATTCCCTGCTCAGTGGGGAGTCTGCTTCTCCCTCT
Source organism: Ailuropoda melanoleuca (assembly GCF_002007445.2). Classification (NCBI taxonomy): domain Eukaryota; kingdom Metazoa; phylum Chordata; class Mammalia; order Carnivora; family Ursidae; genus Ailuropoda; species Ailuropoda melanoleuca. The sequence goes on along the minus strand of NC_048223.1, from coordinate 7,239,387 downwards.
GCCCCTCGCCCCGCTCTCCTGTTCTCTCTCTCACTCTCTTTCAAATTAATAAATAAAATCTTTTAAAAAATAATTAAAACATTTTTAAAAAACAAAGGAGGAAATTAACTGTGTCAAATGCTGATAAAAAAGAAAAAAGACAACCAAGAGCAGTTTCAGGGACTAATGGAGTCAAAGACAGATTTCATTGGGCAGAGGAGGGAACTAAAGCTGAGAATGGGATTTTAAGTGCATGGTTTCTTCTAAGAAGTCTGACAATGAGGGAAGATCAAATCAGAGCTGGAAGTAGACATCATGTTAAAGAAAGTGGTTGTTGGTTTTTTTCTTTTAAATAAAGGTACAATTCACATATCAAAAATTCACCTTTTAAAGTGTACAATTCAGTGGTTTCCAGTATGTTCACAAAATTAAATAATCATTACCACTATGTACTTCCAGAACATTTTCATTACTTCAAAAAGAAATGGTATAATCAAAGGAGACCTAAACATATGAAATATGTTCATGAATAAGAAGACTTCACATTGTTAAAGATGTCAATAAAACCAAATTGATTTACAGATTCAATGCAATGCCTATCAAAACTCTTAATAGCCTTTTTCACAGAAATGGAAAAGCTGATCCTCAAATTCACATGGAATTTCAAGGAATCCTAAATAGCCAGAACAATCCTGAAAAAGAATAAAGTTAAAGGGTTCACAATTCTCAACTTTGAGACTTATTACAAAACTACAGTAATTAAAATATTATGGGACTGACATATGGACATAGAGACCAGAAATAAGCCTTCATGTGTATGGTCAACTGATTTTTGACAAGGGTGCCAAGAGCATTCAGTGGTCAAAGGACAATCTTTCAACAAATGGTAATAGAAAAACTGGATATCCTTATTCCAGTCTGACTCCTAAATCATATACAAAAATTTACTCAAAGTGGATCAAAGACCTAAACTAAAGAACTAAAACTATAAAATTCTTAGAAGAAAGCTTTGGGGAAAATCTTCAGGATGCTAGATTTGGCAACCATGTCACAGGTATGACACGAAAAGCAAAGGCAACAAAAGAAAGAATAGACGAATTGAACTTAAGCAAAATAAAGAACTTTTGCACATCCAAGGAAACTATAAAGACAGTGAAAAGACAACCTACTGAACAGAAGAAAATATCTGCATATCATTCATCTTATAAGGGATTAATATTCAGTATACGTAACAATTCCTAAAACTCAACTCCAAAAATAATTAATCCAATTCAAAAATAGGCATAGGACTTGAGTAGACCTTTCGAAGATATACAAATGGCCAATAAGCACATAAAAAGACGCTCAACGTTACTAGTCATTAGCAAAATACAAATCAAAATTACAGTAAGGTATCACTTCACATCTACTACAATGGCTATAATAAAACAAAAAACAAAATAAGTACTGGCAAGGATGTGGAGAAATTGGAACCCTTGTGCACTATTGGTGAGAAAGTAAAATGGTACAGATGCTGGAAATCAGGATGGCAATTCTTTTGAAAAATTAAAAAGAGAATTACCATATGACCCAGAAATTTCACTTCTAGGTATATACCCAAAGAGGGTCCCAAAGAGATATTTGTATTCCCATGTTCATAGAAGCATTATTCAAAATAGCTAAAACATGGAACATGATAACTAAAAATGTGTCCATTGATGGATGAATGATAAGCAAAAGTGGTATATATACATAATGGAATAGTATTCGGCCTTAAAAGGAAGAAAATTCTGACATATACTACAACATGGATGAACCTTCAGGACATTAAGCCAGTCACAAAAAGACAATTACTATTAGGATTCCACTTACATGAGGTACCTACAGTAGTCATTCTACAGAAAGTAGAACGGTGGTTGCCAGGGACTGGGGGGGAGGGGAGAACGGGGAGTTATTATTTAATGAGTACAAAATTTGAGTTTTGCAAGATAAAAAGTTATGGATATGGATGTGGTAATGGCTACACAGCATGAACGTACCTAATACCACTGAACTATACACTTAAAAATAATTAAAGCTGTAAATTTTATGTTGTGCATTTTACTACAATGAAAAAATTGGAAAAAATGAGAAGCGTTAAGGCTTGTAGTATCTCTTTTACTGTTTCATAACACATATTTAAATTCTCAGAGTAATTCTACAGACATTATTATTAAGCCAGACTTTTTTATACTGAAATACAGACTTCTCTAGCCTTCTCTCCAGGGCATATACCCTTTGAGGGTATATGTTTCTCTCATAGCTGTCTGTATTATAATGACATATATTTTGTTTCTACCTTTAATAATGAAAAATTTCAAACATATACAAGGGAAGAGAGAAAGGAATAATGAAACCCCATGTAACTATCACCCAGCATAAAGAATTTAATCAATTCACAGTTTTATCTGTAATACCACCCACTTTACTCTTCTTCCCCCAGTGGATTATTTTGTAGATAATCCCAAACATCGTATCATTTCAACCGTAAATATTTCAGTATGTTCTCTCTACATACCAAGAGATACTGTTGAAAGATACATACAGCAAGATACAGCCAGAGTCCTGCATAAATTCTTGTACTTGTGGGTCAGATTTCTGATATAAGCATTCCTTCAGTAAATCATATATTAGACGCAGGAATTTTATATATATTCATTCATTCTACTCTACTTCCTTACAAGGAAGTAAGGCAATCAGGCAAGAAAATTGAGGAAAAAGTGGCTTGAACAGTTAGTTTCAAATGTAAGAGGATCATTAATCAAAGGTGGTCTTAGGGGCTCCTGGGTGGCTCAGTCGTTTAAGCGTCTAACTCTTGATTTTGGGTCAGGTTATGATCTCAGGGTTGTAAGATCAAGCCTGTGGGTGAAGCCTGCTTGGGATTCTCTCTCTCCCTCTGCCCTCCCACCCCTCCCTCACTCTCACATGGGTGCTCTCTCTCTCTCTCTCTGGCTCTTAAAAAAAAAAAAAAAGGTTGTCTTAGAGACCTCTTAGGAAAGAGATGGAGAAAAGTAACACAAATACCACGTATACTCTCAGGGACGCCTGGGTGGCTCAGTTGGTTAAGCATCTGCCTTTGGCTCAGGTCATGATCTCAGGGCCCTGGGATCAAGCTGCACATTGGGCTCCCTGCTCAGCAAAGAGTCTACTTCTTCCTCTCCCTCTACCCCTCCCCCTGCTCGTGTTCTCTCTCTCAAGCAAATAAATACAATCTTTAAAGAAAAATACCACACACACTCTCCCTCCCTTCATTCTCTCTCTCTCCCCCCACCTCTCAGAACTAACTTTCATATGATACAAGTTATTTGGTATATGATAACACAACACAGTCATATTACATAATTATTATACATGAAGTACACATGTAGCTGCATATTTTATAAAACAAATACAATAAAACTAGCTCAATGCAGAGAAAATTTCTATTCATCTGTCCTTACCTTTTGTTGGACTGAGATTCTGATCAATAAATCCTCTTAGTTCTGCATTTGTAGAGGTCAAACCAACCTGAATAAAATAGTTTTAAAAATTAAAAATAGGATCCTTAAGTATTATGTGGTCATTTAATAAGCTATTTTATACTTTCTACTGAAGCACCATGTCAAATAATATAGATAGCCACATAAAAATGAATTAACTATGTTATCAATAGTAGAATTAAAAAGAATACGTTGCTTGAAATGGGAAGAACAGGAACTGTCAAGGTTAAGATAAAAATTAATGAAATAGGGGCGCCTGGGTGGCACAGCGGTTAAGCGTCTGCCTTCAGCTCAGGGCGTGATCCCAGTGTTATGGGACCGAGCCCCACATCAGGCTCCTCTGCTATGAGCCTGCTTCTTCCTCTCCCACTCCCCCTGCTTGTGTTTCCTCTCTCACTGGCTGTCTCTATCTCTGTTGAATAAATAAATAAAATCTTTAAAAAAAAATTAATGAAATAGGTACGCCTGGGTGGCACAGCGGTTAAGCGTCTGCCTTCGGCTCAGGGCGTGATCCCAGCGTTCTGGGATCGAGCCCCACATCAGGCTCCTCCGCTATGAGCCTCCTTCTTCCTCTCCCACTCCCCCTGCTTGTGTTCCCTCTCTCACTGGCTGTCTCTATCTCTGTCAAATTAATAAATAAAATCTTTAAAAAAAATTAATGAAATAATGTTACTTGTGAGCGGAACTGAAATCTACAGATTCTATTGATTTTTTTTTTTTTTGAAAGCAAGTAATGGGGCAGCCCTGAAGTTGCCAACAGATACACCACAATTCCACCTTCATGCTGCCCTTAATTTTTGTTGTTCATAATCACTGCCTATGATGCTTTTCAACATTATGATATGTAATGGATCAGATAAAGACCATTAACACCACACCAAGGAGGTGAGGTCTACCAGTCTCAAATCCAACTGCTTGGGCTCATACTCTGGCTCATCAAGACTACTATGTGCATGGTCATGGTCAAGTCACACAAACTATACCTCAGTCTCCTCAACTGTAAACTGAAGGATGCTAGAAGTGCTTAAAAGTTTAGGTTATAGAAAGATTAAGACAGCTCATGTAAAGCGCCTAGCATAGTGTATGGCACAAAGTGCTACATCACATTAACCTTCGTTATTATTAATATGATATCTGAGGGACTATCTATAGCAGGCATGTTTATAAAATCACCTTTAGACAATTTATTTCATTTAATGTGATAGTCACTGGACTTCTTGGAATCACAGAGCTAAACATGGTAGTATCATCAGAATTTAAAAATTTATTATAGAGGCAGGAGGGAAAAACCCTCCATTTTTGAAAACGACATAAAGCAAGATTCCAATAAATGATTCTACTATTACTATTATGTTATTGTTTTAATCCTTATAGATTTGTAATCTTTAAATATCAATGCTAACTTGGTACCTCAAACATCCTTTCAAAGTACTAGCACATTAAAAAGATTTTAAAGCACACAGATCTTTATAACTTTGTATCTGTGCACTTAATGTTATTTTTAAACTACCCACTGCATTAGCATTATATATTCTTCATGAGCACTCATTTGAAACTTTATAATTTCATAATGTAAGAGCTAATTATTTCATTATTTAGTAACTCAAATGCACTACTAATAGCTGTTTCTTTTTGTCAAGAGATATGTTACCAGAAATATTTCTACATATCATTCACATCATGGAAAAGTAATTTTGATGCAACCTATCTCTAGCATCTAATACTAAATTTTTATGACAGCAGCTGAGTGGAAGACATCTAAAATGCAGCTTCTCAATTCTATGTAGACAATAGTGCAGATACTTACTTCTATCTAGGTTCCTGTAAGTATGGTATTAGAAGTAAACCCTTTCCAACAAAATTGGCAACAAATTACCACCATATGGATCTCTAGAATTGCTCACAAATATTAATGATAAGTGTTCAATTTGTAAATGCCAAGAGTTTACTGTGGCATCACTAACATGCCTCTCCTAAAAAAAAACCCAAAAAACACTTTTCTGCTATAAAAGGACAAAACTTTCATTGGTGTTCTGTAAAAAGCAAAGAAGGCAAAGACAGTCTTTAATATTCTATGCTTAATACAATGTGATCGTTTAATACATATATTACAATAATTTCAAAAGCATCAGTTTACACCTTTTTGTTATTATACAAGGATAACGGCAAAAACCTCAACTGAAACCACATATTCACAGCAGAGAGTTCACAGTTACTGGGTTACTGTTATGTTTAAACACCTGCTCTTAATGGCCAACTTCTGCACAGTGAAGCAGAGAACAAATTTGGAAACTTTTTAAGCAGCAGTACATCTGCATCTTAATAACAAATTAAACTCTAAAAAAATAAAGGTCAATTGTGAGTCAGTACTGTATGCTGATTTTGGTCTAACAGATGGAGGAGAGGTATTTGTATTTAGAGTTTATATAAATATTACTAAAATTAATTAAAATTTCAAAATTTATTAGTATCTGCTTTTATAAACACTATAAAGACTCAAACATTACTTGAGAGTAGAAAAAGTCGGCTATGAAAGGCATTTAAAAATAGCTTTTCTTTCCTTATTCTATTTAAGAAGGATATAATAATAATAATGGTTCAGAGAGCAAAAGTAAAAGGTGAACTCATTTTATGTAAAATTTTTCACCTAATAAGGTCCTGAGAAAAGTTTTCTATCTGGATATTCAAACACTGTGTTGCATACTGTAAACAGTCACTAAATGTCTGTAGAATAAAACGAATCCAAGCCCAATTTTTAGGGTTCAAACCCTATTTCCCATTAATAACATTATAATTTCACTAACATTTAACATTTTAGATTGACAAAACTGAAAGAAAAGAAGATTCAGAGTGAGATGACCTGTACTCTGAGTTCAGCTCTGCCATTCACAAGCAAGGTAATCTTGGAACAGTCACTGCAAAATGGAGACAATACCTATGTGCACGACAAACTCAGAGAGCTCCTTAGATCAAATCAAATAATTACATGAATATAACTGTTAGTGACAAAGCAATACCTGAGTGTGGGTTGTTACTCAAATGGTAATGGCTTTTAACTCTTTAACACTGACACAGACAATTCACAAAAGAGAGATGCAAGTGACCAATAAACATACAGAATACCAGTTTGACCTAACTAGCAATTAGAGAAATGAATAAACTACATACCTTTTTTTTTTTTTTTTGCTGGTTATATTGGCAAAGACTAAAAAGAAAATAAAGGGGAATGGCACTCTCATACACCACTGATTAATATATAAATGAGTGCAACCTTTCTGAAATGCAATTTAGCAACATGAAACAAAAGCCCCCTAAAAGCACACACCCTTTGGGCTAGTAATTTCTTAAGACTTTGCTTTATGGAAATAATCCAATGAGTAAGCAAAAATAAACAAAAAGCTAAAAAAAAAGTGGAAATAATGGCGAATATTAGGAAACTGGTATAATGTCCATATAGCAGATAACATAAAAGTCATTTAAAATGATGTTGCAGAGATATTAAGACAAGAAAAAACATTCATCATCGAGATTAAGCTAAATATTAGGTTACAAAATAGTATGACCTCATTTTTATTAAAAATCTTTACACACATTTTCTTATATACACACACACACACATATTTGTATATATAACAGATGTCTTCCTAGGCAAAATTCTGCTGATAATCTCTAGGCTAGTTTCTTTATCTGTATTCTCTAATTTTTCTGTAATGAGTATCATAGCTTACATATTTTTTTAAAAATTCTTTGATGAGGCAAAAAATACACATCGAATTACCTTTCAAATTCTTTACTGTATACTGAATGAGCTTAAGTCAGAACACACTGCATTTGTGGTCAGTAAGAGTATCAGTGGATACTAGATACTATTTAACAACAATTTTATCCTAGAAACAATGAATATATTGCCAAGCCTACAGACTTTCCTTTTTGCAAAATGATCCACTCCACAATCCATGTAGTTCCAGTATGACTGTTAATCTTTGAGCCTCAATTGTTGCTATGGCAGTAGAAGTGGACCCACGACCCAGACCTGGCCCACTTCTTTCTCCACACTGGCTTGTCTTAGCATGTGGGTCAAGCAGAGTCAACCAAAAGCTCCTCAACAGAATTTGAAATATAAGTGCTAAAAAGGAAAAGTTCCTTCTCTCCTTCTGAGGTAAGAATTATAAAGACAATATAGGGTATTCTGCTACCATATAGAGCCAAGAGATGGAAAAAGGGAGACAGAGCCCTGACACCATCATTTGATACCCCGTAACCAGATTTGTTTGAAGCCAGAGTACCCTAGACTTTTCAGTTGTGTGAATCAATACATTCCACTTTTTGTCTTACGCTGTTTTGAATAGGGTTTCTATCATTTGCAACCATGAGACCTACTATGGCATGGATAAGACAGAAACAACTCTTCAAAAAAAAAAACTGTTCTCATAAGATATGTAAAATGAGAAACAGAAAATAAGGACGTGAATATGTGAATACATGTTTAATGATGCCTCTGTAGGACCTGGGCAATCTCTTCCATGTCTAAGAGTTACCTACTTCTCAGTGGCAAGTGACACAATTGATCATTCCCTCCTCCTTAAAACACTTCCTTCACTTGGCTTCCAGACCATCAAGATAACACTACATCCTTCCTTTCTGGTCATTTTTCGAGTCTCCTTTGCTGCTTCTCCTCCTCCCCAGATGCTGAAGAATCCCTGTGCTCAGACCCTGGGTCCTCATGCATACTCTATCCATTCACGTTCTATATAATCTCATGTAGTATCACTGCTTTAAAATAATTTAATATGAAATGACTCAAAAATTTCTATATCCAATCCCAACCTTTCCTCTGAGCTCCAGAGTCATTTATCAATCTACCTAGCCAATATCTCTACCTGGAAATTTTTAGGTCTGTCAACTATAGTATGTTCAAAATGATTGCTGAGTTTGCCACAAAGTCCCAGAGTTCCCCCAGAGTTTTTCGTTTCATTGAACAGCATAGCCATTTATCCAGTTACATAAGCCAAATACTGAGACGTCTTCTTTTACCTTTTCCCTGCCCCCATATCCTAATCACTCAGTAACTCCTAATGGCTGTCCCTTCATATACATCCTAGATCCAGCCACTTTTCCCTATCTCCAATATCATTACCCCAGCATGAAATCACCATACTCTGTTGTGTGAACTACTGATGTAAGTGCCAAATGAGTCTCCTGCTTCTACTATGCCCCTCTTCAGTCTATTCACTCAGCAGCCAGGACAAACTTTCTAAAATAGTAAGTCCGGTCATCCAACTATCCACCAAATCTCCAATGGCTTCTTACTGACATTTTAAATACACACCCATCACCCCAGTCTTGAGGCTTTACATGATCTGGCTCCGGCTTTCTTTCTGACTTCATCTCCTACCACTTTTCCTTGCTTACTCTGTTCCACTTATAAACTGGTCATCTTGCTGCTCCTTGAACAACCACACCTTTTCCTGCCTCTAACTGGAATGTTCTTTTCCCAGATACTTAAATGGCTGTCTTCCTCTTCTTGGACTGAGACTCAAGCGCACTTCTGTCTAACCACCATCTCCTTAAAGAGAACTCTTCTGAACCCCTAAGTTGAAAGAACTCTACCTCACTGCCATCATTCTCTCTCCTCTTACCCTGTTTTACTTTTCGTTGTGACATTTATCATTACCTGACATTATATATGTATTTATTGTCTTCTCTCACTACAGACACTATAAGCCCTAGGAAGGGAGGAGCCTAGAACAGCATGAGGTACATATGCTGGGTGCGGGGAGGAGAATGAATTACTCATGGCACTGCGAACTAGTATAATCCTTTCAGTAAGTATCTTGACAAAACATATTAAAAGCCACAAAAATGTTCTTCTCTATTGCAAAATGGAGAGTGAACTTGACTGGTTATTTTGAGACAGTCTATTTCAATTCTTTCCCACATGCGTCAGTTCAGCCCAATCTGAGGCCTGACCTCTTCACGTCCCTAACTCTAAGATATCAAAAGAGGATCAGCTCATCCCTTATCCCTCTCCCCCTAGGTTGCCATAGCAGAAAGAGAAACACATTGCTCACTGTTTGACTTCTTCCAGATACACAAACAAAATAAGGGGAGTATAATTACCACTGGTTCAAATGCTTTATGTTACTTCAGGGAAACAACTTCTAATATAGCAAATTGTACATATGACTAGGAAGATGGTATTTGATTCAAGGTACATTTTAAGCCAAAATAGGCTTGTTATTTGAAGGTTAACCAGCTTGTGGTTCAGGATAACTTTTACTTCCCCTTTTTCCTAAGGAGAAAAAAATCAAGATAATATTCTGCAAGAAAATTCCCAATGCACAGACTAAAACTTTGCTTCTTCTTTTCCACAAACAGCACTTTAACAAATATATATATAACAACCTTAGGTTAAAGCAGACTACTCCTGATAATTTATCCTAACAAAATTAGTTCAATGATAATGAAGCAAAATCTGTATATAGCATGTCAAAAGCAAGGATAATAATAGGAAAATAGAGATAAATCATGAAGGTTTTTTTTTTTTAATGTTATTCTTTAGATGTATAATGGGCAGTATTTGGAACCATCTGTCTGGCTGACAAGGAGACCTTTTCACACAATATAATGCTTGCTTCTCCTGGTCACAATTAAGTAAACCACTAGTAGATACCGCAATTGAGCAGTACCAGAGGTCTGCCCCAAGGAGTCTGAAATTGGAGCTGACAGGGGCAGACAGGCTCTGTCAAGCTGCCTTCCTTCTTTCCTTCGCACCTCTCTTTCTCTGAACAGGCTGGTTCTGTAACACATATATTGAGAAGCTGCCTGGAGAACTAAGGAGCATAATTTGCAGCGGGAGACAGAATATGAAGCAGATGCACACAGACAAGCAGAGAGAATATGTGGAAACTAAACACTGCTTCAATTCTTGGTACATTTCAAATTCTTGCACCCAGATCCTTCTGAGGGCCCACTAAATTCTTACTCTTTAAGTCTTGGAGACATTCCGGTATCTTTATAATAAATTCCCTTTTTAAGGTAGCCTAAGGTGATTTCTGTTACGTATAATCAAAGATTCCAACATCATAATCTGGGAACAGTAAAGCGATTTTAAGTTGCAACATTTATTTTCTGGCATAATCCTTCGCATAACTGGAAACAAATCTATTGATATAGCTGGAGCATATGCAAATGACTTGAAAGGATGTAGATTCAGAAATAAAAGCCTCGAGCAGAGGAAAGAAATGAATTAACTTCTCCAAAACATCAAAAATTTAATGTCCCTTCAGGAATCTCATGGAGGACAGCAAGCTTCTTCTGAACAACATCTCAGTATACATATTTCCTGAGTAAGTCCACAAGAAAAAAATTGGGCCAAAGAAAACAGTGATTTTCTCGATAAGGCTAGTGAATCTCCAGCAAGTACCGAAACAAAAATTTATTACAGTACCAAAAAAGGAGAGAGGCGGTGAAACTTTCTAGAGATAGCAATTTTGCAGCTGTTGAGAAGGCACAACTTGGCAGCAATTTACAAGAGTGCTACTGTGCCTGTTCAAGCGCTATATTCAACAGCATTTAAGTTCACTATCTCATTCTTTGCATAAACAAAAACAATTATAAACTAATGCCAGTCAACTGAACTTGATTAATTAGAATACTGAAGAAAATGTGCATAGGAAAAAGTACAACTCACTTTAAAAATACTTACATTTAAAAATTTACAAATACTTACATTTTTTGCCGTCATGTCAAATTGTATTCGATTTAAAATTCTGTAAAGCCATTAAAAAACAAACAAAAACCAAAAATAAAAAAAAACTTCGTCTTCAATAATTCTTTAAAAGAACATCCTGTTAAAGGGGGAAAAAAGAGGGAATAGTAATGTAATAATAATAATAGGCAATGTTTATGTCATATTTACCATGTGACATGCATTGTTCTTTAAGTGGATCATTTAAATTAATCCTCACAAAAACACTATATGTACCATTTTAATCCTCATTTTCCAAATAAAAATTGGGGCTCAGAGAGGTTAAATAATTTGACCAAATCAACTCAGCTAACAAATGATAAAACCTGGCCTCTGAAATAACACACTATGTTGCTTTAGGTAACACACTGAAAGAAAACACCACGGCTTCTTGGAGAAATAACCAATTCCAGGGTTGGGGCAAGAGATGTGCAAGTAAGACTAGAACATTTTATTGTACCTACAGTAAGGAAGAGCTCAAAAAATGATGGAGACATATTAAAAGTATACAGGAGTCAGCTTAAAGGGCCTACAACTGGACAATCTGGAACAACTGGGCACCAAAGTTTACACTGGTAATAACAGACTATAACAGACTATAAACTCTTTGAATAAAATAACAATCCAGGACTTCATACTGATAGAAATAAATAATAAGGAAGAAGGCAAAGCTCTTCTTTGCAATATGATACCAAATAGTAAATATAAATGAATAATGCAATTAAAAAACTGATTTGTAAACAAATGACTGATTATACAAGGATTATCAATAGATACTAAAACTTTAGTGGGTGAAAGTTAGTAAGAAACAGGATATTTACATAGTCTTGAAATATCATCCCACAAAATACCTACTAATTCAAGTTTCACCGTGAAGAAACCTGACACACACCACTGAGCCAAAGTGATCAAACCTATCAAATGACCACTAACAATGACACAAGCCAACATCATGCATCTCCACAAGTGCACTGAGCTGGATAGAATACCACTTCTGAGATATTTCCACTCAAAGCATAATCTAAATCTGATCATGAGGAAATAGCAGAGAAATTTAAATTGAGGGGCATTCTACAAAATAATGGACTGAACTTCTCAAAAATTTTTGTGTCATGAAAGAAAAAAGAAACCTGACAAACATTCCAGGTTTAAAAAGACTAAAGTCACATAAAAATTAAATTCAACATATGATCCTTGACCTGACTCTGGGCCAGAAAAAATAATGGCCATGAAGACCATTAATATGGCAACTGGAAAAACTGAAATACGGTCCACAGACTGGAGAACAGTATTGTTTCAGTGTTCCATTTCCTGTGTTGATCAGAAAATTGTGGGTTTTTTTTAAGTGAGTGTTCTTGTTTTTAGAAAAAATACACCAAAATATTTAGAAGTGGAGAGGTACAACAATAGAAACTTACTTCTGAATAATGAAAAAAATATATCATCTGTATATATAGAGAAAGTAGAAATGATAAAGCAAGTGTGGCAAAATGATGACAAACGGATAACCTGGGTAAAGGGTATTCAGGAGTTCTTTGCCCTATTTTTGCAACTTTTCTCTTATTTTACATTATTTCAAAATTAAAGCTTTAGCAAGACATTTAAGGGGAAGGAAAAAATAAAACTTAATTTTGAAAAGACCATGAACAATGGGGCTTCAAGAAATGGAGGTTCCAACTGTCTGTCTCATTTACTAGAAAGCTTGAATCTACAAGTAAAACTTTGTGGGTGAAAAAAAGGTGTTTTTACTTTTCAGTAAAACACTGAATTTACAATTTTTCAGGGTACCTGGGTGGCTCAGTCAGTTAAGCAACGGACTTTGGCTCAGGTCATTTTCTCAGGGTCCTCTGATGGAGCCCTGAGTTGGGTTCCCCCCTCAACGGGGAGTCTGTTTGTCCCTCTCCCTCTATCCTGTGTTGATCAGAAAACTGTGGGTTTTTTTAAACCCTCTGCTCATGGGGGCACGTGTGCTCTCTCTCTCTCTCTCTCTCTCTCAAAAATAAATAAAATCTTTTAAAAAAACCCAACACTGAATTTATAATATTTCAATGACAAAGAAAACAGAAATTAAAAAAAAACACAAGTAAGACCTGGACTACCACTATGATTTTCATTGTTCCACGGTAGCTGTAGATTTGTTCCCAATGTCTGTCACCATCTAATATGAAAATCTAGTTCCTATGCTAGAGCTGTTTCACATTCATCAACTATTTGTTATTTTCTCTTCAGTATTAAAAATAACAGATAAATAATAAAGCACAAGTTCCTGACATCCCATTCACTAAATTACCTAACATTTTAAAACTAAGAATGTAAGGCTAAAATAGGAGTATTTCCTTTTGAAGATTAATATTTTAGCCAAGCTTGGTCTAACACATCTACACAGAACTCTGTACCTAACAGATAGAAAACATCTCTTTAAGCACGTGTTTACAAAATGTGTCCACATACATAATCATCAACAAAGTAGTAACAAATTTCAAAGAGGCAATATTACACAGATGGTGGTCTCTGACCACAGAGCAATTAAATTAGGAATCAGCTATTTTAAATCAACAGTTAAAAATCATATATTTAAAAAATAAAAGTATATTATTGCTCAAACAACCCAATGAGTTAAAGAAAGAAATCTGAAATATTTAGAACTGAATGACAATGAAAATAGCAGTAAAGAAATAATAGAATATTTAGAACGGAATGACAGTGAAAATAATAAAACTGGATGGCTTAGTCAGAAGACAATGCACAATGCTTGATCTTGGGGGTTGTGATTTCCAGTTCAACATTCAGTGTAGAGATTACTCAAAAATAAATAACAAATAGGGACACCTGGGTGGCTCAGTCTGTCAAGTGTCTGCCTTTGGTTTGGGTCATGATCCCAGGGTTCTGGGATCTAGTCCCACATGGGGCTCCTTGCTCAGAGGGGAGCTGGCTTCTCCCGCTGCCTGCCGCTTCCCCTGCTTGTGCTCTCTCTCTCTCTCTCTCTGACAAATAAATAAATAAATAAATAAATAAATCTTAAAAAATAAAAAAAAAGATTTAAAAAAATAAATTACAAACTTAAAAAAAGAAAGAAAATAATAAAACTTGCAAAGTGCAGCGGAAGTAATAGAAGTAAATTTGTATTTCTCTTCATTCATGAAGCAATCAACTTAAAAGCTTAAAAAACATCAGTGGGAACTCAGAGATACAAGAGAGGAACAAGAATTGGTTATTTAAATAGAAAAAATTAAAATAACAGTTGGTTCTAAGTGTCCTGATTGAAGCAGGCATCTAATAAATAAAGCAACAGTGTTAGCAGAGTGAAAAGAGAAGGATTTTCTTAATTTAGGCTCAATTTCAGCTCTGACACTTATTAGCTGTGCGACCTTCAACAAATGACTTAACCCCTTTGAGTTTCAGTGTCTTCATCTGAAATAAAGGTATACTGAGTTTTTCAAGGTTATGTTATTAGCAGTAAATTACAATCTGTCAAAATGAAAATCAGCAGATCCAAGTCAATGTGCCAAATACCCTACAGTTCATACATAAACACTCCTAACCACAAAAAATTCAATTTTAAATATTTCTAAGATTACCTTCTGACCTACTGAAATGTAGTTATAACAAAAAACAATGAAGTGTTTTCTATCAACATCCCTGTTAAATTTTAGAAACTTACTGTATCTATCTAAGGCAGATACTGTTGCCTTTTCCTCTTCTCCCTCAGGAGAAGTTGAAGGTGGCAATGCGCCCAACAACAAAAAAAAGTACCACATTCTCAGTTTCTCTTTCAGATGTGCTGACCATACGACATAATTCTGGTCAATGAAATATAAGCAGACATTATTGGGCTCGTCTACCAGATTCAGTTAGTAAATGTCCTTTTTCCCTTCTCCCCATTTCTTCATTCCAAAATATAGCTGTTATGGTTAAAGTGGCTTGTCTCCATACTTGTGCTTCATTACAATAGTCAGTATTCAATATGGTATTCTATCTCCTAATGGCTGGGCTATTGAGTGACACTGTGATATTTACCCAAATTAAAAAAAAAATTAACAGTGTTACTATTTCAACACACAATAGCAAGTGGTGACCAATAAAATACTGTTTAGCCACATTAATGAGCCACATTAACAAACTTAATTTTGTTTAGTATTCCCTTTGTATCCTCTCACCAGAACTAAATTCAAATTAAGAACCTCTAAATGTTACCTAAATGATAAATGTTTGAAACAGAGCCAAAATGCAAGGATTTCTTGAGTAAATTTACCTTAACATATCTGTGCCTCAATTTCTCCATCTGCAAAAATAGTAACAAGTAGTACATCTACTTAATTGAGTCAAGACATGAAAAATTATTAGGACACTGCTTAGCACAGTGTAAGCCCTTAATGTCAAGGAAAAAAGCAGTTTGCTGTTTTTTCATGAGAAATTAAGGTTTCTTCTTCCAAAATAAATAATACATAACTCATATGTAGTAGAAGTAAAAAATACCACATCATAAATCTAGTTTAAAAAGGAAATAAAGTGTCTAATTATAGTCAGGAAAAACTTTTCTAAAATTAATAAAGTAGGCAAGAACTTTATTCATCAATTTATTTATCCAGCAAGCACTGAACTCCCCTAATCTAGGCACTGAAGACATCTTGGTAGATCAGAGAAACAGCAAGCATAAACCTTCAAAGGTAATTTAAATTATGTAAAATTACAGGGGTGCCTAAGTGGCTCAGTCAGTTAAGTGCCTGCCTTAGGCTCAGGTCATGATCCAGAGTCCCCAGATCCAGCCCCACATTGTCAGGCTCCCTGCTCAGCAAAGAGTTTGCTTCTTCCTCTGCCCCTCACCCGGCTCCGGCTCACTCGCTCTCTCAAATAAATACATATAATCTTTTTAAAAATTATGTAAAATTACATTGAGATAAATGTTATAAAAAGAAATGGGATTATGATAGAGATCTGTCTCATTCAATTAAAAATGAAGAAGTATGCTGTACTGGCTTTGAGTGAGAGTTTATAAGCTTTAGTTTAAAATACACATTTCTAAGTATTTTTAAAGCTTTTGCTTTTTTTTAACATTGTTTTTAATCTAAAAATTATTTGCAACATATGACTTAAAACCAAGAGTCTAGAAAGTAAATAAACATGGCACTGAATGTTTCAAGAAATTGCCGTCTTTGGTGGCACTGGTGATTCTCAAAGATAAACCAGTCATGTGCACTGATGCATTATGTTTTATCCAGGCTCAACAATCATACACTTTTTCCTGTCACCAAGCTCTTCAGTTGGTTAAAAAATAAGTCGGATTTCTTCTTCCAGCTTCATGAACACATTATGTCAAGCTCAAAAAGTCAATCTTTGTGACCTCACCATCTGCCATGATCTCTTGTCAGTTTCAGACAATGCAACTCCCACAGATGGTCTCAAAATGCAAGCCCTTTTCCTTTCCAATCACAGTTAAGCAGCTATGGCCACAAAGCCTTTTTAAGTGGTACAAATGGTACAATGGTAATCAAAATACGGAGAAGAAATAATTATGGATAAATGTGTAGAATTAACGTCACCTGAATCAGGGTATATAGACTTTCTAACACGGCTGAAAAAGAGGCTATGAAAAATTACATTTCAGCAAACGCAGCATATTTACATGAAGGCATTACTAATTTTAAAAACATGCCCATGTTTCAACATCTAGAAAATATACAAAACAATAAAATAAGAAAAAAATATCAGCCACAGTCCCAGCTCTCAGAGGCAACTACAAGAAGTTTTTGGCATAACTTCCTTCAGTGCTCTCTTTCTGCACTCTAACTTCAGGTAAGTGGTATTGAGAAGGTATTTTTCATAGAAACTGATAGTAAGTAACTCTTTCTTAGGTGATGAGCATATCTAGGCACTCTCTTCAATGCTTCATAGGTATGATCTCATACCATTCACACTACAACTCTATCAGGTAAATATTATTACTGATCACATTTTACAGTTGACAAAACTGAGCTTTAGAGAGTTGAAGTAATTTGCCTGGTTAACCAACTGTGTAAATGGCAATGCCAGAATGTCAACCTGGGATCTCAGACCAGCAGACATGTTCTTAATCACTATGCTTATTTACATAAAATATCTGACTTGAGATACAATAAATAGATTCTCAAAATATAACAAAATATGTAATGCATATTAGAGGATAATTTACTATACCAAAAAAATCCTTCAAAATTCATATGGCACAGGTCCCACACATATCTTTGGGTCAGCTTTTAACCCTCTTTAGTTCTTTCTTTTTTAAAATTACAATATTAAATTAGAATTTCTTTATTTTTGAGTACATAGTAAACTTCATTTTTCTTTTTACAGTTACGTAGTATTCCTTTACATCATAATACCAATACTGTAATTTCCTAAGTTTCAAAACTGGTAACAGTAACCACATTTTAATGACTCAATCCTTAACGTTTGATCTGGTCTCCCGACTACCTCTCCATCTCTGTGTTGAATCACTTCCCCATACCTTTCCCTAGTCTAGTTCCCCCGGTCTTCTGCTGTCAGTTCCTCAAAAACATGCTCTTCCAGCCTCAGGGCCTCTGCACATGCTGTTCCCTCAGCCTGGAATATTCACCGAAGGTGAATTCCTCTTCCTTCAGATCTCTTCTCAATGTCACTTCCTCAGGGAAAACAATCCCTCTCCTGCTGCCAAGACTAGGTCAGGGTTCTCTCCCTACTTATGCTTTCCTACTTTCTCCTTTTATGGCACACACCAGGTTGTCATGATCTATTTGTGTGCTTATCAGAATGTGGTCTATCTCTACCAACTAAAGTGTAAGTTTCATGAGGACAGTGACCCTGTTTACTAATATATATCCAGTGTCTGGCACATGACTGGAACTCAAGTGATAACTTGTTATTTGTTTTTAAGGCAATATTTATTTAATGAATTGCAGACTCAATACTTTATTTTTATCCTTTAATAATACGATAATCTCATCTAATAATGACACATCACACATCTGAAATGCCATTAAGCTATATAGCAGAATTCTGAGTGACACTTTCCTACTATAAATAAAAAGCCTTTGGAGCCAGCACTGTATTTTTGTTTCATTAATTTTTTAAAAAATCATAGTTAAAATATTTATAATAGGGTATATTTATTTGATTTCACTAATTTTTAAGGTGAAAACAAGAGTGGGCAAGAGTAAAATCTGAAAAACACCCTTACTAAAAGCTGCTCTTCCATAGAACCAACAACACTTTACACTTAAAAAAAAAAAAAAGAAAATTGCTTTTATGCCTATTGCTCATTTTTTTAAGTTGAAAAATTTTTTCCAGATTTACGTAAGTTGAAAATTTTTTTTCCAGATTTACATAAGCTTTTACCCAGGACTCTGAACAATGATAAAACTGATTAATACTACAAGCAATCAATAACAACTTTTAACAGTCTTCTACAGATGTGCAATGAAATAATGAATAATATTTCAGCACTACTCATTCATTTATGTATTCAATAAACACTTGACTGCCTGCTGTATGTCAAACATTAGGCTGAGCATTAAAGATACCATGAGAAACAATGACAGTCCCTGCCTTTGTGGAGCCTACATTTTCACTATGAAGGTAGGCATTAAACGTGAATTTCAAAATTAACTACTTCATGACAATTACTGTTAAGTGCTATTACAGGAGACAAAAAAGATGAAAAGAAAGCATGTAAAATAAGGGACTGGGACTCCAGTGGCCTTAGAGAAGATTTCTATCAGGAAGTGAAGTTTGCACTGAGCTCAACAAACAAACTTAGTAAAACACTGACAAAAAGAGAGGGTTCATCAGAGCCAGAGGGAGCAACCAGCATAGGGGAATGCTCATAAAAGGAAAGGGTATGGGAAGTTCCAGAAACTGAAGGAAGATCTAGAAACCTGACGACAGGGCAAAAGGGAAGTAGGAGATGAGGTGACAGCCAGAGAGAACAGCAGGTGCACAGTGAAATGTCGTATCATCAGATTTTTTTCAAAAATCAGAATAGTGGGAAGCCTCAGAAAGGTTTTAAGTAGGGAACCAAACATCTGAACCAGAAGAAATACTAAATTATATACACCAAAGATTAAGTAAAAATTATTTGCATCCTAATTATTTAGAAACAGCAATATCAGTTATATTCTAGAGTTCTTTAGTAACTGACATGCTCACTCATTTCTTGGATACATCAGGTAAATTTATATTCAGCATCTATAATCCATTTATCTAACAAACAACCTTAACCCACTGAAACAAAACTCAAAGCCCAGAAATGAGCAAAAAAAAAAAAAGTCCCCAGCCCAATAAATTTACTTTGACAAAACCCATGCACTAGTCAGTAACTCAAATCTTCAGGCCTGCCTTCATGTTATTAATTTTTTTAAAAGATTTTATTTATTTATTTGACAGAGATAGAGACAGCCAGCGAGAGAGGGAACACAAGCAGGGGGAGTGGGAGAGGAAGAAGCAGGCTCATAGCGGAAGAGCCTGATGTGGGGCTCGATCCCATAACGCCGGGATCACGCCCTGAGCCGAAGGCAGACGCTTAACCGCTGTGCCACCCAGGCACCCCTCATGTTATTAATTTTAATTAACATAAAATTCTTGGTAAATTCACCTATCTTGATTTTCAGGCTTCCAGGCAACTATACCCAGGAGAAAAGATGTGGTAATAAGGAACAGATCGGTTAGGCAGTGTTATAGATGAGTACATTAGCAAAATAATTCACAACTGACAGCTTAATACTAAAGGAAGATTAGACATTTCACCACGTAAATTCACTGAAGTAGAATTCCTCCCTTATTCCCTGACAAAATTGGGTTATGACATGTTCTTACATGTGCCTCTGTAATAAAAACTAAGCAATATTTCTGTGTTAAACATTTCACAGATCGTAACATTTATGACTAGTTCTTATTCACTGAAAACAAAAATCTAAAAGAAAACTTTTTTTTTTAAGATTTTATTTATTTATTTGACAGAGAAAGAGACAACCAGCGAGAGAGGGAACACAAGCAGGGGCAGTGGGAGAGGAAGAAGCAGGCTCCCAGCAGAGCAGGGAGCCCGATGAGGGGCTCGATCCCAGGACTCTGGGATCGCGCCCTGAGCTGAAGCCAGATGCTTAATGATTGAGCCACCCAGGTGCCCCAGAAAACTTATTTCTGTTCTGACCAAAGAAACAATATTAGAAGATATCACCCAAATTTAAAACCCTGCCAAGACCTAACAGAAAGGTTCTTTTACATCAAACAGCAGAAGCCAAATTTTAAACCATTAATTCACACAGATTAAATCACTTGTTACACATATGCTCTTTAGCAAAGTTGCATTTCCAGATCAACTCAGCTCTACATTCGTAATACAAATGTTAAGACTTACCCCAACTTGACCCATCACAACAGGCAAGATGAGTTTTCAAAATATCATTTAGGTAGTAATATAAATTCAGACAAAGTACTGTACAAAGAACTATGCAAGCATCAAATGTTCAATTTACCCAAGAGTCCAAGAAGACAAAATGGAAGCAATCAAAAAGGAGCAGTGTTTTTACTGGATCATGTCAATCCTCCTCAAGTTAATTTAATTTATAAATTTCACATCTTAAAAATGTTCAGTCTTCTTATCTAAGAATATAGTATATATTTCCATTTATTCAAATCTGCTGTATGCCCTTCAGAGATATTTAAATTTTTTCCTTACATAGGTGTTCTGGGTTGAACTATGTCCCCCCCAAAGATATGTTCAAGTTCTAACCCCTAGTACCTACGACTGTGACTTTATTTGGAAATAGGGTCTTTGCAGAGGGAATCAATTTAGGATGAGATCATACTGGAATTAGGATAAGCCCTAATCCAAGATGACCGGTGTTTTTCGGACAGGAGAAGTCACAAAGAGAAGTTAGGCAGATATGTAGAGATGGAGGCAGAGACTGGAGTTATACTGACACAAAGGAAGAAACACAAGGAGTTACTTTCAGAAGCTGAAATAGGCGACGAAAGATCCTCTCTGAAAGTCTTCACAGGAAGGATGGTCCTGCCAATACTTTGATTTTGGACTTTTAGCTTAGAACAGTGAGAGAATACACTTCTGTTGTTTAAGCCACCTAGTGTGTGGTACTTTGTTATGGCGGCCCCAGGAAACTAATACACTAGGTTTTATAGATGTCTTGTTACAGCTATTCCCAGGTTTTGTTGATGTTTTACTCGTTATTGTCCTGTTACACATGGAATTCTCCATTGTAGCTTCCAAGCTGTTTATATGTAATAAAGTTACAGATTTCTATGTGCTACTTTTATATCTCACTACTGAACTGAATTTTTTACTACCTGTAGTAGTTTTTCAGTTGACTCTTTTGCGTTTTTCAGGTATAAAATTATATGAAAATAGGGATTGTTGGCTCTTTCAAGTTCATAGAACAATGGATGTAGCCTGATTACAAACCTCTCTCTCGGCTTCCCACAACAGATATAAAATAAACAAGGAGAATAAATAAAACCACACAAGACCCATGCCTTCAACATTATTATTTCTAGGAGACAAGAGATTACAGCATCTTCAAAGTGAAGGAAAACAAATAAATTCCCAAGGAAATCCCACTGCTCACCTTCTGCAAGTCTGCGGACGCAAAGAGAGCAAGGAAAGAGGCTAAAAAGACTCCATGAAAAAGAGCACAGAGGTACAAGGCACTCAGAGGAAGCAGAGACAGGATTACACCAGAGAAAGAGTAAAACAGTAAAGGTAAAAATACTGAACACAGGGTTAGGACTTAATAGTTCGTAGCCCTAGTGATGTGAAAGTATCTAATACGGCTGAACCACCAGTAGCTGCCTCTAAGAAACAGAGCTTCTGGCAGCAAATCAGGTATACAGAGAGAAGAGATGGAAGCTCTCGCAGATGGACAGTTAATGGAAAAAAGGTAATAAGAGGGAGAAATTATACAGCCTACAGAAACAAAACAGAAACAAGACATACCAACCCTTCCTCTACTCTTTTCCCTCACCACCAAAACCACAATTCATATATGGAACTGAACAGAAGAGGGGAGAGTGACAGAAGAACTCTAAAACTAGACACTTTGTCCACAGAATGCAGAGACACAACAACAACAAAAGTAAACTATATGCATACAAAAGGACTGCAAAAACCAGAAAAATACAAATGAAAGGTTTTCTGTTGATCATTTTCTCTCCCAAAATGAACCATGGAGCTGGGGAAAACTAACACTCACTTCACACTGAATTAAATATCCTAAAACAAGAATTTGCAGAAAAGAACCTTGGATGAGAAACACAAAGACAAAGAATAAAAATGGACAGAAAAAGAAAAATTAAATACAGTTGACTGAACTCCATAAAGAAATAGAAAAAATGGGGCGCCTGGGTGGCTCAGCTCAGTTGGTTAAGCATCTGACTCTTGATTTTGGGTCAGGTCATGATCTTGGGGTTATGAGACTGAGTACCACGTTGGGCTCCACGCTCAGCAGGGAGTCTTGCTTGAGATCCTCTCCCTCTGCCCTTCCCCCACTTGTGCTCTCTCTCTAAAATAAATAAATAAATCTTTAAAAAAAGAAATAGAAAAAAAGACCAAATCATATAAGAAATGAAAAACTAAATGATAAGGCACATGAGAGAGAACAGATTTTTTTTTTAAAGATTTATTTATTTATTTACTTGAGAGAGAGAGAGAGGGCAAGCATGCACTCCTGGCATGAGCAGTAGGGGCAGAGGGAGAGGGAGACAGAATCTGAAGCTGACTTAGTGCTGAGTGCAGAGCTGGATGTGGGGCTTGATCTCATGACCCTGAGACCATGAACGGAGCCGAAACCAAGAATTCGACATTTAACTGTGCCACCCAGGCACCCCAAGAAAGAATAGATTTAAATGAAAACACAGTAAAGGATGTTGAAGGAAAGGAGGAAAATGGTAAAGAGAATGAAAATGACATAAAGAAAGAAGCAAAAGGGTCAGAAAGAAACTAGTTGAAACGGGTAATAGGAAAGGAATATTAGTATTATTGGTGCCCCTGAAGAAGAAAATCAAAACAATGGAACAGCACTAATATTAAAATTATAACGTAAGAAAACTTCCCAGAAATAGAAGGCCTGCATCTACATGTTGAAAAGGCCTACCAGATACTTGAGAAAACTGACCCAGAATGATCAACTGTGACACATATCCTTGTAAAACTGTTCAAAGAAAAAAACAAGACAAAACAAAACTTCAGGGCTTCCAGGCAAACTGTTAAAACAATTTACAAAGGTAAAGGCAAGGGAATTAGACTACCATCAGACTTCTCAAAAATAACATATAGAGCAAGACAACAGTAGAACAGTATTTTCAAGAAACTTAAGGGAAAAAAATGTAAACCAAGGATATTATATCCTGCTAAGCTATGTACTTCAAGTTTCCAGGACATCAAAAAGCAGTTTTGAGGGTATGCTCCTGACACTGGTCTTGGCAATTATTATTATTATTTTTTTTTTTTTTGGATTTGACACCAAAGGCAAATGGAACAAAAGCAAACATGAACAAGTGGGACTACATTAAACTAAAAGGCTCTGCAAAGGAAAAGAAACCATCAACAAAATGAAAAGCCATGTGAGAAAATATCTGAAAATTATACATGTGAGAAAGGGTTAATATCCAAAATATATTTAAAAAATCATACAGCTCAAAAGCAAGAAACTATTTGATTTTAAAATGGGAAGAGGAACTAGACATTTTTCCAAAGAAGACATCCAGATGGCAGCAGACACATGAAAAGATGTTCAACATCACTAATCATCAGGGAAATGCAAATCAAAACCACAATGAGATACCACCTCACAACTGTCAGAATGACTGTCTCAAAAAGATAAGAGATTAAGTGTTGGCATGGATGTAGAAAAAAGGGAACCCTTGTGCACTGTTGGTGGGAATGTAAATTGCNACTGTCTCAAAAAGACAAGAGATTAAGTGTTGGCATGGATGTAGAAAAAAGGGAACCCTTGTGCACTGTTGGTGGGAATGTAAATTGCTGCAGCCACTATGGAAAATGGTATGGAGGTTCCTCAAAAAATTAAAATTAGACTACAGTATGATCGAGCAATCTCATTTCTCGGTATATATCCAAAGGAAATGNCTGCAGCCACTATGGAAAATGGTATGGAGGTTCCTCAAAAAATTAAAATTAGACTACAGTATGATCGAGCAATCTCATTTCTCGGTATATATCCAAAGGAAATGAAATCACTAAAATCATTATCTCAAAGAGGAATCTGCATCCTCATGTTCACTACAGTGTTATTAACAATAACCAGGACATGGAAACAATCTAAGTGTCTATCAACAGAAGAATGGATAAAGAAAATGAGGTGCATAAATAGAGTGGAATATGATTCAGCCTTAAGAAGGAAATCCTGCCATTTTTAACAACATGGATGACCTTGAGGGCATTACACTAAGAGAAATAAATCAGGGAAAAAACAAATACTGTATAACCTCACTTCTGTGTGGAATCTAAAAAACCTGAACTCATAGAGACAGAAAATATTGGTGGTTGCCAGAGGCGGGCGGGGGGGGGGGNGGGGGGGGCGGGGGGGGAACTGAGTGAAGGTGGTCAAAAGGTACAAAATTTCAGTTATAAATTTTGGGGATGTAATGTACAGCATGGCAACTATAGTTAACAATGCAGTACTGCATATTTGAAAGTTGCAAAGAGAGTAAATTTGTAAAGTTCTAATGGTAAGAAAAAATGTATTAACTACATGAGGTGATAAATGTTAACCAAACTTATTGTGGTCATTTTGTAACATATACATGTATCAAATCATTATGTCGTACACCTTGAACTCATACAATGTTACATGTCAATTATATCAATAACTCTGGGGCAAAAAAAGTTTGAATATGGTAGAACCCAGGGAATGTTAGAGATGTGTGCCCTTTCTGAGCAATCTATTAAAGGATGAGCTTCATCTAACCAAAATATGCTTGGAAAAATTTTTCAAGAGAACTACCAGGGAGCATTTTATATATTCAATTGTAGAGGTAACACTAAAACAAGACTGGGATCATGGAGTGAAGAACAATATGTAAACGTACCTGCTTTGACAAAGTATAAAGAATACAACTAAAAACTGGAAGAAGAAAGGAGAGAA
The DNA here is from genome assembly GCF_002007445.2 of Ailuropoda melanoleuca. NCBI lineage: Eukaryota > Metazoa > Chordata > Mammalia > Carnivora > Ursidae > Ailuropoda > Ailuropoda melanoleuca. The sequence continues at coordinate 7,214,035 of NC_048223.1, read as the reverse complement.
AAGGAGGAAAATAAAGTAAGATTACTGATTGTTATGTAGCTAATAGGTACAAGTCAAAGAATATCATTTAGAACTGATAGTAAAAAGTTAAATTTAAAAAAAGGAGATTAGGGGCGCCTGGGTGGCTCAGTCGTTAAGTGTCTGCCTTCGGCTCAGGGCGTGATCCCGGTGTTGTAGGATCGAGCCCCACATTGGGAGCCTGCTTCTTCCTCTCCCACTCCCCCTGCTTGTGTTCCCTCTCTCACTGCCTGTCTCTCTCTCTGTCAAATAAATAAATAAAATCTTTAAAAAAAATAAAAAATAAAAAAATAAAAATAAAAAAGGAGATTAAAGGCACTATAAAAAGTATTAATGGTACTATTAGAATAAAAATACAAACCTCCTAAAAAAAAAAAAGTGTATCACCCCCTGCAAAAAAAATATACAAACCTTCCTAAGTACTAAAAGAGATGCTTAAAAAAAGTAAAGAGAGCATATAAATAGAGAAACACAGTAAATATAACATAATGCATAGTAATGATAAATAGCATGTGGCATTATAAGTTACATAATATACTGTATTTATGCCTTATAAGGGTTGACTTAATAAATGGTATTTATACAATTGAATATTCACCAAAAAGAAAATGCAGAAAATTCCAACTATCTTAAATTCATTTTTCTGAGAAAGAGAGAAGGAGTCTAGCATGCAGGAAGCATCTTGGGAGTGCTCTTAAGAGACACAAGTATAAGGATGAAAAGGAGACAAAACTGGGAACGAGGAGAAACTGACCCAGTGAGGTTGCACCTGGGGCCTTAGCTGACTCTACATGGAACTTGAGCTGGGATGCCCTTCAGAGTCGTCCCAAATGGAGGCAAGTTGGGTTCTTTCTTCTTCTTTTTTTTTTATTTTTTTAATTTTTTTTTTAAAGATTTTATTTATTTATTCAACAGAGATAGAGACAGCCAGTGGGAGAGGGAACACAAGCAGGGGGAGTGGGAGAGGAAGAAGCAGGCTCATAGCAGAGGAGCCTGATGTGGGGCTCGATCCCATAACGCCGGGATCACGCCCTGAGCCGAAGGCAGACGCTTAACCGCTGTGCCACCCAGGCGCCCCTCTTCTTTTTTTTTAAATCTTTGCTTTAAAAAATTTTTTTTTATTTTTTAGATTTTATTTATTTATTTGACAGAGACACCATGAGAGAGCACAAGCAGGGGGAACTGCAGAGGGAGAAGCAGAAGCAGGCTCCCCCCCTGAGCAGGGTGCCCAATGTGGGGCTCAATCCCAGCACCCTGTGATCACCACCTGAGCCGAAGGTAGATGCTTAACCAACTGAGCCACCCAGGTGCCCCTGAGTTGCTTCTTATATCCCTGTAGCACCCAGTCAGTTCTCATAGGATGCTTCGGGGAGGCAGCAAACCTTGGGTAAGAAAGTGCCAGTATTCAGTTATGAAGAACAGGTCTGGGCAGAGTACTGGAGTATCCACTACAATTCTACAGCAGTGAAAATGAATTAATCACAGTAACATGCCACAATACAGTTAAACCTTGCAAATGTAATAGTATTTTTATATACATGTATCTTTTAAACTTTATATATAAATCACTAATATCACTTAGACACATACACTTAAGAATTAAAATATAAGGGCCACCTGGGTGGCTCAGTTGGTTAAGTGTCTGCATGCGGCTCAGGTCATGATCCCAGGATCTTGGGATCAAGCCCTGCAACAGGCTTCCTGCTCTCCGTGGAGTCTGCTTCTCCCTCCTGCCCCCCTCTCTTGTGTGCTCTGTCTCTTGTGCACTCTGTCTCTCTCTCAAGTGAAAAATAAAACTTAGGGGCACCTGGGTGGCTCAGTCGTTAAGCGTCAGCCTTCGGCTCAGGGTGTGATCCCAGTGCTCTGGGATCCAGCCCCGCAGGGCTCCTCAGCTGGGACCCTGCTTCTTCCTCTCCCACTCCCCCTGCTTGTGTTCCCTCTCTTGCTGGCTGTCTCTCTTTCCGTCAAATGAATAAATAAAATCTTTCAAAAAAAAAAAAAAGAAAGAAAAATAAAACTTAAAAAAATAATAAAAATATAAGAAGCCATGGGAATTATAGACACCAAATTTCAACTCCCCATGAAAAAGAACAAAAGCATTTAAGTTGGGAACAGAGAAGGCTTCAACTTCATGTTGGACTATATAAGCAGTTACAGGTTTCAAAGGCGGTTAACTGTAACATTCCATATACTTATTTGCTTGTATATCTCAAACATTTAAGTCAAAAAAAAGGAATAAAGAAAAGAAAACCAGTGACAAATTGAAAATCTGTGTCTTTCAAAACAATAAAACCACTCACAAACTTAAACAGGAAAAAAAAGAGAAAACAAAAACACAGCATATGAGAGGATAAAAGAGGAAAAATACCACAAAAGTAGAGGATTTTAAAAATAGTAACTAGGAGAGGAGTTAAGATGGCGGAGGAGTAGGGGACCCCTTTTTCAGCTGGTCCCCTGAGTTGAGCTGGATAGGTACCAGACCAGCCTGAACATTCACGGAATCAGCCTGAGACGCAGGAAGATACATCTGGATCTCTACAAATGAACATCTCCAGTGCTGAGTATTGAGGTACCAAGCGGGGAGCCGTGAAACCGCGCACAGATATTGGAAGATAAACTGAAGGGGGACGGAGCCGCTGCGTTCGGGTGCCGGGAAGCGGTAGCCACCTGCACGGGGGAGCGGGCGGACTCGCGGACCGGGACCCGCAAGAGAGCGGACTAAGACCGTGAGCCGGGAGTGCGCGGGGGCGGCTGGCGGCTGGCGGTGTTAGAAACACAAAGGACAGAGACGCGCCAGCCCTGGAAGTGAGGGCTGGGACGCCGGGTGTGGGGCGCACATCCCAGGACGCTGCAGGGTAGAANTGCTGCAGGGTTGAGCAGCACCAACAGAAACAGAGTTAAAGTGGCCAGAACATCAGTGGAGAACGATCCGCGATCCCTCTGTTCTGAGACAGAGGCTGAATTTCAGCCGCTGCTGCTCTCTCAGAAGAGGCATAGCAAACCGCCAGGGAAAGCCGCCAGAGAACAAAAGCCCGGAAATACCGGCTCACAGGGTGCCCATCCCCATCCCCCCTTGCAGGGGACATGGAGACTCTACCCAAACAGGGTTGCCTGAGTATCGGCACGGCAGGCCCCTCCCCCAGAAGCCAGGCTGAAAAATCGAGAAGCCCACATCCCTAAGGTCCCTATAAGACAAGTGCACACTGCATGGGTCCTGGTTAATAATTTGGGCTCTGGACAACCCCAGAACTTCTCCTCATCAGAATGACGAGAAGGAGAAATCCCCCCCAGCAAAAAAAGGCAATGAGTCTGTGGCTTCTGCCACAGACNCTCGGCCACAGAATTAATACATATGGATGTATCCCAATTATCAGAAATGGAATTCAGAGCAACAATGGTCAAGATGATGAGTAAACTTGAAAAAAGCATCAGAGAAAGCGTTGCTGAGAATATAGAATCCCTAAGGGCAGAAATGAGAGCGAATCTGACAGAAATTAAAAATTCTATGAGCCAAATGCAGTCAAAACTAGAGGCTCTGACGGCCAGGGTCACCGAGGCAGAGGAACGCGTTAGCGAATTGGAGGATGGGTTAGTAGAAGAGAAAGCTAAAACAGAAACTTGGCTCAAAAAAATCCAATCTCAAGAATGTAGGTTACGGGCGATTACTGACTCAATGAAACGTCCCAAAGTCAGAATCATGAGCATCCCTGAGGGGGTTGGCGAAAAACAGAGGTCTAGAAGAGATATTTGAACAAATTGTAGCTGAAAACTTCCCTAATCTAGCAAGGGAAACAAGCATTCGTGTCCAAGAGGCAGAGAGGACCCCATCCAAGCTCAACCAGGACAAACCTACGCCACGGCATGTCATAGTGCAATTCGCAAATATTAGATCCAAGGATACAGTATTGAAAGCGGCCAGGGCAAAGAAATTTCTCACGTACCAAGGCAAAGGTATCAGGATTACGTCAGACCTGTCTACAGAGACCTGGAATGAGAGAAAGGCTTGGGGGGGCATTTTTAAAGCTCTTTCAGAGAAAAACATGCAGCCAAGGATCCTTTATCCAGCAAAGCTGTCATTCAGAATTGATGGAGAAATAAAGACGTTCCAAAATCGCCAATCATTAACCAATTTCGTAACCACGAAACCAGCCCTACAGGAGATATTAAGGGGGGCTCTATAAAGGTAAAAAGGCCCCAAGAGTGATACAGAACAGAAAGTCACAATCTATAGAAACAAAGACTTACAGGCAACATGGCATCATTAAAATCATATCTCTCAATAATCACTCTCAATGTAAATGGCCTAAACTCTCCCATAAAACGCCACAGGGTTGCAGATTGGATAAAAAGACATGACCCATCCATTTGCTGTCTACAAGAGACTCATTTTGAACCCAAAGATGCATTCAGACTTAGAGTAAGGGGATGGAGTACCATCTTCCACGCAAATGGACCTCAAAAGAAAGCTGGAGTAGCAATTCTCATATCAGATAGACTGGATTTTAAACTAGAGGCCATAGAGAGAGATACAGAAGGGCACTATATTATTCTTAAAGGAAGTATTCAACAAGTGGATATGACAATTATTAATATATATGCCCCCAACAGGGGAGCAGCAAGATACACAAGCCAACTCTTAACCCGAATAAAGAGACATATAGATAAAAATACGTTAATAGTAGGGGAACTCACCACCCCACTATCAGAAATAGACAGAACACCCTGGCAAAAACTAAGCAAAGAATCAAAGGCTTTGAATGCCATACTCGACGAGTTGGACCTCATAGATATATATAGAACACTACACCCCAGAACCAAAGAATACTCATTCTATTCAAATGCCCATGGANAAAGAATACTCATTCTATTCTAATGCCCATGAAACATTCTCAAGAATAGACCATGCTCTGGGTCACAAAACAGGTCTCAACCAATACCAAATGACTGAAATTATTCCCTGCATATTCTCAGACCACAATGCTTTGAAATTGGAACTCAATCACAAGGAAAGTTTGGAAGAAACTCAAACACTTGGAGACTAAGAACCATCCTGCTTAAGAATGATTTGATAAACCAGGAAATCAAAAATCAATTTAAACAATTTATGGAGACCAACGAGAATGAAAACACAATGGTCCAAAACCTATGGGACACTGCAAAGGCAGTCCTAAGGGGAAAATACATAGCCATCCAAGCCTCACTCAAAAGAACAGAAAAATCTAAAATGCAGTTTTTATATTCTCACCTCAAGAAGCTGGAACAGCAACAGAAGAACAGGCCTAATCCATGCACAAGAAAGCAGTTGATCACGATTAGAGCAGAGATCAATGAATTAGAAATCAGGAGCACAGCAGAGCAGATCAACGGAGCTGGAAGCTGGTTCTTTGAAAGAATAAATAAAATAGACAAACCACTGGCAAGACTTACCCAAAAGAATAGAGAAAGGACCCAAATTAATAAAATTATGAATGAAAAGGGAGAGGTCACAACCAACAACAATGAAATAGGAAGGATCATTAGAAACTTCTATCAACAGCTTTATGCCAATAAATTAAATAATCTGGAAGAAATGGATGACCTTCCTGGGAACCTATAAACTACCAAGACTGAAAGAGGAGAAATTGATTTTTTAAACAGACCAATTAATTATAAAGAGATTGAAACAGTGATTAAATAACCTTCCAAAAAACAAAACTCGAGGGCCTGATGGATTCCCCGGGGAATTCTACCAAATATTCAAAGAAGAAATAATACCTATTCTCCTAAATCTATTTCAAAAAATAGAAACAGAAGGAAAGCTACCAAACTCATTCTATGAGGCCAATATTACCTTGATCCCCAAACCAGGCAAAGACCCATCAAAAAGGAGAATTACAGACTGATTTCCCTGATGGATATGGACGCCAAAATTCTCAACAAGATCCTGGCTAATAAGATCCAAAAGTACATTAAAAGGATTATCCATCATGACCAAGTGGGATTCATCCCTGGGATGCAAGGGTGGTTCAACATTCGCAAATCTATCAGTGTGATAGATTATATCAACAAGAAAAAAGCCAAGAATCATATGATCCTCTCAATAGATGCAGAAAAAGCATTTGACAAAATACAGCATCCTTTCCTGATTAAAACCCTTCAGAGTGTAGGGATAGAGGGTACATTCCTCAATCTCATAAAAACCATCTATGAAAAGCCTACAGAAAATATCATTCTCAATGGGGAAAAGCTGGAAGCCTTTCCCTCAAGATCGGGAATACGACAAGGATGCCCACTCTCGCCACTATTATTCAACATAGTACTAGAAGTCCTTGCAACAGCAATCAGACAACAAAAAGGGATAAAAGGTATCCAAATCGGCAAAGAAGTCAAACTGTCTCTTTTCGTAGATGACATGATACTCTATTTGGAAAACCCAAAAGAACCACCCCCAAACTACTAGAAGTTATAGAGCAATTCAGTAATGTGGAAGGGTACAAAATCAATGCTCAGAAATCAGTTGCATTTCTATACACAAACAATGAGACTGAAGAAAGAGAAATTAGGGAATCCATCCCATTTACAATAGTACCAAAAATCATATGTTATCTTGGAATTAACTTAACCAGAGACGTAAAGGATCTATATTCTAGAAACTACAGATCACTCTTGAAAGACATTGAAGAAGACACAAAAAGATGCAAAAATATTCCACGCTCATGGATCGGAAGAATTAACATGGTTAAAACGTCCATGCTACCCAGAGCAATCTACACTTTCAATGCTAACCCAATCAACATACTAATGACATTTTTCAAAGAACTGGAACAAACAGCCCTTAAATTTGTATGGAACCAGAAAAGGCCACAAATCGCCAAGGAAGTGTTGTAAAGGAAAAACAAAGCTGGGGGCATCACAATGCCGGATTTCAAGTTGTACTACAAAGCTGTGATCCCAAAGACAGCATGGCACTGGCACAAAAACAGACACATAGACCAATGGAACAGAATAGAGAACCCAGAAATGGACCCTCGGCTCTTTGGGCAACTAATCTTTGATAGAGCAGGAAAAAACATCCAGTGGAAAAAGGACAGTCTCTTCAATAAATGGTGCTGGGAAAATTGGACAGCTACATGCAAAAGAATAAAACTTGACCACTCCCTCACACCATACACAAAGATGAACTCCAAATGGATGAAAGACCTCTATGTGAGACAGGAACCCATCAAAATCCTAGAGGAGAACACAGGCAGCAACCTCTACGACATCAGCCACAGCAACCTTTTTCATGACACATCTCCAAAGGCAAGAGAAACAAAAGATAAAATGAACTCGTGGGACTTCATCAAGATAAAAAGCNAAACTAGAGGTACCTTTTTCAGCCTGGAGCAAAAAGACTGAGAATCTGAATAAACGGATGATTTTCCAAGAAAATATAAATTACCAAAACTGCCTCCAGAAGAACGAGATGATCTAAGTGGACTAATTACCACAGAAAAAAATAAAATTGTCAAAGGGATGCCCATCTAAATGGGGAATGGGGGCTATACTTTCATAGATAAGTTCCATCAAAAGGAAAAATTAAATTTTTTATTATTAATTAAACTATTAGTGCTTTTTAATCAAATGGTAAATATATTTTTAAAGGATTTGATAAAACATTCATTATAAAATACAGTCTTGCTAAATCCTTGTTATAAATACTTAATAAAGAGAAAATGATGATTACTTAATGAGATTATATTTTATGAAGAATGCATAAAGAATTTTATCAAATGCCCTTTCAGCATCTATGGATATATTTTTCACAAGCTTCATTAAACAGTCCCAATAAAGAAAAAAAATAAGAAAGAATGTCAATTATTACCACTCACCACTATTATTCAACATTGTTCTACAGGTAGATACCAGCCAATACAATTACGCAAAAGAATGACAGAAGTATGTGAGTGGAACTGATGAGATCATATTATCATATTTATAGATGACTGCTTACAGAGAAGCCCCAAGAGAATCAACCAGAAAGCTCTTTCAAACAAAGAAAGCACTTATGGAGATGGCTGATTACAAAATTCATATTCAAAAATCAGCAGTTTTCTTTTTCTTTCTTTCTTTAAGATTTATTTATTTGACAGAGAGAGAGAGAGAGAGCACAAGCAGGGGGAGTTGCAGCCAGAAGGAGAGGGAGAAGCAGGCTCCCCACAGAGCAGAGAGCCCGATGTGGGGCTTGATCCCAGGACTCTGGGATCATGACCTGAGCCGAAGGCAGATGCCCAACCGACTGAGGCACCCAGGCACCCCAGAAATCAGCAGTTTTCTTATACATAAAACTGTCTTCTGATACCAATTACTGAAGGAACAATGGAAAAAATTACCCTATTTACAGGAGCAATGACCAAAAAAGGAAGAAACTCAGCAAGAAGCATACAGATTTTTAAAAAATGTAAAAAAATGCCAAGCTCTTGAACAACAAAATGCAATCATACCAATATCAACTGCCCCCAAACTAAGTGACAAATACAATGAATAACAATAAAATTAGCATTTTTAATTAGATCACCTGATACAACAGTTAATATGAAATGTAAGACCTAAAACTATAAAACTCAGAAGAAAATATAGGGCAAAAGATGCATAGAATTGGATTTGGCACTGATTTCTTGGATTTGATACCAAAGGCAGAGGCAAAAAGAGAAAAAAACAGACAAATGGGATCTGTATATGTAAGTTTTCACATTTGTGCATCAAGACACTATCCACAGAGTAAAAAGGCATCCATAGGTTTGGAGAAAATATTTGCAAATCATGTCTGACAGGGAATCAATATCCAAGAAACATAGAGAACTCTTAAAACTCAACAACAAAAAATAAACAACTTGATTTAAAAATGGGCAAAGGACTTGAATGGACATTTCTCTTAGAACATATACAAATGGTCAATAAGCAAGTGATATATGCTCAATATCATTAACCATTAGAGAAATGTAAACCAAAACTACAATCAAATACCACTTCATACCCATCAGAATGGCTACTATCATGAAAATAGAAAATAAGTATTGACAAGGATATGGAGAAAGTTAAACCCTGTGTACTACTGGCAGGAATATAAAATGGTGCAGCCACTGTAAAAAACAGTTATGGATCTCCTTGAAAATTTAAAAATTAAAAAAAAAAAAAAAAGAATTGCCATATGATCCAGCAATTCCACGTCTGGGTATACACCCAGAAGAACTGAAAGCAGGGTTTTGATGAGATATTTGTATACCCATGTTCACAACAGCATTATCCATAGCAGTTAAAACATGAAACAATCTCTGTCCATCAATGGATGAATGAATAAGGAAAATTCCATACAATGGAATAGCATTCAACCTTTCAAAGGAAGGAAAGTCTGACATGTGCTACAACATGGATGAATCTTGAGGTATCAGGCTAAGCAAGATAAGCCCGTGAAAAAAAGCTACTACTGGAGGCTGGGAAGACAGTCGAGTAGGAGGACCCAAAGGCTGTCTCGTCCCACAGATACAACTAGATAATACTCAGATCAACATAACCCAGAAAATAACCCGAAGACTGGCAGAACAAACTCCACAACTAAAAGTAGAGAAGAGGCCACATCAAAGAACATAGGAAGGATGGAGACTCAATTTGGGAGAACAGACCATGGCTATATGCGGTAGGGAGAGAATTGGTGATGCAAAGAAGGACAAAAAACAGACCACCACACAAGGGAGCCTGCAAAAGCAAGACGACTCCCTATAACGTTTAGCTTTGAAAGTGAGAGGGGCCAGATTTCATGACTTCTTAAAACCAGTGAGACTTAAAGTCTGGAATTTGAAAAATCAGTGGGCTCAGTTATGGGAGAGCCCTAAGAGCTAAGGAAGTTAAGTCTCCATCCTTAAAGAGACAGTGACAAACATCCAGCAGACATATAGCATAGAAGCAATAGTTTGAAAAACTCCTGAGGCAGACAGGAGGGAGTTACTTTCTTATCTCAGAGCAAGTTGGGGAGAGGCAGGGGTGCAGGGAAGCCTCTCCTGGAACAAAGGAGCTGGCAAGCACCATTTCCCTCCCGTCTTGCAGTATAAACACATGGTCATATCCAGGAACCAGCTCAGTGCCAACACTCACTATCCAATTTGCTTACACCAAGCCTCAGTCCTCTGTGCTTAGATGATCTGCCCTTCCCAGTCACACTTGCCTCAGTCCTGGCACCACAGGTCCCTTCTGCCAGAAGACCAGTGTAAACCCTGCCAACACCATGTCTCCAAACACAGCATTTTATAGGGCCTCAGTACTGGTGGCAGCAACAGCAGGTCTCAATTTGCAAGCAGACCAGAGCACACCTTGTTAAACACACCCTACCCTGGCTGGCACCAAGCACTGCCCACAACAGGCAAAAGGAGTCTCTAAAGATGACCAGACTGAAGGAAAAAGCACCCGGGACACAACAGCAGGTCACAGGCAGTACACACAGGAGACACTCCCTGAAGCATCAGGTCCTAGGGAACAGGGACACTGAACATCAAGGCATTACAGGATGTGTTCTTCATGTGGACATTACCTTCAAGAGCAGGAGATACAGCTCACTTTCCTAACACAGAGAAACAGACAAAGAGAGGGAGGCAAAATGAGGGAACAGAGGAATACACCCCAAATGAAAGAACAGGACAAAAACCACAGCAAGAGACCTAAACAAAACAAGTAGAGGTAATATGCCCGATAGAGAATTGAAAGTAGTGACTATAAAGATACTCACTGGACTTGTGAAAAGAATGGAAGACATTGGTGAGACCCTTAACAGATAAAAAAGAGCCACTAAGAAATGAAGAACACAATAAATGAAATTTAAAATACCTGATGGAACAAATATCGGGCTAGAGGAAGCAGAGGAACGAATTAATGACCTAGAAGACCAAGTAATGGAAAGCAATCAAGTTGAGTAAGTGAGTGGGGAAAAAAAAGGAAATTGAGAATAGTCTCAGGGAAATCAATGACTCCATCAAGTGCAGTAACATTCACATTATAGGGATCCCAGAACAAGAAGAGAGAGAAAAGGGGGCAGAAAACTTATTTGAAGAAATAACAGCTGAAAACTTTCCTAATGTGGGGAAGGAAACAGACATCTAGATCCAGGAGGCACAGAGATCGCCCAACAAAATCAACCCTAGGAGGTCCACACCAACACACACAGTAATTAAAATGCAAAAAGTAGTGATAAGACAAAATATTAAAAGCAGCAAGAGAAAAGAACACAGTTACATACAATGGTAACACCATAAGGCTATCAGAGGCTTTTTTAGCAGAAACTTTGCAGGCCAGAAGAGAGTGGCATGATATACTCAAGGTGATGAAAAGGAAAAATGTGCAGCCAAGAATACTCTGTCCACCAAGACTATCATTCAGAATAGAAGGAGAGAGATCAAGAGTTTCGCAAACAAAAACTAAAATAATTCATGACCACCAGACCGGCCCTATAAGAAATATTAAAGGGGACTCTTTGAGTGGAAAGGAAAGACCATAAGTGAGAGTATGAAAAGTAGGAATCACAAAAGCATTAAAAATAAGTATACCTGTAAAAATCAATCAAGGGATTCACAAAATAAATGGATATAAAATATGACACCATATACCTAAAACATGGGGGAGACAGGAGTAAAGAATGAGTTCAAACTTAGACCATCAACTTAATACAGACTGCTATACACAGAATATATTATATACAAACCTAATGATAACCATAAATTAAAAACCAGTAATAGATATGCAAAGAATAAAGAGAAAGGAATCCAATTATATCACTAAGGAAAGTCAGCAAACCATGAAAGAGAGCAAGAGAAGAAAGGATCAGAGAAAAGCTACAAAAACAACCACAAAACAAGTAATAAAATGGCAATAAACACATATCTATCAATAATTACTTTGAATGTGAACGTACTAAATATTCCAATCAAAAGATGGAGTGACAGAGTGGATTAAAAAAAAAAGACCTATTTAAATGCTGCCTACAAGAGATTCATTTCAGACCTAGAGACACCTGCAGATTGAAAGTGAGGGGATGGAGAAACATTTATTATGCAAATGGATATCAAAACAAACCCAAGGTAGCAATATTTATATTGGACAAAACAGACTTTAAAACAAACACTGTAATAAGAGGCAAAGAAGGACACGATATAACAATAAAGGGGACAGTCCAACAAAAAGATATAATAATTGTAAATATTTATGCACCCAAAACAAGAGTACCAAAATACACAAAGCAGTTAACAACAAACATAATGGAACTAATCAATAATAATAAAGTAATAGAAGGGACTTGAATACTCCACTTACATCAATAGATCAATCATCCAAACAGAAAATCAACAAGGAAATAGTGGCTTTGAATGACACACCGAATCAGATGGATTTAACAGATATATTCAGAACATTCCATCCTAATACAGCAGAATACATATTCTTTTCAAGTGCACATGGAGCATTCTCCAGAATAGATCACACATTAGGCCACAAAACGAATCTCAACAAATTCAGAAAGACTGAAGTGATACATACATCTTTTCTGACCTCAATGCTTTGAAACTAGAAATCAACCTCAACAAAATGTCTGCAAAGAGCACAAACACATGGAGGTTAAATAACATGCTACTGGGGCGCCTGGCTGGCTCAGTCAGTAGAGCATACAACTCCTGATCTCAGGGTCATGAGTTCAAGGCTCACACTGGGTACAGAGCTTACTTAAACAAACAAACAAACAAACAAACAAACAAACATAAGATACATGCTACTAAACAATGAATGGGTTAACCAAGAAATCAAAAATTACACGGAAACAAATGAAAATGAAAATACAATGGTCCAAAATCTGTGGGATGCAGCAAAAGCAGTTCTAAAAGGGAAGTTTATAGCAATACAAGCCTATGTCAAGAAGCAAGAAAAGTCTCAAATAAACAATCTAATATTATACCTAAAAAAGCTAGAAAAAAGAAGAATGAGCAAAACCCAAAACCAGCAGAAGGAAGGAAACAAAAAACAAAAAACAAAAAAAATCAGAGCAGAAATAAATTATATAGAAACTAAAAAAACAATAGACTAGATCAATGAAACTAGGAGCTGGTTTGAAAGTATCAACAAAATTGATTAACCTCTAGCCAGAATGATAAAAAGAGAGAGAGAGAGAAAGAGAAAGAGCTCAAAAATTCACAAACGAAAGAGGAGAAATAACCAACACCACAGAAATACAAACAGTTGTAAGAGATTATGAAAAACTATATGCCAACAAATTGGATAATCTAAAAGAAATGGATAAATTCCTAGAAACATATAACCTACCAAAACTAAAGCAGGAAGAAATAGAAAATTTGAACAGACTGATTACCAGCAATGAAACTGAATCAGTAATCAGAAAACTCCAAACAAACAAAAGTCCAGCACCAGACAGCCTCGCAGAATTCTGCCATTTAAAGAGTTAATACTTAAATACTTATTCTTCTTGGGGTGCCTGGGTGGCACAGTCAGTTAAGCATTCAATTCTTGATTTCAGCTGGGGTTACTATCTCAGGTTGTAAGATGGAGCCCTACATCGGGCTCCATGCTGGGCATGGAGCTGGCTTAAGATTCTCTCCCTCCCTCTGCCCCTTCCCCCCAAAAAGCAAACTTATTCTTGTCAAAGTACTCCCCCAAAAAAAGAAGAGGAAGGAAAGCTCCCAAATTCATTCTATAGGGCCAGCATAACCCTGACACCAAGCAAGATAAAAACACCATAAAAAAGAGAACTACAGGCCAATATCTCTGATGAACACAGATGCAAAAAATCCTCAACAAAATTCTAGCAAACCAAATCCAACAATACATTAAAAAAATCATTCACCACAATCATGTGAGATTTATTCCTGGGATGCAAGAGTGGTCCAATATCCACAAATCATTCAATGTGATATATCACATCAATAAAAGAAAAGATAAAAACGACATGGTCATTTCAATAGATGCAGAAAAAGCATTTGACAAAGTACAATATCCATTCATGATAAAAAACCTAAACAAAGTAGGTTTAGAGGAAACATACCTCAACATAATAAAGGCCTGTATGAAAACCCCACAGCAATCATCATACTCAATGGGGAAAAACTGAGAGCTTTTCTCCTAACGTCAGGAACAAGACAACGATGTCCACTCTCACAACTGTTATTCAACATAGTACTTGAAGTCCTAGCCACAGCAATCAGACAACAAAAAGAAAGAAAAGGCACCTAATTGGTAAGGAAGAAGTAAAACTTTCACTATTTGCAGAAGACATTATATGATATATGGAAAACCCTAAAGACTCCACCAATAGACTACTAGAACTTGGTAAATGAATTCAGTAAAGTCTCAGAATACAAAATCAATGTACATAAGTCTGTTGTATTTCTATACACTGATAAAGAGGCAAAGGAAAGAGAAATTAAGAAAACAATCCCATTTACAATTGCACCAAAAATAATAAAACACCTAGTAATAAACTTAACGACAGAAGTGAAAGACCTATACTCTGGAAATTACAAAACACTGATGAAAGGAATTGAAGACAACACTAAGAAATGGAAAGACATGCCATGCTCATGGATTGGAAGAAAAACATTGTTAAATAACAAATAATAACAAATATTGTTAAAATGTCTACACTACCCAAAGCAATCTACACATTTAATGCAATCCGTATCAAAATACCAACAGCATCTTTCACAGAGCTAGAACAAATAATCCTAAAATTTGTATGGAACCACAAAGACCCTGAACAGCCAAAGCAATCTTGAAAAAGAAAAACAAAACTGGAGGTATCACAATTCCAGACTTCAAATTATATTACAAAGTTGTAGAAATGAAAACAATATGGTATTGGCACAAATACAGGCACACAGGTCAATAGAACAGAATAGAAAACCCAGAAATAAACCCAAAATTATATGGTTAATTCATCCTTGACAAAGCAGGCAAGAGCATCCAATGGGGAAAAAGACAGTCTCTTCAACAAATGGTACTGGGAAAACTGGATAGCTACATATAAAAGAATGAAACTAGACCACTTTCTTACATCATATACAAAAATTAAAGACCTAAATGTAGACCTGAAACCATAAATATCCTAGAAGAGAGCACAGGCAGTAGTTTCTTTGACACTGGCCATAGAAACATTTTCCTAGACATGTCTTCTGAGACAAGGGAAATAAAAGCAAAAATAAACTACTGGTACTACATCAAAATAAAAAGCTTCTGCACAGCAAAGGAAACAATCAACAAAACTGAAAGGCAACCTATTGAATAAGAAACATATTTGCAAATGACACATCCAATACAGGGGTAGTATCCAAAATTATATAAAGAACTGATACAACTCAACACCCCAAAAACAAATAATCCAATTAAAAAATGGGTAGAAGAAATGAACAGACATTTCTCCAAAGAAGACATACAGATGGGAAACAGACACATGAAAAGATGCTCAACATCATTCACCACCAAGAAAATGCGAATCAAAACTACAACGAAAAAAAAAACCTACAATGAGATATCACCTTACACCTGTCAGAATGACTAAAATAAAAACACAAGAAACAACAAATGTTGGCAAGGATGTGGAGAAAAAGGAATCCTAGTGCACTGTTGGGGGGAACACAAACTGTACAGCCACTGTGGAAAACTGTAGGGACGTTCCTCAAAAAGTTAAAAATACAATGGCCTTATCATCCAGCAATTGCAGTACTGGATATTTACCATAAGAATACAAAAACACTAATTCAAAGGGATACATGTACCCCTGTGTTTACTGCAGCATTATTTCCAATAGTGAATTATGGAAGGAGTCCAAGTGTCCACTGATAGATAAATATATATATATACACATATACATACAGTGGAATATTATTCAGCCATAAAAAAGAATGAACTCTTCCCATTTGCAACAACATGGATGGAGCTAGAAAGTATAATGCTAAGCAAAATAAGTCAGAGAAAGATAAATACCACATGATTTCACTTATATGTGGAATTTAAGAAACAAAACTAATGAGCAAAGGGGGAAAAAAGAGACAAACACCAAGAAACAGACTTTTAACTACAGAAAACACTGATAGTTACCAGAAGGGAGGGGGGAGGGGTGCTATAAGTGATAGGGATTAAAGATTACACTTAACATGATGAACACTGAGTAATGTATAGAATTGTTGAATCACAATATTGTGCACCTGAAACTAATATAACACTGTATGCTAACAACACTGGAATTAAAACAAAAAAACTTAATTTTAAAAAGTACATATATGTACATACAAATAAATACTGAATGATTGTACTTACATAAGGTACTTAGAGTAGTCAAAATCACAGAGACAGAAAGGAGAGTGGTTGTTGCCAGGGGCTGGGGGGGCAGGGGATGGGAATGAGGAATTACTAATAGGTATAGAGTTTCAGTTTTACAAGATGAAAAGAGTTATGAATATGGGTGGTGGTGGTTGCAAAACATTATAGATGTACTTAATACTACTGAAGTATACATTTTAAAATGGTAACTTTTATGTGTATTTTAACATGATAAATTTTTTTTTCTTTAATAGAAAATAAAGTAGGGGATGAGCAAAAAAAAAAAAGGGCATGAAAAAATAAGCAAGAATATCCACGCAAGTTCTGGAAACACAGGGGCACCTGGGTGGCAGAGCGGTTAAGCGTCTGCCTTTGGCTCAGGGCGTGATCCTGGAGTTCTGGGATCAAGCCCCACATCAGGCTCCTCCACTATGAGCCCTTCTTCCTCTCCCACTCCCCCTGCTTGTGCTTCCTCTCTCGCTGGCTGTCTCTATCTCTGTCGAATAAATAAATAAAAAAATCTTTAAAAAAAAAATTCTGGAAACACAAAATATGGAATAGCCCCACTCAATTATTAAAACAAGTTATAAAGTTACAATAATTAGGGGAGTCTGGGTGGCTTTAAAAAAGTTACAATAATTAAAATACTATACACTTATATGAAAAGGCATATAGTTTGATGGAGAAAAACAAGTCTTAAGGATAGACTCAAATCCTTATGGGTTTCTTTATTTCTCTCTCTTAAGATTTTATTTATTTATCTGAGAGAGAGAGAGCGAGCTCACAAGCAGGGCAGAGGGAGAGGGAGAAGCAGACTCCCAGCTGAGCAGGGAGCCTGATGTGGGGATTGATACCAGGACCCTGAGATCATGACTTGAGCAGAAGGCAGCTGCTTAACTAACTAAGCCATCCAGATGTCTCTATTTCTCTTTTTTTTTTTAAAGATTTACTTATTTTTCAAAGAGAGAGAGAGAGTGAGCAAATGTGAGTGACCCCGAGGGGGAGCAGAAAGAGCAGAAGGGGAGGGAGAGGGAGGGGGAAATAATCTCAAGCAGACTCAGTGCTGAGTGTGGAGCCCAATGCAGAGCTTGCTGTCACAACCCTTAGATCCTGACCTGAGCTGATACCAGGAGCCCCACGCTTAACCAACTGAGCCACCCAGTTGCCCCTTTATTTCTTTATTGAAATTGAGTGTGTATCAAAACTGACACTTCAAATCAGTGGGGTATAAGTGGTTTAGGTAGACTATTGAATAAACAGTGTTAAGATAAGAGATAATTGAGTAACTATCTGAAAAGAAATTAATTGGAAATGTAATTTTCACCTTATTAAAAATAAATTCCAAGGGAGCTTGCACGTTATAATCTCCATGTGTGCAAAGCTTTTCTAACTATGAACCCAAACCCAGAAGTCATCAAAGAAAAAAACTGATATGATTGCAAAATATGTATATAGATCATTTTTTCTTGCCACTTAAAGAAAACCCCACAATGCAAGTCATAGGAAAAGTCAACTGGCAAAAAGTATTTGCAACTCATATTACAGAAAAAGAGTTAATTTCTATACTATGAAAGCTCCTATAAATAAACAGAACAAGAGCCTAAGGAAAAAAAAAGGTCAAAGAGTATATAACAGAAAACACAAATGGCTTTTAAACATAAAAAAAAGTTCAACATCTCTCATAAGAGAAATACAAAATAAAGCTATAATATACAGGATCAAAAATATTGAAAGTGGTATACTATATTGAGAAGGATGGAAAAAACAGACTTTTTCATACTTTGCTGGTGGGAGAATAAATAGGTACAATTTTTCTGGTGGGTGATTTCACCATATCAATGACAATCATAAATGCATATATCGTGAGGTTTTTTTTCTATGGAATCACATGAAACTATACACACACACACACACACACACACAGACGCAAGGATACTCACTATGGCATCATTTTTATAGTAGAAGATAAGACAGACCCCAAATGTTTACCAATAGTAGATGGACAGGTTAAAGAAACCATGGCCTAAAAAAAGGATTGAGGGAGCACACTGGGTAGTGATATGGAATGGACCTCCAGTGTAAAGTATTCACAGTGAAAAGGACCAAGTTATAGAGAAGTATGTGTGGCATACTAGCATTTGCACAAAAAAGACAATCTCTGAGGCAATGGGACCAGCTGGCTATATGGCAAAGAGTGGAAAGAACACATTTCTTTTCTTTGATTACAATATTAATTAAATAGTAGGATGACAACTTACACCCTTTATACATTTTGTATTTTATATCATGAATACAAACTACCTATATAATAAACTAATTTTTAAAAATTCTGTATTTTCCTTCATACAGAAACAATGCATCTGTTTTCATAATATAAATAGAAATAATCATCTGCACTATAGAGAAACAAGGTATGGTTTTCATAATATTTTTAAATAGAATCCTCTCTCAGGGAGCTTGAAAGACATAATTATTATATTGTAATCAAATCCTATATCAAGAAATGTCTTTTTTTTTTTTTTTACAATAGGACAGAGAACAAGACCAAATTCACTAAATCTGACACTCAATGCAAGTTAGCTAGCATACATGTGGGATTCCCAGACAAAATTAGAGAAGTTTTTAAAAAGCCAGAAGATGGCGATATGACCTCATTAAAATCTCATCTGGTACCAGTATCTTAATCTCTTATCCTGTTATTGACAAACCTGATTTTCCTCTTCTTTAGGTCTCTCTCCTTGCCTTCCTTCATTCCCTTCTATATTTACCTATGCTGCTACTCTTCACCCATGATATGAAACTGAAATAAACAGTGGAAAAGGGAAGACTGAAGGAATTCCTGAATTTACAACAACACTATTTTTAAGTGCATATAACATATAAGGTTTTTACGGTTAATTATGAACACACAGGATTATATCCATTTTCTCCTGAAACTACACTAAAATGTACACTAAAGGACTAAAAAAGGATAAACCCATCAAAAAAACTTTATGTACATCTACATAATGAAAGGAGACCACAGCTGATGAGAGACATAAATAAAGCTTTCTGAAGCTAGAGAGAGGGCCCCTGAACAGTAATTGGCTTGGTAAAACAGACAAGCCAAACCTGTGCACATGAGGATCGGTGGAGGTATGAAACCAATAAGAAGCATAACAGAAATGCTCAAGAACTGGAGACATTGGAAGGTAGGATTCTGGCTTGGGGCTGAAAATAAGTATATTGGTCAAAAGTTTAAATAAGGAGGAATTTTCACTCAGAAGCCTTACCATGTAACCACGAAATTGCCTCTTCTGTCCTCTAGCAAGAGACAAGTAGTTTATATTCATAAGATACTAAATCAGACAAGTTTATATTCATAAGATACTAAATCAGACAGGATGTAAAAATCAGGTACACACAGGGTTGTATGTCATAACGTACCACAAAGAGACTAAATGAAGATTTACATGCTGAACAGTGGACCCAGACCTATCCTCCAAATCAGCTTCAGAACACAGGCCAATCAAGCAGATTCCCCCATGGGGAACTCCACGGGGAATCTGACCCGAGAGAAAAGACCTGTGATCATTCAATCACGCTATGTTAAGATTGCCGTTAACAACTCCCCTAGAGCTTTTACTCAGCTTTTTTTTTTATTGCCTCACTCTTTAATCTGAACAGATGGCCAAAGTTTACTGAACAATTGAATGTGAAATGAAGAGACCAAATTAACAAAACAACAGTAGACCAAATTAATAAACAAAGGGTAAAAGAAGAAAGGGGAAAAAAAGGAAAAGAAGAAAGGATGGAGAGGGAGAGAGAAAGAAAGCAAAAGAAAGGTAGGTAGAGGGACACCTGGGTGGCTCAGTCAGTTAAGAGTCAGCCTTTGGCTCAAGGTCATGGGATGCAGCCCCACGTCAGCTCTCTGCTCATTAGGAAGTCTGCTTCTCCCTTTCCCTCTGTGCACTTGTGCTCACTTGCTCACTCTCAGTCTCCAATAATAAGTTCCATCTTTTTTTAAATTTTTTAAAAGTTTTTTTAGGGGCGCCTGGGTGGCTCAGTCGTTAAGCATCTGCCTTCGGCTCAGGGTGTGATCCTGGAATTCTGGGATCGGGCCCCACATCAGGCTCTTCCGCTGGGAGCCTCCTTCTTTCTCTCCCACTCCTCCTGCTTGTGTTCCCTCTCTCACTGGCTGTCTCTCTCTCTCGGTCAAATGAATAAATAAAATCTTTTTAAAAAGTAATAATTTCTATAAAAAAAGGTTTTTTAAAAAATATTTTATTTATTTATTTATTTGGCAGAGAGCACAAGCAGCGGAACGGCAGGCAGAGAGAGAGGGAAAGGGAGAAGCAGGCTCCCTGCTGAGCAAGGAGCCCAACAGATCCTGGGACCATGACCTGAGCTGAAGGCAGATGCTCAAACAACTGAGCCACCCAGGTGTCCCCTATTTTTTTTTTAAAGGTAGGTAGGAAACCTTCCACAAAGTAGAACAAAAGTTAAAAAAAAATTAGAGCACCAATCCAGAATGCCCAACTACAAAAGAATTATAGAAAATGAAAAGAGGAAAAAAGGAAAGAAATTATACAAAAATATGACATTTCTGTCTCTAGCAACACAGTGAAATAAATGATCTGTACACTTCACCTTAACAAAATATCTAGAAATGGAGAAATTAAATATTCGCTCAAACATTAAGCTCACAAAAAACCAAAGCTTTCAGCTGCCATGGAAGAATCTGTCAACATAAATAACCAAAACTCAGCTTTTAATGGCTCTACAGTGACAAAAGACAAGCCCTTAGGAACATGAAGTTAAGACTTGGAATTAAAGCTCCCCACCCCCTTTCACACGTTCTCAGTGAAAGGATGGTACAGAGAGCGGGAAAAATCAAACCACCATTTAAGAAGAGACAAAAAAATGTCTCCCTCTAGCTCTAGACTCAGAACCAGGAGGATAAAAAGACATAAAAATCCTCAGATTCAGATATCACAATGACCTCCAATTAAAAACAAAACAAAACCAAAATCAATTCACCTAGACACAGGAAAGCATTAAGAAGAAAGAGATCTTAAGACAGGCAGAGAATGATACCAAAAGTATAAGCAAAAAAAAGAAAAAAGAAATAGGGATTAAGGAAAAAATTTTAATTTCATGCATCAAAAACCACTATCTACAAAGTAAAATGGCCACCTTCAGAATGGGAGAAAATATGTGTAAATCATATCTGATAAGAGATCAATATTCAAAATATATAGAGAACACCTAAAACTCAACAACTAAAAAACAACCTGATTCAAAAATTGACAAAGGACTTGAAAAGACCTCCAAAGAAGATATACAAACTGTCAACATGCACATGAAAAGACACTCAACATCACTAATCATTAAAAAAAATGCAAAATAAAACCACAGTGACTATCACTTCACACCCATTAGAGTGACCATTATTAAAAAACAAAACAAAACAAAACAAAACAGAAAGTGTTGTGAGGTTTTAGAAAAACTGGAACTCTTCTGCGCTACTGGTGGGAATACAAAATGGTCTCTGGAAAACCGTATGGAAGTTCCTCAAAAAATAGAAATAGGATTATATGATCCAGCAATCCCACGTTTAGGTATACACTCAAAAGAATTGAAAGCAGGGTCTCACAAAGATACTTGCACACCCATGTGCATTCACAGCAGCTAAAATGTGGAAGTAACCAAAGCGTTCATCAACAGATACACGGGCATGCAAAATGTGGCATATCGCTACGATGGAATATTACTTAGCTTTTAAAAAGAAGGAAATTCTGTCACATGCTGCAACATGGATGAACCTTTAAGACACTACACCAAGTGAAATAAGCCAGTTACAAAAAGACATATACTGTATGATTCTACTTATAGGACTTACATGACAACTTAAAGTAGTCAAAATCATAGAAAGTAGAATGGTGGTTGTCAGGGGCTAAGGAGAGGGGAGAATGGGGAGATACTGTTTAATGAGAACAGAGTTTCAGTTTTTCAAGATGAACAGAGTTCTGGAGATGGTGGTGACAGTAGCAAAACAGTATGAATGTACTTAACCCTGAACTGTACACTTAAAATGCCTAAGATAGTAAACTTTATGTTATGTGTACTTCACTACAATAAAAAAAAAAAAATGGAGAAAAATCAGAGAGAAAAACAGATTACCTACAAAGGAATGACAACTAGACTCCAGAAGACTTCCCAACAACATTAAGAGCAAAAATACTGTGAAGTAGATCTTTAAGGTGCCAAGTAAGGGAAGATAATAGCAAGCTAGAATTTTAAACTGTTTTTCAAAAATAAGGGTGAAATAAACACAGCAGGGCGCCTGGGTGGCAAAGTTGTTAAGCGTCTGCCTTCCGCTCAGGGCGTGATCCTGGGCGTTCTGGGATCGAGCCCCACATCAGGCTCCTCTGCTGGGAGCCTGCTTCTTCCTCTCCCACTCCCCCTGCTTGTGTTCCCTCTCTCACTGGCTGTCTCTATCTCTGTCAAATAAATAAATAAAACCTAAAAAAAAAAAAAAAAGAAATAAACACATCTTCCTTGGGTTTACCTTTGTAGACATTCAATAAAGAGATCCAAAAAACATACTTCAGGAAAATGGAAACTAAACTGAAAATGCAAAAGAAACTCAAGAAAGAGGAACAAAAGAATAAAAAAGAAATGAATATATATAAATAAACATCATCTGTACATCAGATATACTAATTTTAAAAGATGAAAAATGGGTGGGGGGGGGAACAGAAGGAAATACAACCTGGACAAAAATAATATAAGAAAAGCTTGATCAGAATTAAAGAATTCTACAGGCCTGGTGCTGTTTAGGAAATACTGTGTTAAATTAAATATACTCACTAAAAATATAAAGACAACCACTGAAAGTATAAAAGAATAATCAAAAGCATGAAGGAAAGAAGAATTGAAGCAGCACAGAAAAAGGGGCATCTGGGAGGCTCAGTCAGTTGGGTGTCTGACTTCATTTCAGCTAAGGTCATTGTCTGGAGGTCATGGGGTCTAGCCCTCCATGGGTCTCAGCTCTCAGCAGGGAGTCTGCTCGAGATTCTCCCTCTCCCTCTGCTCCTCCCCCACCTCTAAAAATAAATAAATAAATCTAAAAACAAGCAGCACAGAAAAAGCAGTACACATAGGTAGTAAAAAGAAATGCAAATGCATAAACAAACTCATTAGTTAAAAGACTGACACATCCGGTGTAAGATAAACAACAAAAAGCAAAACAAAATCCAACTGCTCTTTGCAAGAGACATATCAAAAGCATACTTTCAGAGAAAGTAATAGAACGAAAACAGAAAGACAATGTGACTCTATAGACAAATGGTCTTTATCGTAAGAGCATTACAGAGGATAGAGAGGATATAATGATTAAAGGTTCTTTTAGCAGGAAGACAAATATTCTAAATTTAGAAGTATTTTATAACATAGTTTACAAATGTTAAGGCAAAAAATGACAAATGTACGAGGAGAAACAGAAATCTACAATTATACAAGAAGATTTTAACACATATCTCCAGCAATGATGACAAAAAAGGAAAGTCAGTAAGGATATATAAAATTTCATCAACACAATTATTAAGTTTGATCTAAGAGACATACTTGGAAACCTGTCCCCCAAATGAAAGAATACACATTGTCTTCCAAAGAATTCTCTTCTAAACAATGCCTCATTTGCTGAGGTCAGCATAACCTCTACACCAAAACCAGGCAAGAATAGAACCAATATTAAATCACAGTTGAATTTAACTTATGTATAGCAACAACAACAACAACAACAAAAATACAGAAAAACAAAAATCATTAAGTACTAGGAGGATTATAATGGTAAAGACAACCCAACAGCAAAAATGAAATACTTAAGAATAAATTACAAGAAATGTATAAAACTCAGATGAGTTTTAGGTATGAACTGAAAACATCTGTCTACACAAAGCCTGTACATGAATGGTTATAGCAGCACTATTATAACAGCCAAAAAGTGTAAACAAACCCAAATGTCCACCAACTGATGAATTTATAAACACAATGTGGTATATTCTCACAATAGAGTACTATTTGGCAATAAAAAGGGGATGGAGCACTGATACACGTTACAGCATGTAAAAACCTAGAAAATATTATGCTAGGTTCAAGAGGCCAGTCACAAAAAGCCACATGTTGTATGATTCCATCTATATGAAATATTCAGAGTATTTTATATCCATAAAACATAAAGTAGATTTGTTGCCAGGGGCAGGAGAGAAAAGGGGATGGGGAGTGACTGTTAATGGGTACATCATTTCTTCTTGGGTTGATGAAAATGTTTTGGAATTAGGTAGTGGTGATTGTTGCACATATCTGTGAATACATGAAAGATGACTGAACTGTGTACTTTAAAAGGTGAATTTTATGATATGTAAATTATATCTCAATAAAGCTCTTTAAAAAAAACCTACTTGAGGAAATTTTTAAAAACTCCTAAAAGAAAGTAAAGACATAAACAATGGAAAGATAAATCCTGTTCTTGGGTAAGACAACTGAACATTATAAAGATTTAAATTCTCCCTAACTTTATACATTCAATGTAATCCCAATAAAAATACTAACAAGCCATTTTATGAAGTTAGCCAAGATGATACTAAAGATGATATGGAGGGGCACCTCGCTGACTCAATCAGTAGAGTGTGCAACTTTTGACTTCAGGGTCTTGAGTTCAAGCCCCACACTAGGTGTGGAGCCTGCTTTAAAAAAACTACACTAAGGGCGCCCGGGTGGCGCAGCGGTTAAGCGTCTGCCTTCGGCTCAGGGTGTGATCCCGGCGTTATGGGATCGAGCCCCACATTGGGCTCCTCTGCTGGGAGCCTGCTTCTTCCTCTCCCACTCCCCCTGCTTGTGTTCCCTCTCTCGCTGACTGTCTCTATCTCTGTCAAATAAATAAATAAAAAATAAAATCTTTAAAAAAAATAAAATAAAATAAAAAAACTACACTAAACAAAATAAAGTTGATATGGAAAACAAACATGCAAGAATAACAAAGAAAGTACTGAAAAAATATGAAGAGAGAACAGCCTTACCAGACATTAAGAATACTATATAGCTTCTGTAATTAAAACACTGTTGGGGGGGGCGCCTGGGTGGCACAGCGGTTAAGCGTCTGCCTTCGGCTCAGGGCGTGATCCTGGCGTTATGGGATCGAGCCCCACATCAGGCTCTTCTGCTATGAGCCTGCTTCTTCCTTTCCCACTCCCCCTGCTTGTGTTCTCTCTCTCTGGCTATCTCTATCTCTGTTCAAATAAATAAATAAAATCTTTAAAAAACAAAACAAAACAAAACACTGTGGGGGCGCCTGGATGGCTCAGTCATTAAGCGTCTGCCTTCGGCTTAGGTCATGATCCCTGGGTCCTGGGATCGAGCCCTGTGTTGGGCTCCCTGCTTGGTGGGTTCCCTGCTCCGCGGGAAGCCTGCTTCTCCCTCTCCCACTCCCCCTGCTTGTGTTCCCTCTCTGTCTGTTGAATAAATAAATAAAATCTTTAATAAAAAACAAACAAACAAAAAACACTGTGGTACAGATGCGTGAAAAGACTAATAGGATCAGTGACATAGTATATAGAAAGTCCAGAATTAGACCCAAATATGTATGAAAATTTTATATATGACAAAGGTGACATCTCCCTGAGTAAAGGTGGACTTTTTTTCAGATGACTCTTTAAATTGCGGTAAAACACACACAACATAAAATTTACTTATCTTTTTTTTTTTTTTCTTATGTAGGCTCCACGCCCAACCTGGGGCTTGAACTCATGACGCTGAGACAAACAGCTGCATGCTTGGGGTGCCTGGGTGGCTCAATCAGTTAAGCATCTGACTCCTGATCTTGGCTCAGGTCTTGATCTTGGCTCAGGTCTTGATCTTGGGGTCGTGAGTTCAAGTTCCATGTTGGGACTCCACTTAGCATGGAGCCTACTTAAAAAGCTGCATGCTCCACCAATTGAGCTAGTAAGACACCCCTAAAATTTAGTATCTTAACCATTTTTTAGTGTAGAGTTCAGCAGCATCAAGTACATTCACATTTCATGCAACCAATCTCCAGAACTCTTCATCTTGAAAAACAAACTCCATAACCATTAAACAGTTACTCCACATACTCCCATCCCCGCAGCTCCTGACAACCACCATTCTACTGTCTCTATGATTCTGACTACTTTAAGTAGAACATAAGTAGAATCATACAGTATTTGTCTGCCTGTAACTGGCTTATTTCACTTAGCATAATGTCCTCAGGGTTCATCCATGTTACAGTGTGTGTCAGAACTTTCTTCCTTTTTAAGTCTGAGTAATATTTCGTTGTATGTATATGCCACACTTTGCTTATCCATTCATCTGTTGATGGTCACGTAGGTTGCTTCCACCTTTTGTAAACATGGGTACACAAATACCTCAAGACTCTACTTTTTCTAAGATTTTACTTATTTGAGAGAGAGTGTGTGTGCGTGTGTGCATGTGTGTGAGCGGGGGGGGGGNAGGTGGGGGTGGGGGGGGGGGGGGGGGGGGGGGGAGGGATAGAGAATCTCAAGCAGACTCTGCCCTGAGTGCAGAGCCCGAAGCAGGGCTTGATCTCATGACCCTACGATCATGACCTGAGCCGAAACCAAGAGTCAGACACTTAACCAACTGAACCACCCAGGCACCCCAAAACTCCACTTTCTTTTGAATATATACCCAGAAGTGGAATTGCTGAAACATACGGTAATTTCATTTTTAATTTTCTGAGGAACTTCCAAACTGTTTTCCATGGTAGGTGTTCCATTTTATGTTCCCACCAACACAGTGTACAAGGGTCCAATTTCTCCACATCCTCACCACACTTTTTATTCTTTTTTTTTTTTGATAGGTGCCATCCTAAAAAAAAATGTGAGGTGATATCTCCTTGTGGTTTTGATTTGCATTTTCCTAATAATTAGTGATATTGAACATGCTTTCATATGCTGGTTGGCTACTTGTATATCTTCTTTGGAGAAATGTCTATTCAAGTCCTTTATCCATTTTTCAATCAGGTTGTTTGTTTTTTGGTAGAATTTCTTGATATATTCTAGAATTAACTCCTTAAGAGACATATGATTTACAAATATTTTCTCCCATTCCACAGGTTGTCCTTTCAATCTGTTGATGGTATCTTTTGATGCAGAGAAGTTTTAAATTCTGATGTAGTCCAATTTACCTATTTTTACTTTTGGTACTTGTGCTTTCGGTATCAGGTTCAAGAAATCTTTTTTTTTTTTTTTTTTAAGATTTATTTACTTATTTGAGAGAGAAAGGAGGAGGGGCAGACGAAGAGGGAGAAAGAATCTCAAGCAGACTTCACACTGAATGCAGACCCCATGTGGGGCTCGATTTCACAATCCTGAGAGCCTGACCTGAACCATAACCAAAAATCAGATGCTTAAACTGCACCACCTCGGTGCCCCAGGGCCAAAAAATCTTTGTCAAATCCAATGTCATGAAGTTTATTCCCTACCTTTTCTTCTACGCGTTTTGTAGTTTTTAACTCTTAAATCTAGGTCTTTGATTCATTTTGAGTTAATTTTTGTGTATGGTATAAAGTAAGGTCCAAGTTCATTCTTTTTCATGTGGATATCCAGTTTCCCCAACATCATTTGTTGAAAAGGCTGTCATTTCCCCATTAAGGGTCTTGACGCCCTTGTTGAAAATCATCTGCCCATATATCCAAGGGTTTACTCTGGACTTTATATACTACTGATTAACTGTTTGATTACTGAAGCTTTGCAATAAGTACTGAAATTGAGAAGGGTGAGTCCTCTAGCTTTGTTCTCTTTCAAGGCTCTTTCGGCTATTTAAAGTCCCTCGAGATTCTCCATGAATTTGAGGATGGATTTTTCTATTTCCATAAAAAAAAATCATTGGGATTTTGATAAGGACTGCACTGAATGTGTACATCATTTTGCGTATTTTAACAATATTAAGTTTTCCAAATCATGACCAGGTTGTCCATTTGTGTCTTCTTTAATTTCTTTCAGCAATGTTTTGTAGTTTTCAGCGTACCACTGTACTAAGTATTTCATTCTTTTTCATGCTATCCTAAATGGAATTTTCTTAATTTCCTTTTAGAATTATTCACTGTGTTAATGTACAGAAATCCAACTGATTTTTGTGTGTTGATTTTTTATCCTGCAACTCTGCTGAATTTATCAGTTGTAACAGCTTTTTGTATGCAAAATCTTTAGGATTTTCTACATATAAGATCTTATTGTCTATAAATAGAGATCATTTTGCTTCTTTTTTCCAATTTAGATGCCTTTTATTTCTTTCTCTTGCCTAATTGCTCTAGCTAGGAATTCCAGTACTGTGTTAAATAGAAATGGTAGGGCGCCTGGGTGGCTCAGTCATTAAGCATCTGCTTTTGGTTCAGGTCATGATCGCAGGGTCCTGGGATCGAGCCCCACATCAGGCTTCCTACTTGGCTGGAGACCTGTTTCTCCCTCTCCCACTTCCCCTGCTTGTGTTCCCTCTCTCGCTGTATCTCTCTCTGTCAAATAAATAAAATCTTTAAAAAAAATAAAAAATAAAAAAATAAATAGAAGTGGTAAATGCAGACATCCCTGTCTTATACCTGAACTTAAAAGAAAAGCTTTTATTTTTTTTTTAAGATTTACTTATTAGAGAGAGAGAGAACGTGCGCACATGGGAGTGCACATGGGGAGAGTCAGAGGGAAAGAATCCCAGGCAGACTCTCCACCAAGCACAGAGCCCATGCGGGGCTCAATTCCATGATCCCGAGACCATGACCCAAGCTGAAATCAAGAGTCTGATGCCCAACTGACTGAGCCACCAGGTGCCTCTAGAAGAAAAGCTTTTAGTCTTTCACCACTGAGCATGACGTTAGCTGTGGGTTTCCATATATGGCCTTTATTAAGTTGAGGTAGCTTTGTTCTGTTCTTAGTTTGTCGAGTGTTTTTGTCATGAAAGAGTGTTCAATTCACTCAAATGCTTTTCTGTACCAGTTAAAAAGATGAACTTTTTAATAAAAAATGCTAGGCAGCCATTTTGAAAAAGATAAAATTCGAGCCATATCTCTCACTCCATACACAAGAATAAAATCCAAAGGATTAGAGATCTGGATGTAAAAAAATGAAGCCAGGCATCCATTAACTTAACCAAGTAGCCAAGTAAACATCACTAATGATAAAATATATTGACATGATGAACCCCTTGATATGATGTTCTGTGAAAGAAAGACATCATTCTTTGTGGTATTTTTACCAAAAATGCATAACTGCACTTCCATGAGACAACAATGGACAAACACACATAGAGGACATTCTGAAAAATATACAATCAGTACTCTTCAAAAATGTCAAAGACATGCAACAAAGAAAAAGTGAAGACTGTTAGACAACAGAGAAGACTACACAGAAATAATAACTAAATGCAATGTGGGAACCTGGATAGGATAATGGACCAGAAAATGTCATTAGTGAAAACACTGATGAAATTCAAATACGGTCTGTAGTTTAGCTAATAATATTGTACCAATGTTAGTTTCTTGCTCTTAGTAATTATACTACAATTATATAAAATGTTAACATTAGAGGAAATGGGCTGAGGGACATAATTAAACTTTCTGTATAACTTTTACAACTTTCTTGTAGGTCTTAAATTAGTTCAGAATAAAAAGTTTTTTTAAAGAAACAGAGCAATAATTATACCATTAAGAGTGATAACCATCAAAAGAACTAAAAGTAGATGTAGGGTCATTTACCAATCCATGCTCTTGGAAGTTAGGACAGTTCCCTAGAAGAGGAGTTCATGACTGGAAAGGGATACTACAGTGCTGGTAACGGTCTGTTTCCGGATCTAGGGTGCTGGTTACATAGCTGTTATTTAGTTAGTGAAAATCTTTGGGATTTTAAAAAACTACCACTTTTTGGGGCACCTGGGTGGCACAGTGGTTAAGCGTCTGCCTTCGGCTCAGGGCGTGATCCCGGTGTTATGGGATTGAGCCCCACATCGGGCTCCTCTGCTATGAGCCTGCTTCTTCCTCTCCCACTCCCCCTGCTTGTGTTCCTTTTCTCGCTGGCTGTCTCTATCTGTCGAATAAATAAAATCTTTAAACAAAACAAAACAAAAAAAACTACCACTTTTTATTAGTGGTAGATTTTTAAAAACATGAGTTTAATTCTGGAGAATGGGACTAAAAATATTAAGACTTTTTTTTAGAAAATTTTAAAACTGATAACAGCCAAATATTAATACTAGAACTCAAAGACCAACCTGAGACCCTAAGCCCAGAAAAATGCAGAAAGCACAATTGGCCTACTTTACTTCCTCATCCTTACCCACCTGATGATCTCCTAAGAGTAGATAAAATAGGAAGTGTCTTAATGGGAGATATCAGATGCAATAAGATACACACACAGTACGCAGTAGAAAATGTAAACTGTGAGAACTTCCAATACTGGACATAAAAATATTACTAAACACAAACTGGTTACTTAAAATACATGTAGGTTAACTGCATAAAATTCATCAAAACTGCTTTAGTCACAACATGAAAAATTGCTTCATACTCTGCCTATTGTTCTAGGAAGCCTAATAAACAGCTAAATGATGGGCTGAGGATTATTCTACTCTTGAGGTAGTTAAGACGATAAAAAATAATCAGAATAAGTTTTACGTTAAAATAAGTCAAATTAATATAATAGTTTTCTGTTTTCACGGAAGGCCAATCTGAGTCAAACTGTTTCTTTCCAAGGTGGAATACTGGGGTGAATTTTACAGGAACAGGAGTAGTACTAAATAAGTCAGAGCGTTTCAATACAGAGATACATAGCCAGCCAATCTGAGATCCGTTCGGCAGTTTGTCAGAATGCTTCAATATACGCCTAGAGTTAACGGGAAAAAGCAAAAAAAAAAAAAAAAAAAATCCTTTTGTCTATATATTCTACTTTGAAGAAGATATGTACTATCAATCTTATTTTTTTTAAAGATTTTTATTAATTTATTTGACAGAGACAGAGACAGCCAGCGAGAGAGGGAACACAAGCAGGGGGAGTGGGAGAGGAAGAAGCAGGCTCATAGCGGAGGAGCCTGATGTGGGGCTCGATCCCACAACGCCGGGATCACGCCCTGAGCCGAAGGCAGACGCTTTACCGCTGTGCCACCCAGGCGCCCCATCAATCTTATTTTTAGATACACTTAATTTCTCATTGCCTGTTCAATTTCCCAGACATAAACTGAACTGGCCACCACATCCATGACTATGAAATACATGGTACTCCTGCTCTGTGACTAGTGATGAACACTGCCACTATTATTTGCAATTATATTTTTATTCTTCTTACTTTCTGGAAACACTTTTAGCCTTTTTCTCTTCTCTCATCCCAACATCAAGATTTTACATCATTTCATTATATCCATTTTTTCCTTTAGCCTACATTTATTTAATTTTTTAACAATTCAAAAGGACATATGAGACACAATATAGACCTTACAATAAAATAAAATTATTTGTACTACAAAGAAGTTAGGTTAATGCCTTATCTAAGTATGTACTTAGTTTTATTCACAGTGAACCGGTCAATATAACAGATTCACACAGCTTCTAATCATGATTTAACCAATTAACTGAAATACAGCTGAATTTAAGATGCCACATATATTACACAGAAACTTTTTTTTTTTAAAGATTTTATTTATTTATTCGACAAAGATAGAGACAGCCAGCGAGAGAGGGAACACAAGCAGGGGGAGTGGGAGAGGAAGAAGCAGGCTCACAGTGGAGGAGACTGACGTGGGGCTCGATCCCACAACGCCGGGATCACGCCCTGAGCCGAAGGCAGACGCTTAACCGCTGTGCCACCCAGGCGCCCCGTGTCTGTTTTTTAAATTAGTAAACAGGGACGCAGTGAAAGGGTGATCAGTCAAAAACAATGGCTAATCTCCAAGTCACTCACTCACTTATATTTAGATGAATTTACAACACTCTAGAAAAAACAGAAACTATACTGAAAAGACCAACTAGGAAGAAGCTATAAAGATTGTTGGGTTCTTGCATGAATATTCAAGTCCTAAGACAGTATTTTAGCAAGGCAATATTGTGAAGTGACTAGCACTAGAGTCATACAGATTCATGGTTCAGCCCCAGCTCTGCCACTACTGCCTTTCTGATCCCAGTAAAGTAACTTGTGTCCTTATCTATAAAATAAGACATTAAACCTACCTCATACACTTTGGGGGAGAATTAACTGAGATCCTTATCACATATTATGTGTTGGATAAAGTAAGCCATTATAAATTCATAATGAATACAAAATATTCAGACCATGGATCTTGATCTTCTTACTTAATCCTAGAAAATATATCATGGTCTTTGAGATTTTGCAGATTATGGAGGAATGGCCTTAAAAACAGGATTTCATTTTTTTCAATGAGCTGCTTATATTAATTAAATCTCTTATTTTCTTTACTTACTACGATCTCTCTCACATCTCTCTTGGAATTTGTTATGAGGAAGAAGTGTTTTGTTTGTAGTGACCCCCTTCTAAAAAGTCCTTTCCTTAATATTAATTTCACATGTTTCTGCTTAGCATTTCAGTTTCTTGAAACTTATTTTATGTCACTTATGTCGAGAGGAAATTCAATTGTTTTGAACTCTTTCCCTAGAGCATAACTTCAACTAGCCTACAAAACTAGTAACTCGAAACAGATCTTTCTCAGAGTTGTAGTATCTAATAGTCCTGATTATCTGAAGAATACCACTGGATCTCATGCAGTAACAATAAAAGAAAATAAGTCAATTCAGGAAGAGAGAATACTTTAGTAGCTATTTTTCCAGCAACTGTGATACAGTATGTCCGGGATAGTATGAATTTAATGGCAAGTTTCGTCGGAATGTTAACATCAGTAAAAATTTTACTGCTTTTCATACACATAATGATGGAATTTTTCACAACGATTTTCAGTTTATGTTTCTTGGAATCCCTGCACAGGTAATATACTCTTGTTGCCTATAAATACTGATGTGTCCAACGTAAAAATACATAATTACTCTCACAAAATTTTCTACTTACAAAGATTTTTATAGCTAAAAATGTACTATTAGTGCAGAATTACTTATCTGCAAATTACTTACTTCCAAATACTTACTAACCTAAAAGTCACTTTATTGACCTCCATTTGTTAGATGTCTGTGTTCTGAGTGCAACTGCTTATCATCATCACCTTTCTCTCCTTTGAATAGCATTTTATAAATCCTTCTCCTTTACAGGCAGTTTTATATTACCAGCACAGTTTCAAGGATGCTGTGAGGAAAACCTTAACAAACTGATTTTTTAAGTGTCCACTCCTGAGTGAACTATAAAATGAGAAGTTAGTGCTTCCGGTATTTTGGTTTTTTTGGTTTTTTTGAAGGCAGCATCTCATTGTCTCCTTCAGAAGACGGAGCGTCTGAGAATGTGGGAATAGGTTTATATAAGCACTTTTCTGCTTTTATTTATTGTTAATTTTTATTTATCTTTTTATTGAAGTACAGTTGACACACAATGTTACATCAGTGCCGCGTGTACAACACAGTGACCTAATATCTCTCTATGCTATGCTATGCTCACCACCAGGGTAGCTACCATCTGTCACCACATGACACTCTTAGAGTTCCACTGACCATACTGCCTATGCTGTACCTTCACTCCCATGACTTACTCATTCCACAACTAGAGGCCTGTACCTCCAACCCCTTCACAGCTTTTTGACCATCCCTCCAACCCCTTCTGCTTCTGGTTTTGATTAAACACTTTATGTTGGCAGTTTTGAAATACCTACTATTTTTCCACATTTACAGGTCTATTTTACAATTTGATTTAACCTAACTAGGACTGAATTGGTCACTTTTACAAATTCATTCTTCAGTAACAACACTCGGCTCTTTTTGAAGTAAAAAAAAAATCTGTTAAAAATTATTATGTTTTTGAGTGTTTAAAAAAAAAAGATTTCTGGTTCTCCAAATACCTTCCTCTATTCACTTTCCTCTATTCTATCTTTCCCTGCACTTAGAATTCTTTTTTTATGAGAGAGAGAACGCTTAAGCTAGGGTGGGGTGAGGGGAGAGTAAGGGGGGAGAGGCAGAGAGAGAGGGAGAGAGAGAATCTTAAACAGGCTCCACGGCCAGCACAGAGCCCCACACCGACTGGATCTCACAAACCTGAGATTACGACCTGAGCCGAAATCAAGAGTGGGATGCTTAGGGGCGCCGGGGTGGCTCAGTAGTTAAGCATCTGCCTTCGGCTCAGGGCGTGATCCTGGTGTTCTGGGATTGAGCTCTGCATCAGGCTCCTCTGCTGGGAGCCTGCTTCTTCCTCTCCCACTCCCCCTGCTTGTGTTCCCTCTCTCGCTGGCTGTCTCTCTCTCTGTCGAATGAATAAATAAAATCTTTTAAAAAAAAATTAAAAAAAAAAAAAGAGTGGGACGCTTAACTGACTGAGCCACCCAGGCGCCCCTCCCTGACTTAGAATTCTTGAAGGACTGAGGTTACGTCATGTTCCTTTGTCAACTCAGTGCCTCACAGAGTGCCTATAAGATAGTAAGCACTCCATATCTGTCTGCTGAGTGACTCACAAAAGACCAGCTGGTGGGGAGTTACCATCTCTCCAGGCGCTTATCTGGCTGATGGTTCGTATTATCCCTAAGAATAAGGAAGGTTAAAAAGGGGAGAGGGAGTAAGGAGCTTGAATTTAAGAGGACAGTAAACAGAAAAACTAAGGGAGTTGGAAAGCACTGAAAATTAAAAATCTAATTAGATCACTACAGATTATTCCAATGGGGAAGAAAAGATTTTAAAGAAATCCACACATTTTAAAAACAAAGATGACTCTGGCTGTAATGCTTAAGCATTAGAGACAGAAAAAGATTAGAAGGATGGTCCATAGGAAGCTCTTACTATAGTTCAGAGAAGAAAGGAGGGAGGCCCAGACTATGGTTAACAACAGTAGGAATGGAGAGAAATAGATGTGGATTACCTTTCTGCTTCAGGCATCTCTATTAAGAAAAATTCTCTCAGATTACACGGGGTGAAACAAACACAGGTATTCTGTGTAAAAGGGGCATTTAATAAAATTAATCAACAAATTAATGAAAACCAAAGCTCAATATGAATGAGAAGATTAGAAAGAATTCCTAACTGTTCCAAGCAAACCTTCAGCAACGTATGCAGCTCCAGATGAAATTTCCACCCAGCTGCTGGCAACTGTTCAAAACTATGGCAAGCAGAAGAGGCTGCCATAAGACTAAAGACAAGATATGCAGTACTGCTATTCAAAAAAAGGAGAGGGGTGCCTGGGTGGCTTGGTCAGTTAAGCATCTGACTTTTCATCTCAGCTCAGGTCTTGATCTCAGGGTCATAAGATTGAGCCCCATTTTTGGCTCCACACTAGGCATGGAGCCTACTTCAGGGGGAAAAAAAATGGAGAAAGGTGATCCTGTCAACCTTCTTGAACTTAACCTGAAGTAACTCTAGCCAGGATTCTAGAATCATTACTGAGATAAGTTTGTGAACATAGGAAAGGTGGTAACCAACATGCACTACTGTATATGTATGCTCTCCAGTATAGTGGTTAATTAAGGACAAATAATGACAGATTGCTGCTCTTTTCCTGACAGTTACTGAACTGATGGGATTTTTAAATGAAGTATATAAAATTATCAAGTGAGATTTTTTTTAAAGTGAAGTACATAAAATTATCTGGGTTTCAGGAAGGCAATTATTTCTCGTGAAAACCTGGAAATATGTGAGGTGAATAATGCCAAATTAGCTGGATTTCTAACTGTCTGAACAACTTCGCCAAAGAATTTAATGATTTTTTTTTTTTACCAACCTTAAAAGGGGTCTCTAGCAGAGCAAAACTCTGTTCTTAGCCCTGCCTAGTCAACATTTTAATAAGATTTGCATGAAGGCAACAGTCAGCATTATCAAGCTTATAGTTTATCAAATCTATGGAGAAATATATAAGCCCATATTTATCATATGACCAAATCATTTTTTTAAGTCAAAAGAATGGAACCAATCTGACAAGATAAAATTTAAAATGGATAAATATAAAGTCCTACCAAAAAAAATTCTATTAAAGAATTGGGAGAACATAGACAAAACAACTCAAGATTTTAGCTGACTACAAAATCAGTAATAATGGGTAATGTATACAGCACTGAAAAGCCAGGGGCCATTCTAAATGCTTTATGTAGCATGTGTTCAATGATTCCTTTTCACAATCTTATGAGACAGGTACTATTATAAGCCCCATTTTACAGATGAGAAAACTGTGGCCCAAAAAATGTTCACATAATTTACTCAAAGTCCCCCAGCTGATAAGCTGTAGAGCTAGGATTTAAATTCAGGCAGGCTAGCTCCAGTGTTTGTCTTCTTAGCCAGGACATGATTATGAATTAACAGTGCAATGTGGATGCCAAAGAAGCAAATCTACTCTTAATCTTAAAGTACATGTTTTAAAATCAGAGAGGTAACTTATGGTCTTCTCTACTGGTGAATACCTGTGGGTACCACACTTTTAAGAAGAGTATGGATGAACTGAAAAAATCCACAAATAAGCCATCAGTAATGCAAGAAGCCTCAAATCAAAACAATAAAATCATTAGAAGAGGTTAAAGACTGAGAATATTTCATCTAGAGAAGAAAGAATAAATGGAATATAATAAGTATCTTCAAATATTTGAAAACTCACTTAACGGAAGAGACAGAACTAGAACCAGTGAGGATGGAATTTCTGGTTCTGTAAAGGAAATCATATACCCAAATACCGTATGTCCAAGTACCTATGCCTCAGAAACTAGAGAACTAGATAACTGAAACTTCTCTCCAGAAAAATACACAAATGCATATAACTTTGCATCCTGTTCCGAATGTTCACAAATCTACTTTTAAATCCATTCACGCCCCACCCCTACAGTAAGATGTCTCAGATCAAAATGGAAAGGATTCAAGTATGAAAAGGCAAGTATATATAATAATCTTTAAAATTCATTAAAACTTACAGTTCTATGATCTAAAAAATTCAACTCTATGCTTTCTAGTTTCTCCTGAGATCCATTAGGATACATTTTGCAATAAGAGTCTAAACTATGATGACAAAGTCAGAAAAAAACTGAAGTAAAATTTGCCAAGTGACAGTGTAAACCGTGAGTAGACTCTTACATAGCATGGCTTATTATTTAACCTTCAAAAGAAACATACTTAAGTTTAAAGATAAAAAATACGATGCTAATGTACTACTCAATCTCCAGCACAATGCCCAAATTAGAAATTTCCCTGCTCTGCTTGTAGAACTTCATTTTAAACTCTCCCTTTTAATCCTCTATTCTGGGTTAACTGTTAAGACTGACAGACAAACAATAGACTGGAAGTCAGAATACTTGGGTTCTCATTTACTACCTTTGCCATGAATTTAATTTTTGCTTAGTCTGTTTCCTCACCATGTTCTAAAAACTTTCAAATATCTAAAAGGGCTTTAAAATGCTGTGGTGCAATGTAAATATCATACAGGTTTTATAAAACACAAATTACCGACAGCAAGAAAAAAGGCAGTCTTTTTATCATGTTTTTTTAAAAAAAAAAGCAAATGTACATTGACATTTCAATTCCGAATTATAAAAAACAATCTTTGAATCCTTTGGGTATCTTTTACTGTCTAATTTTCACCCACAAATGCTTCTCACATTAAGGATAAACATCTGTACATCCCATTTCAAGTTGTATTGTGAGCACACAGCTCAGTTAAGATTTTTGGCTGCAAGAGAAAAACTTGAAAGTGCTAGTCGGACTACACATTTAAAAAGAGTTGGGAAGAAAGTTACATGATCACACAATGGTAACATGAAGTATTACACACTTGAAAATTCTGCTTTCCCTCTTAAACAACTAGAAATAAAAAGAATTCAAAAATAAGTTTAATTAAGTGTTGAGCTTTATTAAATATAGGTGCCACATTGCTGAAACTGCAACTGTACGGCCAGAACAGTGCTACAGACACCGTGTCTGCCAGTAGACTAGACTCTAGTTTCAGGCACAAGATGTTCTAATAAATAACAAAAGCATCCAGAGCCAGGACACAAGGGTGATAGAATCTGGGGTCTAGGCATTTGATTTTTCTCCTGGTGTTACTTGAGAACGGGCACTACTATTAAAGAGTTATTACAGTAATGGGATAATGATAAAGCTTTAGCTAAATTACAAGCTAACCAAGGAAATGGAAAAGCAACATGCAATGTCAAATCAAAATAATCACCAAATTATTTTACATTTAATTTTGAACACAGACTGGGTCAGGATTACACTGTAAAGAGGACAGATGAATAACTTTATTTACTAGGTGAAGATAATTTCAAACCATTAAGAGAAAAGAAGAGTGGCCCAGAAAAAATTAGGCTATCGAAGACAAATGAAAATACACAAAACTAAGATTTAGGGGAGAAAGGGGAAGGAAGAGAATGAGCTACTGACTTACTAAAAAGAGAGCAAATAAGTGGGACAGGGAGTCTGAGCCCTCTGAGATAGAATGAGGAAGAGAAACGTATCAAAGGCTCAAAGGGAGCTTCAGCAGTAAATATGAAAAGGGATGAGCCCGTTAACTGTTTCAACAGAAAAAGAGAAACCACCATACGGGGCACTTTTCTGAACCGGCATTCATGGAAGACCATAATAAAAATGCCTAACTCATGCAGAGCACTTAATATGTGGTAAGCTCGGTTCCAAATGCGTTCCACGGACTGGTGCATTTACTCCTCGAAACACCTGGAATAGGCAGTTACTATTATTTTACAGATGAAGAAACTGAGACCACGCCATGCAAGATAACACAAACTGGTACCAGAGACTGAGCGCTCATCCACTTAGCTGATTCTGTCTCGAAGAGATCCTACAAAACCTTTATACTTTTCTGTGGGTGAAGAGATACTTTATCTTAGCTCTCTGGAAATTCTCAAAGGAGTATGGGCCCCAAAAGCGATCCTCTACTTTAGAAAAAAGTTCCCTTTTGCGGGATATGAAGTTTTTTCAAGCGCAGAAAGCTTTGTAACTCTGAAATACACCTGGCAGAGACAGATGGAGGCGTGTGAGTCATGAAAGGCGGAAAAGTCAGAAAACCAGACTTAGAAGCCATCGTTCTGCCCTGAAGACCTGAACAGACCGAGAAAGTAGAAAGCAACCCTTCCTCTCTTCCACGAGGCATGACACGGGGACGCTGCCTCCTCCCAATTTGCTGTGTGTGTATGGGGCGGGGGAGGGGGGCTCTCCGGTTTCCGACTCCCCCCCGACTCCCCAACACTCAGGGGTTACTCGGCCAGGCCTGGGAGAACGCGTGGGAATAAACAGATGGGACTCGCGGTAACGAGGGGGCCCCGAGGCACAAGGAGGGAAACCTGCCCGGGAACACGAGGGGCCGGGTCCAGAGGCCCTCGGCACGCGGGCCCGCGCCCTCGCCCCGGACCTTACCGCCGCTCGGCTGCAGAGGACGAGGCGGCCGCTCAGGGCTGTTCTTCCGAGCCTGGGGCGCGGCTTTGGCGCCGCCGCTCCTGTGGCGCCCGCGCTTGGCGGCGGCCGGGTCCCGACGGACTCACACTGGGGGAAGGGGTGGGCGATCCGCGGCCTGCCCAGTGGAGGCCCTGGAGTTCGAGGCCCTGGGACGCCGACCGTGCATGCGCCCGCGAGCCTGCCCAAAAAGGAAGGTTCAGAGCGCGCCCGCGTGCCGAGAAGCAGCGGCTGCTGCAGCTCAGATCACAGGCTGCTCCGTCCGCCCTCACCCAACCCAACCACTGCCCCGCTTCCCCCGCGCAAGCTTTGGCGGCGGAGCAGCACGGTGAGCTCCGATTGGCTCTCGGGATGAGTGACGTAAGGCGCCGCTCCCCACGGATTGGTCAGATCGGCGGTGCGTGCAAGGAGTAAACAAACCCCGCCCCCAGGCCTCCCAAAGAGAGGAGGGGGCGGTGAGGTGAAGGGGCGGGACCTCAAGCGCTCCGCCTGGGTCTCCAGTTGCTTGCCGGCTTCCCAATGGATACCTGCTGTGACCCCAACACTCCGCTCTCCAGCCGCCTGCGGTCCCGGCTGCAGGCCTGAGGCCTAAAATTTATAGACACGCCCATTCCCCCATCCCTTCTCGCGGGCTTGGGTCAGAATCTTGACTTTTCCCTCCAACCCCATCCCCCAGGCCCGAACCAGGAAAACCCCGTCTCCCTTGGAAAAAAAATGCAACTAAGGCGGTTATATCTGGGTCCCCAGGCCTTTGATGCCTGGCCCCCGGGGAGCAGCGAGGAGGAGGGTGGGGACAAGTGACTTTGAGGCCACGTGTGGGGCACCCCGTAATTAATTATCCAGACAATAGATTAGAGACCACTGGGATTGTGGGTTCTTCAATACCCAGGCAAATAAGATGCAAACCAGGCCAGGTCACCATGTCATTTAGAAGCTGAAGAGAAAATTGCGGCCCACACCCCCAAATACCTGTCCCATTTTGTTCAAAATTAAAACATTTTATCTATTCAGTGCCTATGTGAAAAATCACTTATGAGCTTACATTCTAGAGGGTGGGAAAGAAAATATGCAGAAGAAAAAAGCAAAATGTAAACTATCACGATAGGTGCCACGGGGGAGGGGAATAAGCAGAAAAGGTGTTTGAGGGATGGCTTGTATTAAATAGGGTGCTCAGGGAAGGCAGCAGAAAAGATGCCATTTAAGGAAATATCTAAAGGAGGTGAGGGAAGTGAGAGAGCACCTTTGGACTTTTCCCCCGGGGTGGGGTGGAGAGCCAATTTCTACGTAATTGTACATAGATAAACTCCTAGGAGTTCAAGAATGCCAAATGCAGTACTCTTTGGACTGATTCTAAAATGCAAAAGCCCCAATGGAGGGATTACCATGCATTTTCCAGTAATAAATCAATAGTATTTATTAAGTTTTCACAGAAGTTTTGTTAAGGTTTCAAGTTAACAAATTATTTTCAAACACTTGAGGCACAATGAAAGAAAAATGGGCAAGACAGAAAAAAACCTCCACCCTCAAGAAACTTAGTTGAGCAGGAGAAATGGACTGTAAACCACTTCAGTACGATGTGTAAACGACCATAGTAGACACACAGAGCACTTGGACTAATGGGGGTAAGACGGGTGGATGTTATTAAGGAGCTGTAACTCTTTCAGGATCTCCGTATCTGTAACAAAAACTCAGTGCTTAATTTAGGAGGAGGGCTATGGCTGTCAGTGATTCTCTAACCTCTTTAATAAATTTCTAAGATGAGAGTCTGAAGACAAAATTAAGTTAAACCATATGAATTGCTAATATTTGGCAATATTCATATGGTTCAACTTACTCTCTTGTAGAGCCAATATGAGGATTTTGCTCTGTAATACATATAGTAAGTGTTCAATAAATGATGGCAATTATGATCATTAGATAATACTGCTTTTGAAAAAAGTGATTTAAAAGTCAATGTTTCATAACACCTTCCAACACCGTGAAGTAAAATGGGCAGTGAAAGTTTCAAATTTTCCATATACTGGTTTGATCTAGCTGTGAATTTCCATGACCTAATCAGGGTATGCTGTAAAAGACACTAAATGCTAGTTTCACAGCAGGCCAAGAAATTCAGAATAAAGAACAGCTTGGTTTTGAAGCCAAAAACTGAAAATTCTCCAGAACAGAATAAATTGTCAAGTTG
The DNA here is from genome assembly GCF_002007445.2 of Ailuropoda melanoleuca. Classification (NCBI taxonomy): domain Eukaryota; kingdom Metazoa; phylum Chordata; class Mammalia; order Carnivora; family Ursidae; genus Ailuropoda; species Ailuropoda melanoleuca. Next base: position 7,171,976 of record NC_048223.1, on the reverse strand, counting down.
CTTCAGGGAGGAAAATTCATGTAAATCAATTTCTCATTCCCACTCACAGTTCCAATTTAGCAATTTGCACAACACTCAGCTCTCTTCCTTCTCATTTCCCCATTAAGGGATCTTATTTCCTTTGAAAAGGAAAATAAAGCTTCCACTATCTCCCATGCCAGAGAGTAGATGTTTGAAATATGACAGAACACACATTGATTCTGCAAACACTTATTAAGTACTTATTGTATGCCAAGAATAGTGCAAGGCATGGGATATACACATATAAATGCCCAAAGAGCTCCATACATGGGTATTCCTTTGTGCTTGGAATAATCCCCCAGTTCACCCACATCTCACCTACATGTGCCTTCTCATCTAAGCTGAGATCACTTTCTTCTGTAAAGCTTCCTCTGATTCCCCATCTCCAGCTCTTTTCCCATTAAACTTTGTCTTTAACATTCATCAAGCTTGTAATTACTCATTTAGTATCTGTACCTTGTAAATTCCTTGATATTCTGAGCCATGCCATCCTATTCACTACCCTATCCTCCGTTCTTAAGAGAAGCTCAGTAAGTTTTTATTGAATGGATGAGAGTGCCACAGCACAGCACAGTTGGAAAGAGGAAAGAAGCATAAATGAAAGTCTCTACTTATACGTGGGCCAACAAAGAGAGGGCCACGGAAGACACAGATCTGTCACAGTTAAACCTGAGGAACTTGCATGTGCTGCCCCCTCTCCTGGTGGTGAAGGCTGCTTTCTATAGGCGCAGCTGGAGGACTTCTGGACTAGTGCCTGTCAAGCTTTCATGTGCACAGGAATCACTTTGAGATCTTATTAAAATTCAGACTCTGAATCGGTAGGTCTGAGGTGGGGTGTAGAGGCTACATTTCCAATCAGCTCCCACCTGGTGCTGGCGCTGCCACACCAAGCACTACACTTGGAGTAACAGGTGTTACTAAATTATAAATATAATAAAAACAGGTTTTTATTATACAAAAAGATGTGCAGTTGTCTGGACAGTTGCAGATATGGACTTTTTTTAAAACAGCATCCTGTTTTCACACCTAATCCATCCAGTGACTGACAAAAGAAATAACACTTAAAAGAAAAATGTGTTAAATCAAAGCCTTGCCTTCCAGATTGTCCTCTAAGCCTTGGAATTTCCTCAGCCAGGGACACAACCCTCTCCTCAGTTCATTTCTGGAATGACTTAGTTGGTTAGGCCAGTGGAAGGATTTCACAGTCACCCTTAATAAAGCTAATCTCTTCTTAATACCAAACCTAAAATCTTTTTATATTTATTCTAAAAATATAAAGTATAAGGAATGACAAATCCTCATGTACCAGCTTAAGAAATAGACTATTAACATCACTAGAGCTCTGTGTGTGCCTCCCCAATGTGACCCCTCTGCCTTTCCCTCCCCGTAATAACCCTATCCTGAATTACAATCTTCTTGGTATTCTTGATAATTTTAACACATATGTATTTAACTCCAAGCAGTATATTGTTTAGTTTTGCATGTTTTTGAACTACATATATCTGGGGTCAAACTTTATTACTCATCTGCAAATTATTATTATTATTAGCTCATTTTGTTTGAGTCATCTGTCTTGATGTAATTCATTCATTTTCACTGATGTGAAAAATAACAAAATTTATATAATCCATTCTCTTACTGATAGACATTTGGGTTTGTTTTTTTTTTTTTTTCTATTCTGCTGTTAAGAATATACTTGTACACCTCTCCTTTGCAGATGTGAGAGTTTCCATAGGGTTTTAGTTAGGTCCTGGGGTGAGAGTCAAAGTATTTAATGACGGGTAATACACAAATCTTTGCTTGTTCTCCTTCCCCACTCCCCGCTCTGAGACAAATTCTTCTGCGCAGGTGGTTTATTTTGGGAATGATTCCAAGGAACAGGAGTAGGGGCTGGGAAGCTTGAAACATGAAGGGGGAAAAGCCAATCCAAGCTGTGTTTCTGAGATGATCACCTAATCAAGACCACCGAGGCTTGCTGCAGCAGGAGACTGCAAGGAGCTGTGAAGAACACACTTCAGAATTGTCCACTTAAGGAACTGAAGAGGAGCATGTTTATACACTGGTTCTTGTCCCCATTGTTTACAAGTTGCACCGTAGGGTGTCAGCTCTCTAGCACCTCCTCGTTTGACCATGGGTGACAATGACAGAGTGGATTCAAATCAGTTCCAAGCTGGGAGGCAGAGAAATCCCAGCCCAGAAAACAGGAGTTACAGTGATGCAAGGTGATGTCAGGTTATACCTGGGCAGGTGATAGCTGTAACAACTGGGATAAAAAGGTGGGCCAAGAGGATGTGAAGTGGACCAAAAGATGACCAATACTGATATAAATAAATAAATAAATAAATAAATAAATAAGGATAAGAGACAGTTCTTCCTTATGGTAGAATTCCAATGAATAAATGTAAAGAAATAATGTAAATAGAAAATCACCATTATTAGGCAAATAGTACAGGAATGATTGTTGCCAGCAAGAACCATGGATGTTCAAACTAGTGAGTGAAAGTGTGATGGGAAACAGGGTATTTACATTGGTCTAAAACAATCCCCTCACAAGATGCTTATTAGTTTCAAAGGGGCAAATAGTAACCTCATGATGGAAATACTTGGCAGATACCACCTTAATCAAGTATCAAGGTTAACATCATCAATAAGAAGACATACTGATATGTCTTCCTGATAGAATGCACTAGGAAGGCCACATCGCTTCTGCAGTGTTACAACAAAAATTCAAAACCTTAATCTAATCACAAGAAAATATCATACTATCCCAAATTGAGGGACATTCTATAAACTGCCAGTACTCTTTAAAAATGTCAAGAAAAAAAGGGACTGAGGAACTGTCAGATTGGAGGAGACTAAGGAGACATGAAAATAAATCCAATGTGGGGTCCTTCATTAAATCCTGAGCCAGAAAAAGGACAGTATTTAGAAAATTGACAAGATTCAACTAGGATCTGTAGATTAGTTAATCCTCTTACATCAATGTCAATTCCCTGGTTTGGGTGATTATATTATGTTATGTAAGATGTTAATTAGGGGAAGCTGAGTGATGAGGGGAACTCTGGGCCATTTTCACAAATTTTTGTTAAGTCTAAAATTATTTCAAAATAAAAAGCTAAAAAACTAAATACTGGGGGATCTTATTAAAATACAGAATCTGATTTAGAAGATCTGGAATGAGGCCTGAAATTCTGCTTTTCTGAAAAGGACTTTGGTGGCACTAAGGCTACTGGTCCCTACAAGCTATTTCAGACTTTTCTTCCTCGCATGGTGTTGAAGTGAAACTGACCCTCAATAAACTGTGCAAAAAGTAAATGATTTTGTGAGTTTGGGCATATGTATACACCTACGAAACCACTGCCATAATCAAGATAATGAATTTATTGTTGAGAGACCATTTTACGTGGCTCTCTCATTTCTGCTTATCTTGCAAGCAGAGGCACTGAGGCCTTGTCGCAAAGTATGTGTCTTCCTCCAGAGGGCAGTTTTGTTTACTGTTCAATGTAAGACCTCCTTCCAGGGCAAGCATATGTAGAGCAAGCATCTGACACATATACTTGCAGCCCATTACAAAAGACTCAAGTTTCCTAAGCTTGAGATTCCTCAGCTGTACCGCAGTGAGCAGATTCACTGCGTTCACAGCATCAATCTGGATCGCTCCATGTAGGAGGTGAGAAGCACGGGAAACCAATGCAAATATGAAGATTGTGATGTTTGCTATGCCTATGAGTAATAAAGTCCTTAATCTCTGACCCAGGAGTCTCCTATCTTCTGCCAATATCCATGGAACTGTGGGAGCCTAACTTATTAGTTTCCAAGTGGAGTAAAATTTCAAACTCTTCTCAGTTCTTGACAGTGTTTGTTGATGAAGCTGAGATGCTGACAAGAGACTGGACTTTCTAGGAGAGACAGGATCATAGCTTCATGGACTGGGTTAGAGGATATGAGAATTCCCTGGGATCCAGCAGCTAGGGTTCTTGCCCAAGTGGTGGGTGAGGGGGAAAGGGAATTAGCAAATCTAATGTATCCGCCCTACAATCTCCACCTCTTGATGGGTTGTTTCTTCTTCTAAGTAACAAAAAATCCATTATTACTCCCTACCATCCCTTTTTCCTACAATTTTTTACAACTGCAAAGACTCTTTAGAAATATCACTATAAAATAAATTTTAGAAAAGCCAGCTCCACATATCTCCATAATGCCCCCCTTCCTTATCCTCCTTAGACTAATATTACTTTGACCTAAAATTAAATTAAAAGAAAACCCCTCTCCTCCTTCTAATAAGTTAATGTTTATCATCCTTCAAATTTCCTACTTTGGAATGATACCATGGGCCTCACTATGGTCAGGGAATGGAATCCAGACTGACTGAATCCTTCACCATCCAGGTGTTGCTGTGCATGTGTGCAAACCCGAAGCAATGAACAGAGAAACACTAAATAAAAATGGCCTTCATACATAATATGTATAGAAAAAATCATTTACTGTTTTATTGTAGTTTCCCAAATAATTTTAGATAATTTTCAGAAGGGATTTTTAACAACTGCTAGGTTAGTTCTATCATGTTAGTATTTGAAATTATTTTTCCTTGTTATTTAAAATCTTTCTAAGTATTTAAAAATACAACATATTTTCACAACAAATTATATCATTTTTCCCACCACAAAGAATTCATCCTCTTCTCTAGTAATTTCCCTTGTGCAATAATGTACAATATGAATGATAAGCCTAACAAGATCTAGAGACAAGGTTACAGAACACCTTTCTTCTCTAACCATATCAAGCTCAAATTTACCTTGTAGTTAACATATGCTTATTTCTCTATGACTTTCTTTTCCTTTTTTAAGATTTTATTTTTAAGTAATCTTTATATCCAATGTGGGGCTCAAACTCACAACCCCAAGATCAAGAGTTGCATGCTCTACCAACTGAGCCAGTCAGGTGCCCCAATTTGTCTGTGACCTTCTTATATGCAGAAACCAAAACGGGAAATAGTGTAAAATAAGAATTTCCAGGTAAAATTAAAAAAAAAATCCAAAAGTAAAGTAGAAAAAAGATAAGGGAAAAATTCACATACACATTTCTATTGCTATGCATCCCAGATTGTATTTGTAGATCTCAACATTGATTTATGAGGTTCTCAAAGACTATTTCATAAAACTATGAAATTTGTAAAGAACATCAGAGGAATAAGATTATAAATTTGCTGATGCATATGAACTAGAAAATATATTGTCTTGCACAAATAGGAAAATTTCAAATTAATTTTCCACAAAATCATCCTGAAAAACAAGTCAGCTTTTTTAAGTAAGAGGGATTACAAACATTATGATAGCTATGGACAAAATATGTATTTGTACACCCTACTTAATATTCTAGGTAAAAGTATCTTCGAAACTTTTTTGCTGTTATACGGTATTAGCACAGAAGGAATGTGAGAACTCTTCTGCTCAGTACATTATAAAATCACATTCAAGTGCTGTATATACTCTGCCTACAAGGATTTAGAAATGCTGCTTAATGATTTCTTAAGTCACCATATTGATTTTAAAAAGTTTTTTAAAAAGATACTCATGTTAAGATATGGCTCATTTGGCAAACACCCCAACTAGTAATGGACAAAAGACATGAACAGACATTTCACTGAAGAGGATAAACAGATAACAAAAAAGCACATGGAAAGATGTTAAACATCATTATTAATTAGGGAAATGCAAATTAAAACCACAATGAGAAAACTTCACACCTATCACAGTAGCTAAATAAAAAATTGTGACATCAAATGCTGGTAAGGATATGGAGAAACTGGATCACTCATACATTGCTGGTTGGAATGTAAAATGGTACAGCTACTCTGGAACAGTTTGGAAGTTTCTTGTAAAGATATGGCTCATTTAACTGTAACCTTACGTCATTTATTTTCTGAATAGTATAGATATCTATACAGACATAGCCATCTTAATAAACCACATTTATAATAAAGGAGGGAAAGGCAGTAGAAATAGCATACGGAGAATTTCAGAAATATCTGATTCTTCAGGTTCCTGTCTCTAATGTTCCCACTCCCAAGATCATTCCTGCATTACCCTAAGGGCAAGGGTCCCATAGGAATATGGTGACACTATAGTCAGTGACTTAGAACCAGTGCTGGTACCAAAATATTTATGGCTATGAGGCTCCAAAACTTAAAAACAAGCAAGGATCACCTACTTGACTTCCTTGGGGTTACCACTTTGACTGGTTTGAACCAGATGACCCAGCACTGGGTATGCAAGGTGATTCTGGAACCAGGTAGGTCCAGAGTATATTTTAATTCTAACTGAGGAACATGATCTAGATTTCCCAAAGGGATTCAGAGTCCTTTGGGGTAGATTCAAGACTTCCAGGCTATGCCTGGACAACTCAAGAATCACTTCAAGTTGAAGAACTCCAGGGTCTTCTCTTCAGAGAATTATAAAATTCTTGCCAAACTCCTGGGTTAGATTATTTTTAATTAAAGACTGGTCCCCAGTATAAGTCCTCTGCAGAAGGGGATGTTTCTGAAGTAACTTAAGATTCAAGCCGTCTATAGTCAAATACACAAAACCTGTGATGGGAAGGCTTTAACCATACATTAGAAAGTTGATATAACTATGTGTATTTATAGATGTGTATCTCTACACAAATACATATGCAAATACATAAATATATGAAGAATTGAAAAATAAGCAGCAGGAAGATTCTAGCTCTCATAAGCTGACCCTTGAACACCACAGGGGTTAGGAGTGCCGACCCCCTGCGCAAAGATCTGTATATAATTTTTGACTCCCCAAAAACTTAACTACTAATAGCCTATTGTTGACTAGAATCCTTACTGATAATATGAACAGTTGATTAACACGGTTTGTATGTTATATGCATTACATACTGTATTCTTATAGTAAAGTTAGCTAGAGAAAAGGAAATGTTATTAAGAAAATCATAAGGTGGGGCTCCTGGGTGGCTCAGTCATTAAGCATCTGCCTTCGGCTCAGGTCATGATCCCAGCGTCCTGGGATCAAGCCCTGCATTGGGCTCCCTGCTCAGCGGGAAGCCTGCTTTCTCTCTCCCATTCCCCCTGTTTGTGTTCCCTCTGTTTCTGTCAAATAAATAAAATCTTAAAAAAAAATCGTAAGGAAAATACATTTACGGTACATATATTTATGGGAAAAATCTGCATATGAGTGGACCTGCACAGTTTATACCCATGTTGTTCGAGGGTCAACTGTTGTCCTTCTTAATCCAACAAAATATATATATATATTTTTTTTAAAGATTTTATTTATTTATTCGACAGAGATAGAGACAGCCAGCGAGAGAGGGAACACAAGCAGGGGGAGTGGGAGAGGAAGAAGCAGGCTCATAGTGGAGGAGCCTGATGTGGGGCTCGATCCCACAACGCCGGGATCACACCCTGAGCCGAAGGCAGACGCTTAACCGCTGTGCCACCCAGGCGCCCCACCAACAAAATATATTTTACTTGCAACAAATGTAAGCTGCTCCCTATCAACAAATGTATGTAAATCAAGGATAAAATATATATGCAAAAAAAAGTTGCACTTATAAAGTAAAAATTCACCTCACCAATAGGAAGGCACAGAGTTAAGTTCTGTGGAAGTAGCCATGGTTTCTGCTTTTGGGGAACTTCCAGTTTGATGGGAGTCTTGCACAGAGGCAGATAAAAGAGAGTGATCATCTTCTTTGTTCATAGATGCAAAGAAAGCAAAAAGGCAGATCAAATCAAGATGCCCTGCAGACTACATTAATCCTATGCTGAAGTCATAAACCACTCATTAAGACCACAGAGGATGCAGGCATGAGGATGGGGGCCAGTGGGTAAAATCAGCAGAAGACAATCACAACGACGATTTTTTTCCCCCTCATTAACTGGTAAAGTAGAAACCCTATTTATTTTAAGATACAACCACCTCTTTTTGCTAACAACGATTTCCTAAGGTAAAATGAGGCAGAGAGAAAAGAAGCATGATAGACACACTACATTTGCTGAGCCTTTAATTTTCTTCTAATAGTCCGTATTAGTGGTTCTCAACTGGAGGTGATACTGCCTCCTGGGGGCCATTTGGCAGTGTTACGAGACATTTTTGACAACAACTAGGGGATGCTGCTGGTAGCTAGCAGGTAGAGCTGCCAAATACCCTATTGTGCATAGCACAACGTCCCCAAACAAAGAGCTACCTGTCCCAAATGTCAGTAATGCTGAGATTGAGAAACCGTATTATGGTAGGATATGAAAAAATAAAAAAATCAAAAAATCGGCAAGTCTAGGTATGAAAGAAATTAGTACCACTTCAAGAAGGATTGTACAGAAACACTCTCCTCCTTGATAAGATAGCTACAGACCTCCTAAAAAAATCTTAGCACAAATTTTTTTAAACTGCAAATATTAGCATATAAATGAAAATAAACTTGGAAGATAGAAAGGATCAATTTTTTTGCTCAACTGATTTTGAATATCAACTGTTTCTACAACCACAAAAGCAAATGTGGTCACATTTCTGATTTAGGTCAAATCTGGCCAAAGATTTACTAAACTGTGTCACTAAAAAAGCCAGAAGTAGTAAAAATAAAAGATTAATTCTAGACTAACAGAAGAAAAAATTAGCCACTGATTTTTGAGGAGATGCTCAATTCCGATGAAACATGTTCACAGTTACTTTTTCACATTATCTAAAAGGTATTTATCCTTTATTTTGTGGTTGATGATGAGAAAGAAGAATGTGAAAAAGAAATGAGCCAACAAATTTTAAGTATTAATAATATTACAATTCAGTATATCCTAACACAAAGAGACAATTCTTTCCTATGAAATCATACCCTCTGAGAAGCAGAATCTGTAAGAAACAGTAAAACAACAGAGCAGCTTGCACGTGATCTGATTTTGATAAAAGGGCCTACAATTGGTCACTAAGCTTTGTAAAAGGGACATAAGAAAAATGAAAAGAATTAAAAAGAATATTATCTACATAATGTAATCTGACTTGTTACAGTAAACAAAATACCTCCACTTCACAAAAAAATTTCCAAATCTTAATTAATGGAGTTAATGATACTATATATTGGCTGTTATGATTCTATCAAAAATGTTAATACTTCAAGAAGACAAACTTCACTGAAATGGAATTTGCAGAAATGCAGTGTGACCCCTAGTTCTAGCTATCTGTCACTGAAATGGACATACATGATGGCAACAACAAAATTCCCTTTTACAGTCACTTTTTAAAGTACATTAGTATTTAACAACTAGCTCTATAACAGTAGATCTTTATGTCATAAAGCCTGACCAAGAGGGAAATAAATTCATTATTGCTACAAATCAAAATGGAACCTAGCCCAAGTGGAGGGAGGGGCAAATCACATGAGAACAAGTTGGAGGGTAGTCTAGTGCCATAGGACAGTTTTACACACCAGGCCCAGAGCTACTCACAACTCTGATTCTTTTACATTTGTTTCTATCAAGAAAGTTTGAGAATGTGGAACTGTCCCTGTTCCTCTCTGTGGAGCTCCGCCCCGTAACTGCAAGGCAATCGTTTGCATGAACACGCCCCCATTACCTCTGGTGCTACCTACTGCTCCTATCTCACAGAGATGAGTAGACTGAACTAAAGTAAAGATACCTGGGTAAGTAAAATACCCAAATGAAGACAATTCTCACATCACCAATGAATTAGGGCACTTTCTTCAAATTAAGTTCTGTCAGTTAGGCACTTAATTTAAAGCAAAAGACATTTATGCAAGCATCTCAACAACAAAGATGAAGAACGGGAAGAGAAGAGCAAGATTTATATCCACTACCTGCATTTTGTAAAAAATGGGATGTTATACTTTAGCCAGAAGTTTTTGAAAGAAATCCCATTTGAGAAAGAAAATATTTTCTTGTTCCTTATGAATCATTATCCTTTGTAGTTTCATTCACTAAAGTTATTTTTTCAATACAAAAAGAATGCTTATTTTGGTTAACCAAGGAAAAATTAAGGCAGTGAGCGTCTTTAAGCCCAATAAAAGAAAGAATTGACTAACAATAAGCCTATCCGAGAGGGGCATAGCGAGCTCATATTTGGATAGAGTATTGAACAATTATGGTTTTAAATATAAAATACTAATGTTGCAAAATTCCACATTTCCTCAGTTATTCTTTCTTTACAGCTATGTGAACTTCATATAGCCTACTTAATCTTAAATAATTAAAGGAACACTTGTCACTTAATTTTGGAACAAAACATGAATGGGGCTTGACCCAGAACTACTAACTCAGATAGTAAACCATTACGTTTGTATGTATTGCTGACCCAGTATAAAAACGGGGAGGACCCACAGCTGTCAAAATATGGCTAGAAATGGCTAACGTCCTTTGGAATTTGCTACAAAACAGAAGATATAAAGTTTTGAGGTACTGTTGCCTTACAATCTTACCAAGGTTTAGATTTAAAAATGAGGGATTTTGTTTTGTATTCAAAAAAGCAATGTTTTTTCTCTCAGGTTGCAAAGCTCATCTGAAAGCTCTCAGTCATCGTCATATTGGGTTTTATCCCTGAGTTGTGTCTCATCTGCATGTCATATCAACCAGCCGTATATGGTTGCAGTCGTTCCAGTTAGCGCTACATCTTGTTGTACCAATTCATGGAGCGTTTCACTGCTTTGACCCAGTTTTCCATACGCATTTCATATTCTTGCCATTTCTTCTGTGGCTTGAAAACCATTTCACTTTGCCTCAGTTTCTTTAGTTCCTCCTTGTCAGTCCAAAACCCTACAGATAGAAAAAAATTACTCTCAAATTTTAAGGCAAATAAGTAGTCCATAAAGTCTATCCACCAACCTATGCAAACCGGTGCACAGGTAAACAACTATTTTTTTTTTTTAGAGAGATTTTATTTATTTATTTGACAGAGAGAGAGAAGCCAGCGAGAGAGGGAACACAAGCAGGGGGAGTGGCAGAGGAAGAAGCAGGCTCCCAGCAAAGGAGACTGATGTGGGGCTCGATCCCAGGACCCCGGGATCACGCCCTGAGCCAAAGGCAGATGCTTAACGACTGAGCCACCCAGGCATCCCAACAACTCTTGTTTTAAAGCACAATTGAAAATATTTTGGTGCTTTTGAATTTTGTTAGATTGACTATCCCTGGGAATAAATACACCAGGATTTTAAAATCCTTTGGTTTCTGTCAGCTTTATTTCTGTGTGGCAGGGCACTGAACCATTTCTAGATCAACCTCACCCTATCATCATTTAATTTTGTGACTTGCTATGAAGAAAAGAAAACAAGTAAGAAATTGTAAATTTTCCTTTTACATAATTAAAAAAAACAAAAATAAATCAGGACTTTTGTCATGTATCTTGAGGTTAGAGGCAACTCCCTGGGATATGCATTATTTCAAAGCTGGGACTGAATATAATAAGCAGTTTCTTTTTCAAACTACTTTATTTCATACAAGTTATTTAAACCCCACTTCATGATAATATCGCACTGGCATATACTGTTCTTCACAATGAGGATCATGTGATTTATAATAAAAAAGCAGCAAGAAAACACATTTATAACTATGACCATAAGTAGTCTGAAATGGTTGAGGGGTCTTATTAATTAACCTGGTATATTTCACTTACTCTGAAGTACTAACATAGTTGACAAGTCTTCTTGAAGTATATTTTCTCTTACCAATAAAGCAGACACAAAATTCCTTCCTCTCAAATGTTCTGTCAGGTCACATTCTTTCTAATTGACAAAGTCAAGAATTTTAGATTTATCTATATTTAAAGATATTGATTTATAGAAGTTATTAAAAGACTAAAAATAGTTATTAGTATACAAAGTTAGATAAGTCTAGTCATGAAAACAAGCACATTTTTAAAATCCGTATTTCCAGAATTAATTATTTACTCTTCAAGGCGTACATAGCTTTTTGAAGATTGATTTTATTTATTTATTTATTTATTTATTTAGAGTGTGGCTGGGGCAGGGGCAGAGGGAGAAGGAGAGAGAGAATCTTAAGCACCTGCGCTGAGCATGGAGCCCAACACAGGGCTTGATCTTACAACCCTGATATCATGACCTGAACTGAAATCAGGGGTCAGATGCTTAACTGACTAAGCCACCCAGGCACCACAGGACACACATATTGTTTAAAGTAATTTTATTAAATATGTATCAAATAGACTCATTACCTGGGTGAATTTTGAAAATACAGAGGATGTGCATAGCCTTCAAGACTCAGATTCCTGAAAGAGAAGCAATCTAGCCAGAAATCTCAGGTTTTCTGAGACGATAAAATTGCTCCCTGTAGTTAGTGAAGTCCTTTTGTATTGGAAAGGTTTGAAATTAAGTACAGATACAATGAAATACCTTAAGTTCAAGCCACTAATGTTATGTGCTTTTTTTTTTTTTAAGATTTTATTATTTATGTATTTATTTATCACAGGGGTAGAGGCAGGCAGAGAAGCTGGCTCCTTGCCGAGCAAGGAGCCCAACCTGGGACTCAATCCCAGGACCCCGGGATCATGACCTGAGCCAAAGGCAGACACCTAACCGACTGAGCCACCCAAGCGTCCTGCCACTATACTATGTTTAAAAATAATCTGTATGTGGGGGCACCTGGGTGGCTTAGTTGGTTAGGTGTCTGCCTTTGGCTCAGGTCATGATCCCAGGGTCCTGTGATCAAGCATCGGGCTTCCTGCTCAGTGGGAGGCTGCTTCTCCCTCTCTCTCTGCTGCTCCCCCTGCTTGTGCTCTCTTGCTCTTTCTGTCAAATAAATAAATAAAATCTTAAAATAAACCCAGAATAATCTGTACGTGTTTGTTATTTAAAGTATTCAAAATGTTCAAGAGAATCACATATTTTGTCTTATGAGGTGAAAAGGTGAAGAAAAATTTTATTTACCTTATATACAGTATCAGAATGTTTATGAGTATTTGATTTACTGCAAATATAAGCTTAACTTATTCATTTTGCAAGAGTTGTTTAAGTACTTGAAAAGATTTTCTTTGTTATACTTCTAAGTTTGCTCAGTTAGGCATATGAAATTATTAAAAAGAAAGTCGATAGTATTCAGTTTGTATTAGTTGAAATACACAAAGGAATTTAATTAAATTTGTAAATGGAAATGATTACTTAAGGGAAAGTTATTTTCTTCAACTTGAATTAGTCACACATTAATCTATTCAAAGTTAACAGATTTTTAGTAGAATAAAGTTTAAGTTGAACTTACCAAGATTTCAAAATTTTTGGATTTCTAATTTTAATATGCTAAATATTAGCCTAAATTTTTTTTTTAAAGATTTTATTTATTTATTTGACAGAGAGAGAGACAGCCAGTGAGACAGGGAACACAAGCAGGGGGAGTGGAAGAGGGAGAAGCAGGCTCCTAGTGGAGGAGCCCGATGTGGGGCTTGATCCCAGAACGCCAGGATCACGCCCTGAGCCGAAGGCAGACGCTTAACGACTGTGCCACCTAGGCGCCCCTAGCCTAAATTTTTTAACTGCAAAATATTCTGTTTTGTGCAAACACTCTTCCCTTCCATATAGGAATGTATTAAATACTCCCAGTGTCCGAAGTCAACATACTGCTTCCTAGGGAACCCTCTAATTGGCCTTCTCGAGTCCATTCTTCACCCTCCCAACTAATCCTCTCACTAATTGCCAAAGTGGTCTGTTCAAATATAGATCTATCCATGTCCTTCCCCTGCTTAAAATTCTTCAGTGGCTCACCAGTGCCTTCACGATTAAGTTCAAACTCCTCTGTATGAGGAGTCTACCACAACTGGACCTCTGTTCCTCTCCAGCCTTTCCTCTGGCTCTTCCCCTATCAGCACTCACTGTAATGGGCTGGGACATTCACACAAACTGCTTTCTTTACTGAACCACTCACCTCTTATGGCTCCCACTTGTTTAAAGCTATGGCTGTTTGCTGGGTTTATCACACAAGCATAATAATTGGTTGACTTGTCCGACTGTAACTAGAGACTCCCACAGCAGGGACTATGTCTTTTAAACTCTTTATTCCCAGCAGTGACTGTCATGTAGCAGGTACTCAACAGATTTTCATTAAGTGAAAGAATGGCATGGTTTCTAATGCCAAAGAAAAGCCTACCTACTCAAGAAGTTTAGCCAGAGACCTTGTTGAAGTACACTTTGTTGGAGACAGAGCTTTGAAAATTAATTTTCCTCACCTCATAATTCTGACTGGAGTGAAGTGGGGGGGGAGATCCATCCATAGAGGAGGTCAAAGGAATATTTTGTGAGTAATGTACATATGTGTATGGAGCTTAATGGACACCAAGATTTTCCAGACTCTCTCTATAATTCTGTGATTTGGGAAGATAAATACCATTGGCAAGAAACAGCTTGCGAGACAGCTCACACTTTTATAAAATCCACACATACCAACAGCAAGGCCAGCTAGAGAAGCTGCACCCAGGCAGGACATGTCTATGTTGACAGGTCTTTCTATATTTGCATTAATCAGGTCTGAAGTCATCTGCATAACAAAATTGTTCCTACAAACTCCTCCATCTGCCCTGTGGGGAGCAAGATATTTGAGATAAATTACTCCAACAGAAGCATAAAAACATTATTAATTTTTTTAAAAGGGCCACACACATTTTTTTAGATTCTTGATTTTAAGTTTAACTTTTTAATTCCAAAATTATACCACTTAGCATTGACCTGAAAATAAAGGTCCTCACTAGGTAATCTTCAAACACTTTTCCATATCCCTAATATTAATCTTCCCACCCGCCCTGTTTGTCCTAAGACTAATTCAAAATAGGCCAAGTAAACTGAGCCAACATAAAAATTCATTTGGACATACCAGCAAAGAAAATTTGACGCTTCCATGCCAAAAGGATAGCCACACACCCAAAAAAGAGATTTTAAAGATGTTTATAATATACATATGTATATTAGGATCCTCCTAAATTCTACATTGTGTTATATTCTCCATAAATCCAAAATTAGCTTCACTTTTCTTTCCAAATTCCTATGACCAAGAATTCTGTTGCAAAGAAACAAGGCATAATATTGTTTTGAAATCCTGAATAATCATAATGACGAAAATACTAATAGCGGTTACCACTCACTTCCAATTTCTAATTAAATTCTATTAAAAACAGACTTTACGTACCGGACTTTTGTCACAGGGATATGGATCTCTTTCTGCATCAACTCATATAACTGTTTGTTTCTAGTAAAAAAAAAAAAAAAATCAAGATAACTATTTAGAGAAAATTCATATCAAGATATTTCTCTTACCTTTTTTCAGTCTAGAAAAATAAAAACTGCAGTTTTATTTATATTGTATTTATAAAATATACAAAAGAAAACATTAAGCCAATATATTAAAATATATTATGCTAACTGGAAGTCGATAATAAATGCTCAAACAAGCAAGAGGTTCAGGGCCTTGTGCTTTTCGCCTTGATAAAAGGGAGCATATTTTTCATTTAGAAATAAATTTAATCTATTATCCTTCCTACAAATAAAAATTTAAAGCAAGCATTCATTTTATAGAAAGCTATTAAGATGACATGACATGAATAACATCTAATAGAATTCATCAAATAAATAATACTTTTACAAAATAAATAAATTTTGTAATCACAGACATTTTTATTTTAAACGTTCCAAATGTTCCCTATTCATGAGAGCCACATTCTTAACTTTAATAAAATACAACTGTGCCATAATGAAAAGACCACAGGGAAATATACAAAAAGAATAATTTTGGTGACTCAATCTTTGAATATAATGGAAGCATTATTAATTAGAATAATTAGAATTCTCCTGTGTCAATAAGAATACAAAAACCTTTGAAAGTCTCCTTTACCAATAAGGATACAAAAATCTCTGAAAGTCCAAATTTTAAATCTTTTATGCTTAAGAAATTAGATACAGTTGACCCTTGAATAACACAGGGATTAGGGATACTAACCCACCACAAAATCAAAAATCCGTGTGTAAAACCACATTGAGATACCACCTTACGCCAGTTAGAATGGCAAAAATTGACAAGACAAGAAACAACAAATGTTGGAGAGGATGTGGAGAAAGGGGATCCCTCTTACACTGTTGGTGGGAATGCAAGTTGCTACAGCCACTTTGGAAAACAGTGTGGAGGTCCCTTAAAAAGTTAAAAATTGAGCTACCCTATGATCCGGCAATTGCACTACGGTATTTACCCCAAACATACAGATGTAGTGAAGAGAAGGGCCATATGCACCCCAATGTTCATAGCAGCATTGTCCACAATAGCTAAATCGTGGAAGGAGCCGAGATGCCCTTCAACAGATGACTGGATTAAGAAGATGTGGTCCATATATATAATGGAATATTACTCAGCCATCAGAAAGAATGATTACCCAACATTTGCGGCAACATGGACGGGACTAGAGGAGATTATGTTAAGTAAAATAAGTCAAGCAGAGAAAGACAATTATCATATGGTTTCACTCATTTATGGAACATAAGAAATAGCAGGAAGATTGGTAGGAGAAGGAAGGGAAGAATGAAGTAGGGGGTAAACAGAAAGGGGAATGAAGCATGAGAGACTATGGACTCTGGGAAACAAACTGAGGGCTTCAGAGGGGAGGGCGGTGGGGGACTGGGATAGGCTGGTGATGGGTATTAAGGAGGGCACATATTACACGAAGCACTGAGTGTTATACACAAACAATGAATCATGGAACACTACATCAAAAACTAAGGATGTACTGTATGGTGACTAACATAACACAATAAAAAATTATTATTAAAAAAAATCCGTGTGTAAATTCTGACTGCCTCAAAATTTACCTATTAATAGCCTACTGTTGGTGGGAAGCCCTACTGATAACAGTCAATTAACACATATTTTGTATGTTCTATGTATTATAAACTGTATTCTTACAATAAAGTAAGCTAGAGAAATGAAAATGTAAAGAACATCATAAGGAAGAGAAAATACATTTACAGTACTATACTGTATTTATTGAAAAAAATTCACGTGTAAATGGACTCACGCAGTTCAAACCCATGTGTTCAAGGGCCAACTGTATTTTTAAAAATCACCTATTTTCAGATATCAAATTTAGATGGTACAGGTACTATTACATATGAAAAAAAAAAAGAGATGCTAAGGAAATTAGCAATAAGAGCAGATTANTTTAGATGGTACTGGTACTATTACATATGAAAAAAAAAAAGAGATGCTAAGGAAATTAGCAATAAGAGTAGATTGTCATAAACAGTATAAATTTAAAGATATAAACACTCAGTTAAAATTAAGAAATTTCATAATTTAGTTTAGCAGAAATTAATAGAAGGAAATGGCAATACTGTATGGGGAAGGGAGAGTTTAGGTTTTGGTACCTGAAAGCTATTGACTCCAATATTGCTCGTACGAGATGGTATTTATTGGTGGAAGGCTTCAAACCCATAAAAGAGGCACATGCACAGGGGTCATTTAATGGAGCCTAAAGGAAGAGATAGGAAGAATTTTTATTATTGTTTTAAATTATATCTGTAGACTTGAAGACATATTATGCAATAAAGACATTGCCATGGTAGAAAAAAAGAATGCTTAAAGTAATTTTAAAATAAATGACAGCCCCAAAATATGTCAACTATTAGGATAACTCTTTAATAGGACTTAAACAACGTTGGTCATAGGTATTAGACTTAGCTATACCTTCTGTCTGATTTCATACAAAGAGAAGGGACTGAAGCAGAGTAACAAGTTATTATTATTATTAATATTATTATTCTTTTTACAGAGTAACAAAATATTAAAAGTCTAGCTTTACAAGAAGAAATGAAAAGCAATCCTAGTATTTCCCCTTTTCTCCATCTGTAAAGTTTTTACACCAGAATTGTTTTTGTAGAGTGTTTTTTAAAAAATATACGTTAGTCTTAAGATAAAAAACTATAATGCAGAATATGTGTTTATGTCATAACTTACACTAGCATGTTGTCAGACATTCAAACCAAACTCTTCTATTTCTTAGCAAAATAGTCTTATTGCCTAATAGGAGAAATGACCCAGCCTAACTTGTCTTTAAGAGCCAAAGTCTTTTTTGCAAATAATGAATCATGGAACACTACATTAGAAACCAAGGATATACTGTATGGTGACTAACATAACATAATAAAAAATTATTATTAAAAAAAAAGAAAAAATTAAAAAAATAAAAGAGCCAAAGTCTTGAGCTGGAATTACGTATCTGTTGGGTGAAGTTTGTACTCATCTTTGCATCCCCAGAAAGGCAAGACAATTCTGGGACGCAAAGAGGAAGAGCAAAGACCCCTGCCAGAGTTTATAATCTCACAAGGAAAGAGACAGAAGAATGGATTCAAATTTATGAAATAAGGTCACAATAGAGGGAAGTGCTAGTGCTAGTGCTAGTGCTAGTGCTACCAGGAAATGGTGGTCCCCTGGAAAAGTGCCTTCTAGCTTCAGGGCCTTGAGACATCATCTCATTACCTGGAAAACTTTCTACCACCCTTTTTCCTAGTTAATCCTACTCCTCTTCCCAATCTTGGCTCAGATTCCTCCGGGAAAATTCTTCTTCTTCTTTTTTTTTAAAGATTTTTATTTATTTATTTGACAGAGAGAGACAGCCAGTGAGAGAGGGAACACAAGCAGGGGGAGTGGGAGAGGAAGAAGCAGGCTCCCAGCGGAGAAGCCTGATGTGGGGCTCGATCCCAGAAGGCTGGGATCACGCCCTGAGCTGAAGGCAGACGCTTAACGGCTGCACCACCCAGGCACCCCATCCGGGAAAACTTCTGATCCCAGAGACAAGACCAAGCCCCCATCATCGCTTTTACAGAACCCTAGAGTTCGCATCATATTATATACTTATAATCACGTATATTTGTGTGAACGTTTGTTAAAAGTCTATCTTCCCTGTGAAAACTCATTCCTATGTGTCTCTAGGACCTTGCACTGCATCTGGCCCCAGAGGGGATCCTCACACATTTGTTCAATCAATGAACAAACAATACTCTTCCTCATTACTTAACTGAAGAAATTCCATTTTATATCTTATCCATACGGTAGCTGTGATTTTCCTCCCATTGTGACTTTATCCTGATTATTTTTCAAATTTATTAACATATTTTGGTGATTCACTCAGTAAAAACTTATACAGTCATGCTGGCCTGTATCAGATGGTATAATACTGCAAATCTGACAGGTCAGATTCAGCCAGTTCAATTAGTCCCTAGTAGTGTGCTATGTATTTTCTGCATAAAAATATTTTCTTCTAATATACCACATTAAATCCTGGTATGACTGGCCTGAAATCACCTTTGTAAATATAACTATGCACATAATTTATAATTAATTAGTAACAGGCCAATTTGAGGGGTAATAAATTCCACAGAAACCTAAAAATTCCTTTTTGGTTAAATGACCTTGTATTAGTCAGTCCAAGTGAGTCTGTCCTTGGGATGATATCGTAGGAAAAACACTGGCAAGGTCCCTTGGGGCCTGGTCACACCTTGCCAGGACAGACAGTCTCCAACTTCCAATTTGTCACTGCCAATCCCATTGAGTAAGCCTCCCAGATCATCAACCAACCAGGAACAGCAAGACTCAGTAAAGTTTTGTTTGGAGGCCTAAGCTAACCTAGCGGACTCCTGTCCAAGGCATAGACTGCTTGTCACCATAGGCCCTTGTCACCACTGGGATTTTAGCCTCATATGCTGGGGACTTGCAGGATGGATAATGCCTCTTGTCCTTTGTCAACCGTGAACCTAAACACAAACTTCTCTGGCATCTATTTTGTATTCCCAGTGTCGCATTTTATGCCATACCATAAACCAGTACAACAGAGTGGTTAAGAACCTGGACTTTGGAATCAGAACACCTGGGCCCTGAAACCAGCTCTGCTGCTCACTAGCTGTGTGAGACCAGGCAAATGACTTAACAGCTCTAAATGTGTTTCCTCCTCTTCGGAATGGGATGATAAGAGTATCTTCTGCCTTACTGAGTTACTGAGGATTAAATGAGATAATACATGACTTTTACAACAGTGCCTGACACGGAGTAAGAATTCACTACAATTTTGTATTACTGTTATTTCTTACCAAAACCCTTCCCATTACTGACTTTCTTCATAACCCTTTCTGTGCCTTCTGAATCCTTCCTTCTATTGTAAATAAATTCTCCTAAACCATAACCAGTTCTGAGAAGTCCTCTCTACTAATTTTGTGGTTGCTATAACAGACCTGGCTCTGTGCTGGACAAATAGCTTCAGTTATAGCTATCCAGTGGAAGACCTTTAAGCTTCCATATCACAGGGATCAGAACGACACATGGCAGAACTTCCCATGATCACTCTAGGCCACTATGCATCTACTGTTAGAGGAGACACTTCCCTTCCCCCATGTCTGCTTAGGACCACATCAACATCACATTTTACCTCCCTTCACGTTTCTGAGACTCTGAGATCACAGTCACTCACAAAACCAGAGATGGCATTCCCAGTACTTGCTGGTCCCATCTCTATCCCATCCCAGGGAACTGCTTAAATCCACAGACCTTGTTGTCTATAGCAGCCACAACCCAATGCCACAACCATAGGGACTGAGCAGGACTAACTTAAAATCTGTCCAAAGCTTGAGAAGACCAGGTACTCCAGTCAGATTCTCAGATTTCTCAGAAAAAGACCATCAACAGGGGGAACTGAAGCTAAAAGGCACAAAGTGGAAGAAGGTTGTGTGTATTTCCAAATTATGGAGAAGCAGAAAGTATGAGGAAAACAATGACAATTAAGCAGAAATTATGAGGAAGAAAGAATACAGAGCAGAGCTGGTAATGAGAAAAGTAGACCCACAGAGAAGAAATCACAAAGAACATTATGAACTGCAAAGTCAGTTGCCAACTTCTCTCTAATACCAGTGAACCACCAGCTCCTCTAAGGGTAGGATAAGCAAGCCTATTCCCTGCAAACCTAAGAACCCTCATTGGAGCATGACTCCTCATCCTGTGAAGACTGGCACTGGTTCACAGTCCTGTCCATCCTATCACTGCCACCATCACGGTAACTTTCAAGTTAAGCAGGTAGCCACTGATTCCTGCCTCTGATGCCTGTCACGGATACTCTCCTAGTATCTCCCCCCACAAACCACAAGCCCTATGGGAGTGAAGCCACAATGGCTGCACCAACTGATGCTACCCCGCCGGGTTATGGCCCCCACGCTCTAGCCCACCCCTTGCTATTCCCTGAAGTGGCTGTCCTAGACTTCCCACTTTCCTCAAAGTGCCCCCAATACCCCTTTCTCAGCAGACTCCCTTGAGAAATTGAGGCTATTGGGATCTTTTAATACCTTGCCCCCTGTTATCTATGGCTATAACAATATTCCAAAATTAAAGGCAGTATCACAGATACTTGACCCTTCCTTCCCTCCATTTCTCCTATTCCTCATTTTCTTTAGTTGTTGACATAGGCTGCTTATCAGTGATCTCCCTCCTATTTTCCAAACAGCTTAGTATCAACACACTATTGTCTGAATTAACTTTCGGTTTCCACTGAGCTGTTTCAGTGCTACATTGGGAAATACTTGGTCTGCAGCCCTCCCCCACACCCCTCTCAAACCCTACATATTGCCAGGCTGCAGTCATGGCAGAACAGGGACATTTTTATTAACATGAAATTAAAAACCACATCTATGAGAGTTTTGTCTAATCTTCTGGGCTTTAGCAATACTTTTTATATTTGATATTATTTTTACAGGCATATGGACTGAGGCAGAAGTTAAAAACAGAGCTGCCAAGATTAAGTCACTATTAAGTCCCGCAGCATGTATTTCAAAAAGGGAAGAATACACAGTAGCCTAATTAAACCCTACCTTGGTTAATGACAGCTATTCATTTCAAGCTTCCTTCTGAAACCTCAATCCAACAAATATTCTTCACCCCCTGTCCTATGATGGATGCATCATGTTTCCTCACATCACCCTAAAGAGGACACAGTGCAATCTCTATCATATAGTTTATAAACTTTCAGTCCTTTAGGGTAACGTATATAGAAGGAAATTGTTACAGATATATAAAATAATGCCCGTTAAAAGTCTAGATTGGAAATATGGTATTTTTAGAGATTTAAAACACCCTGATCAAATCCTTTTCATCAGCTTCTATATTATATTATCCAAACTTTCAAATTTGGGGCTTTTTAAAATGATTGCCTGAGTATGGGATGGACTGAAAGTAAGAAAAATTTTTATTTTCTGAAAGGAAACATAATCAGAGGAGGATTAAAAGGACAGTATAAGCTTTCCAAAAAAAGGAATTTTGTATACCTGAAAAGTTTTTAAAGGTCTTTATAACAGTATACTAAAATCAAAGGCAATATCACAGGTCTTTCAACTAAATACTAAGCTAAATATTACAAAGCCAAGTCTCTTACTGGGTTCACTTTTTTATTAGGCAAAGTAACCAATACTCCACCACAACAGTTAACCAAAAGAAATTTNAAAGGAAACATAATCAGAGGAGGATTAAAAGGACAGTATAAGCTTTCCAAAAAAAGGAATTTTGTATACCTGAAAAGTTTTTAAAGGTCTTTATAACAGTATACTAAAATCAAAGGCAATATCACAGGTCTTTCAACTAAATACTAAGCTAAATATTACAAAGCCAAGTCTCTTACTGGGTTCACTTTTTTATTAGGCAAAGTAACCAATACTTCACCACAACAGTTAACCAAAAGAAATTTTGATTTTTAAAAAGTTAATGAAGCTTATAAATAACTGCAAAACATACCCATACACGTGTGTGTGTGTGTGTGCGTGTAATCTTAACATTATTTTTTTAATTCTCAATGGGACACTTCTTCTAAGTTAAAAATGCCAATATATGGATATATCTTTCCCCACTGGGAAATGGCTACTTTTGGTTCTGATAAAGTAATGCTAAATCTTATGCAAAAGTTCTGTACTAAACCTGCCAACTTCTTATTTCCACATGGGTGGCGCTCTAGGCTGAATTTGCTGTTCTCTTTCCTGCAATTTGTGCCAAGTCACAGCTCCTCAGAACAAACCTTTACCTTCATACAGCTCAGTGCCCAAATTTTCAGGTGAGGGAGTGGCAGGTACATAATTTTGAGTGTGGGTGTGAAGAGAGAAATGTCTGTAGTTGCCATTGACTAAAAAAAATAAAAAATTAAAAATAAATACCTGCAATCCACTAAAAGATGGAACAAAATAGACTCCTTCAGAATCTTCTAAACTTTTGGCCATTTTTTCAGTCTCAGCAGCATCTGTGAAAAGGTCTACAAAAACAAAAACAAATAATTTAAAAACCCCTAAAACAAAACAGAAGGGCTGGGGAGGGACAAACAGGTTTATGTTATATGACCAGTGTTTACCTGCACTCACATTTATTACCAGTACAGTATGAAAGGGTCACCACAAAGGCCAATCTGCTCTAGTNCAAATAATTTAAAAACCCCTAAAACAAAACAGAAGGGCTGGGGAGGGACAAACAGGTTTATGTTATATGACCAGTGTTTACCTGCACTCACATTTATTACCAGTACAGTATGAAAGGGTCACCACAAAGGCCAATCTGCTCTAGTACTATTTGGGCTCCCACACTGCTCAGGTTTAGGGGCCCGTGGAAGGTCTTAGATGGGCTCTGTATGCAGCATATCTTATTTCTTCTTTTAAAAATATTTGGGCTGTTTACAGGGCACCTGGGTGGCTCAGTTGGTTGAGCGTCTGACTCTTGATTTCAGCTCAGGTCATGATCTCAGGGTCGTGGGATCAAGCCCCACATTGGGCTCCACGCTCAGTGTGGATCTGCTTAAAATTCTCTCTCCCTCTCCCTCCACAACCCGTCCCCCTGCCACCGCATGCATGCTCTATGTCTCTATCTCTTTCTCAAATAAATAGATAAATCTTCAAAAATAAATAAAGGTATTTGGACTGTTTAAAAATAAATTCTCTGTGTGTTTTGGCATTAAAATAAATTATCCTCCTGAAGATAATCTGATGAAAAGAACCTCTCTACTGAATCCACTGAGAAACTACTCCAACTAATGAGTTCAATAAGGGGCCACCAATAAGTAGATAATACTAAAAGCCAAATTTTAAGAAACAAACAAAAAATCAAGATCTAATTAATTTAGTACACTATTTTTACTGGAGTATATAACATACTTAGAGAAAACTGCACAAATCCCAAGTGTATAATGGGGATGACTTTTCACAGTGTGAATACACCAGGTAACCAATACCCAGATCAAGATACAAACTTNAACAAAAAATCAAGATCTAATTAATTTAGTACACTATTTTTACTGGAGTATATAACATACTTAGAGAAAACTGCACAAATCCCAAGTGTATAATGGGGATGACTTTTCACAGTGTGAATACACCCAGGTAACCAATACCCAGATCAAGACACAAACTCTCGTTTAACATAATGCTTGTGAAATTCACTCATGTTGTTACAAACAGTTGCACTTCATTCTTAGCCATGTATAATAGTCTACTGTGTGACTACACACAATTCATTAAGCTGTTCCATAGCTCATATGCATTTGGTTAGTTTCTAGTTTCTGGCTAATATAAATAGGCCACTTTGAACACTCATAGGCATTCTTCTTCGTGAACATATGTACATGTTTCTGTTTGCTATATACCAAGGGATGGAACTGGTCCCAAGGTCTACGCATTTTGTACTAGCTTTAGAAGATACTGCCAAAACATTTTCCAAAGTGGTTATACCAAATTAAGGCTCCTGACAACAGTATGAAAATTCCAGTTATGCCATATTCTTGCCAATAACTGATACTATGTTTTTCATTTTAGCTATTTTGGAGGTATTGCATGACAGTTTGATTTTGTTTTCTCTATTAACTAATGAAGTTGAAATCCTTTTCATTGACCATTTGGATATCCTTGTTTGTGAAGTAACTCCTGAATAAGCATGTAGGACAGACAGCACAGATCAGATGATAAAGCTCAAGAATCAGTCATAATAAAAATTGATGGCTTTTTACAGCCTTAAGTAAATTGGTTTAATTTTAATTTTATGTTTTGTTATATTCTTATAATGAAAAATTAGTTAAAAACAAGAAATTTCAGGAACACCTATGTTAAAACTCAAGATAATAAGGATCGTTCAATAATAACTACAAATTTTATCCAAAATGAATTCTCAGATCCATTAGTCACATTTGTTTGGTCAAAATGTTCATATAACACATCAAAATATCTCTAGTACTTCAAAAACTAGTATTAAAAAAATAACATTGGTTTTCGGGGCACCTGGGTGGCTCAGCTGGTTAAGCGTCAAACTCTTGGTTATGATCTCAAGGTTGTGAGATGGAGCCCTGCAACAGGTTCTGGGCTCCATGCTCAGTACAGAGTCTGCTTGAGATTCTCTCACTCTCCTTCTGTTTCTCCCCCCACTTGCATGTTCTTTTTCTCTCTCAAATAAATCTTTAAAAAAATAAATAAAAATAACACTGGTTTTGGAATCTATGTTTTAAAAAATCATGCCCAAATGTCTACATTTTTTAAATTGAAATTTGGAAAACATACAAGATGGCTGGTTTGAGGAAAGTTTTCGGCAACAGGTGAAGAAATGGGGGGGTAAGGAATTTAGTTTATTTACATTCTTCACTGGTTGTTCCATACTTGCTTAAAGAATTTCTCTAGGGGCGCCTAGGTGGCTCAGCTGTTAATCATCTGCCTTCTGCTCGGGTCATGAATCCCAGAGTCCTGGGGTTGAGCACCGCTCGGTCGGGCTCCCTGCTCGGTGGGAAGCCTGCTTCTCCCTCTCACACTCTCCTTGCTTGTGTTCCCTCTCTCGCTGTCTCTGTCAAATAAATAAATAAAATCTAAAAAACAAAAAAAAAAAAAAGAATTTCTCTAAATAATCTTCCACTTAAACTGATCTCAAATGAGCTTATTGATAGAGAAAATCTTTGAGAGTAAGCTGATTTCACTCTCTCTCTCCCACTGAACAGCTAAGGATCTTGGATGGAATGTATGCAAAAGCTAGGACTCAGAAGAATAAGGCTGGTCAGGGAATTCTAAGTAACACCAAATCGGTGGTGAGTTTCCTGTTTTTATTTTCTCTGATTATCTCCTGGCCTAGACTCAGGGGTAGCCTAAAACCTGACACCTAGGTCTGTACACTGGGTGCAAATTTGAAGAGTTTCTAGAGAAGAACCCTTTTTCTAGTCTGAGGAGCAGGCCTCAGGAGTCTCTATAGGACAGAAAGTGAGATTACTCTGGATTTTGCTTTTTGGATATTTTTTCACTCTACCTGGACAAGAAGGAGAAAAGGCATTGAAGAGAGAGAAAACGGAACTTCATGGATCTGTGAGATAACAAGAAATGGCCTAACATTTCTGTGATTTAAATCCCAGAAGGAAAAGACAAAGAATGCAGTCCAGATAAACTATCTGAAGGAAAAAAATGACTGTAAACATCCCATAATGGTAAATCTATAGATTCAAGAAGTTCAGAACAATCCCAACTGGATAAACATAAAGAAAGTAATGCCCAGGCGTATCATAATAAAACTGAAAATTAAAACCTGAAGGCAAAGAAAAAGTCTTAAAAGCAACCAGATTATATATTGGGGAACAAACATTCAAATGACTGGAGGTTTCTCATGAAGGTCTGAAGGCAGTGGAACATCTTTTTAAGTACCAAAAGAAAAGAAACGTTAACCTAGAATTCTATTTTATTTATTTATTTGAAAGAGGGGGTAGGGGCAGAGGGAGAGGGAGGAGCAGACTCCCCGCTGAGCAGGGAGCCTGATGCGGGGCTCAATCCCAGGACCTGAGATCATGATGTGAGCTGAAAGCAGACGCTTAGCCAACTGAGCCACCTAGGCACCCCTCAACCTAGAATTCTATATCCCAGTAAAAATATCCCTCAGAAATAAAGACAGTCTCTGATGAAGGAGAATTAAGAGAGTTTGTTAACAAACATAGTATAAAAGATGTGTTAATCTATATGCAAAAAAACAAAAAAAGAACCTTGACCTAAACTTCACACCTTCTAAGAAAATTAATTCAAAACTGTTATACATCTAAATGTAAAACATAAACCATAAAACTTTTAGATGAAACCATGGGAGAAAAATCTGTGTGACTCTGGTTTGGCCAAGAGCTCTTAGATATGATACCCAAAGCATAATCCACAGAACAAAAAACTGATAAATTAAACTTTACCAATTTAAAAACTTTTACTCTGCAAAGGACACTGCTTAAAAAATGAAAACATATGCTACAATCTAGAAGAAAATATTTGCAAGTCATATATTCCAAAAAGGACCTATATTCAAAATCAAAAAAGAACTCTCAAAACTCAACTAAGAAAACCCAATAAAAACTGCACAAAAGATATGAAGATACTTCACCAAAGAAGATATATAGATGGCAAAAAAGCACATGAAAAGGTGTTTAATATCATTAACCATTAGAAAAATGCAAATTAAAAACAGAATAAGATACCATTACACACCCAGTATAATGGCTAGAACTAAAAACTAAACAAAAAACAAAAATTGACAATACCAAACACTGGAGCAACACAAACACACACACATTGTTGGTGAGAACATGAAATGGTATGGCCACTCTTAAAAACAGCCTGGCGGGTTTTTCTTTTTGTGTGTTTTACAAAGATAAACTCATACTTATTTATGAGTATGTATGTTTGTTTGTTTATTTATTTATTTAGAAGAGTTATATTTTGGGGTGGGAAATTCTGCTTTCCTTTACTGTTTTGTTTTTTTTTTTTAAGATTTATTTATTTGAGAGAGAGCACACATAGAGGGAGAGGGAGAAGACGACACTCCACTGAGCAGGCAGCCCAATGTGGGGCTTGATCCCAGGACCCTCGGATCATGACCTGAGCTGAAGGCAGATGCTTAACCAACTGAGCCACCCAGGTGCCCCATCAGTATATGTTTATATAACACATATAATATCGTGTTTATATGAGCCAGCAATCCCACTCTTAGGCATTTATCCTAGAAAAATGAAATCTGGGGTGACTGGGTGGCTCAGTCAGTTAGGCATCTGCCTTCGGCTCAGGTCATGGTCCCAGAGTCCCGGGATCAAGCCCTCCATTGGGCTCCCAGCTCAGTGGGGAGCCTGCTTCTCCTCTCTCTCTCAAATAAATAAATAAATAAATAAATCTTTAAAGATAAAAAAAGAAAAAGAAAAATTAAATCTAATGTTCATGCCAAAACCTGTTACATGAATGTTCATATAGTGGCTTTGTTTATAATCACCCAGAACTGTAAACAACAGCCCACATGTCCTTCAGTCGGATAATGAATGAACAAACTGTGATATATTCATAACACAGAAAACTGCTGAGTAATACAATGGAATGATCTGATACATACAAAAACATGGATGAATTTCAAAGGCATTATGTTGAGTAAAAGAAACCTTCTCAACTGGTTGTATGATTCCACTCATTCCAGTATCCATTTATATGATTCCATTTATATGGGAGCCATTTAAATGATACTGTGCAAAAGGTCAAAAGCTTCATGATACATAAGACTTCTATTCCAGCCCCCAACTTCCACAATTCATCCAACCAGGTCTTCACTGATGTAAAAGATGCAATGAGGAAAGAAGCTATGGAGAAACAATATCAAACATTTTTGGCAGAAATGAAAAATGGCAGGGTTCCTATAGAGAGGAATTTGGCAATGTCTAACAGAATTATAATGTATTTATCCTTTGACGTAGCAATCTCACTTCTGGGAATTTATTGTTAAGACATACCTCCAACAATATGAAAATCCATATCCACGATGTTATTCACTGCAGCCCTATTTGTATTTGCAAAATATTGGAAATTACTTAAGTGCCCCAGTACAGGAGATTGGCTGGCTAAACTGTGTACATACACATAGTGGAATACTGGGCAGCTGTGAAAAAAAGGAAGATCTCTGTGAACTGATGAGAAGTGATTCCCAGAATATACTTTTAAGTGAAGATGGCAAAGTACGAAAGAGCATACATAGCTTATCTTTTATGTAAGAAATTAGGGAATATAAGAAAACATGCATTATCCTAAATGTTTTTGCAAAAAGACATACGAAGGATATACCAAATACTAATGAAGTGATTACAAGATGTAGGGAGACAGGATGAAGGGACAGGTGAGAGAGTCAACTTTTCTGAGCATATCTTTTTTGATGTTGGGAATCAAACTAAAATTCCACATTAAAAATAAGTTGAAAATGTTTTTAAAAAGGATGCAGATAGGGGGAAAACTAAAACTGAATGATAACAGAAAACAAACAAGCCCAATCACAGAAAACAAACAAACCCAATCTATTTCAAATTAATAAAATCACTGAAGGGAGAAAAAGAACTAACTGAAGTAACTTGTGAATAGTGTACTTTGACCACACACCCTTGATATAAAGGAAAAAACCTGCACACAATCTTGAGCAAATACTGTTTGTTGTAGTGGGACGGGACTAGTAATTCTGAAGCTCTTTTGTGTATTTTAAGATTGAGTAAATGAATACATAATATTAATGGTGTCAGGAGTCAGGGTTCTCGATGTGGAAAATGGGATGTAAAGATATAGAACAGAAAAAGCCAAGCAAAGATGCTTAGGAGCTAAACTGAAATTGGAGGTATGATATAATTTCAAAAATTTTAAACACATCCTGGGGCACCTGGGTGGCTCAGTCAGTTAAGCGTTGGCTCTTGATTTTGGCTCTCGTCATGATCTCAGGGTCGTGAGATTTGAGCCCCATGCTGGGCTCCGAGCTCAGTGTGGAGTCTGCTTGTCCCTCTCTCTCTGCTCCTCCCCACCCCTCCCAAATCAATCAAATCTTAAAAAACATTTTTAACACATACACACGCACACTTCTAGCTCTGCTGAAATCTGCTGCTAATCACTGTTTTTATTTTTATTTATTTTTAATCTTACTATTATTTTTTAAAGTAGGCTCCACACCCAGTGTGGGGCTGGAACTCGTGACCCTGAGATCAAGAGTCACACACTCTACCAACTGAGCCAGCCAGGCACCGTGTCAATCATTATTTTTAAATACCATTTCCCACTCACAGGAATTAGGGCTCATTGGGAAAGTAGCTAATTCCAGGGTAGGAGGAGGAAAAACACAAGATGAGCTTAAAACATCTTGTGCCAGAAACTAAGAAAGTGCTAAGAAAAAAAAAAAATAGATAGATATGGACATTTAAAAGACACAGAAGACAGTTTGAAGAGATTTGCACTGGTTAAATCTGGGACAAACTGAACATGAAAATAAGAACTATAAAAATTATAACCTGTTGAATGAAATAAGAAACCATGAATTTATAGTGATAATAAGTAAATAAAAGGGGTGAAGGGAAAGCTCTTCGTTACACAACACAATGCTCACTAATTAACATGGAGGGGATAATAGAGTTAGCAAACACCATTTTGCAACCATCGAGTGAAGACTGATACAGGCAGGAATTATCAATGAATGCTAAATTTAGGGGATAGGAGAAGTTTGAGGGAAAATGGGATATCTGACTACTTTCAAAGTATCTCCCACATATTATCTATTACGAGAGAGAGAGGTGAAAACAGTAGAGAAACTGGAAAACATCTTATGCATGTGAACAAAATTTACCAGGACCAAAACAGGACTAATGGACACCCTGCACCTCCAAGTATATATCAAGAAGGATACAGTTATCATTTATGTATGGCTTCAGCCAAAACCACATGACACGGACCTACTCATAAGAACCCAAACTGAAGGATATTCTAGAAAATAACCGGCCTGTGTCTTTCAAAAATGTCAATGGCATGAAACACAAAGGTGAGGCAGTGCCACAAGATTAAAGGAAATTACACAATAAGCAACGACAGACTGGATCTTGTACTGGGGAAGAACTGCCATGAAGGATGTTACTGGGACATCTGATAAAATTGGGATATGGACTGTAAAGCTGGTAAAAGTATTATATCCAATGTTAACTTTTCTCAAGTTCATAACCATACTTTAGATAAGAGAATATTCTTGTTTTTAAGAAATACGCCATGAAATACTACAGGAAAAAGAGTATGATGAATGCAATCTGCTCTTAAAGACCACAGAAAATGATATAGCTAGCTATCTGTCCTGCAGTATCTAGGATAGATGGATGGATGGTACGTAGGTCAATAGAGCAATCATGGTAAAATGTTAAAAATTAGCAAACCTGGGGGGGCATCTGGCTGGCTCAGTCAGTAGGGTGTGAGACTTTTGGTCTTGGGGTTGTACACTAAAGCCTCACATTGGGTATAGAGATTAATTTAAAAAATAAAATAAAATCTTTAAAAAATAGCAAATCTGGGATAAAGGGTGTATTAAAGTTTTTGAGCCGTTTTTACAATTTTAAGTTTGAAACAAAATAAAAAGTTAAAACAGTTCTAATTTTCACCTCTTTATACATAGAGTACCAATTCTCAGGTATTTTTAAAAGAGATTTAATTTATCAATTTTACTTTTTATTATTTCTCAGTTATAATTTGTATGTCCTTATATGTTTTGGCTGGGAAGTTTATTATGCTTCTCTCCTTTTTCTTATTAATAAGCATTTACCATTTTCCTCTAAGTACTGTTTTTACAGAATTACAGACATTTTCTATATTTTTTGGAGACTATCAAATTATGTTTTGAAGTTTTCCTTGGCTCTATGCTACTTAAGAAAAGACATTTCATAATCCCCTCCTTACATCCAAACTGGAGGGGATTATGCTAAGTGAAATAAATCAAGCAGAANTCAAATTATGTTTTGAAGTTTTCCTTGGCTCTATGCTACTTAAGAAAAGACATTTCATAATCCCCTCCAGTTCCATCCAAACTGGAGGGGATTATGCTAAGTGAAATAAATCAAGCAGAAAAAGACAATTATCATATGGTTTCACTCATATGTGGAACATAAGGAATAGGGCAGAGGACCATAGAGGAAGGGAGGGAAGTCTGAAGGGGAAGAACTCAGAGAGGGAGATAAACCACGAGAGACTCAGGACTCTGGAAAACAAACTGAGGGTTTCAGAAGGGAGGGAGTGGGGGAATGGGGTAGCCGGGTGATGGGTATAAAGGAGGGCAAATGTTGTGATGAGCACTGGGTGTTATACGCAACTAATGAATCGTTGAACATTACATGAAAAACTAATGGTGTACTATACGTGGGCTAACTGAACATAATAATAATAAAAAAAGAANAACTCAGAGAGGGAGATAAACCACGAGAGACTCAGGACTCTGGAAAACAAACTGAGGGTTTCAGAAGGGAGGGAGTGGGGGAATGGGGTAGCCGGGTGATGGGTATAAAGGAGGGCAAATGTTGTGATGAGCACTGGGTGTTATACGCAACTAATGAATCGTTGAACATTACATAAAAAACTAATGGTGTACTATACGTGGGCTAACTGAACATAATAATAATAAAAAAAGAATTAGGGAAATGGACCTCCAAAGTCATGGTGTCAGCCCCTAGCCATACAACCAGGGGACCAGGAGTCATACACATTATGTAAAAAATGTTTCTCCTGAGATTATTCTACGGAAGCTAGCCATGGGAAACAATTATTCTCTTTAATGAGACAAAACTTTACATAGACTCCATATAGAGGCAACAGAACACAGGAGGAAAGAACTACAATAAAATATTCATATAGACCTGGACTTGAAACCTAGCTTTACCTTTCACTAGCTGTGTGACCTTAGACAAGCTACTTAACTTCTCTAGGTCTCAATAACCTCATTGTGAAACAGGAAATAAAAAGACTACTCAATTCACAGATCTTATTTGAGGATTAAAAAGCATAGTGCTTACAGCAAAGAAACAACCTAAGTATCTGTCAACAGATAAGTGGATAAAGAATATGTATTATGATATATAATATATAATGGAATATTATTATTCAGCCATGAGAAAGAAGAAAATCCTGTCACTGTGACAATATGAACGAACCTTGAAACAAGTCATAAAGAGAAGGACAAATACTATATGATCTCAATTATACGTGGAATATAAAAAAGCCAGACTCACAGAACCAGACAGTAGAGTGGTGCTTACCTGGGGCTGGGGTGTGGGGGACGTGGGGAGAGGTTGGTCAAAGGGTACAAACTTCCAATTACAAGATGATTAAGGTCTGAGGATCTAATATACAGTATGGCGATTATAGTTAATAATACTGTATCATATACTTGAAAGTTGCTAAGAGGGTTGCTAAATGTTCTCAAAACAAAAAAGAAACAGTAATCATGTGACGTGATGAAGCTATTAGCTGATGCTATGGTGATAACTGTTTTGGAATATATGTGTATCAAGTCTAAGTGTTGCATACCTTAAACTTACACAGTGTTACGTGTGAATTATATCTCAATAAAGCTGTGGGATGAAGGAAACAAAAAAAGAAAGAAAGAAAAGAAAACACACTTCAAATTTCCATGCGGTGAAGTACCATTTAAATACTGTTTTTGCTATTTATTTCTAACCATATTACATAATAGCCTGAGATGTTCCACTCCATTTCTTTTCAAAATATGACACTGAGAAAAGGATTTGTGTATGTGTGTGTGTGTGTGTCTGTGTGTGTGTTTAGAAAAGGATTTCGGTGACCTTGAAATGAAAACATAAATGAACAGAAAGAAGAATGAAGAACAAAAAAAAATGTACACTCTTTTGTCTATTCTTGACCAGCACTTTAACCCGTAAGTTATGTAGCATGGAATTAAAATCACTTATGGGAAGAAGAAGAAAAAAAGAAAAGAATACCATTTTGAAACTTTTAACAGAAACATTACTTTCTTTCCCTTTTTTTAGGTGGGGAAGGGGCAAAGGGAGAGAGGCAGATTCTTAAGCAGCCTCCACGCCCAGCATGGAGGCCAATATGGGGCTCCAAGCAGGGATTGATCTCACAATTACCTGAACAGAAATCAAGAGTCAGATACTTAACCAACTGAGCCACCCAGGCATCCCACATTACCTTCTTTTATAGAACAACCATACATTACACATAAAATATTTAAACCTAGCTTAATTAGGGGCTCTTTTTAGGGGCGCCTGGGTGGCACAGCGGTTAAGCGTCTGCCTTCGGCTCAGGGCGTGATCCCGGCGTTGTGGGATCGAGCCCCACATCAGGCTCCTCTGCTATGAGCCTGCTTCTTCCTCTCCCCCTCCCCCTGCTTGTGTTCCCTCTCTCGCTGGCTGTCTCTATCTCTGTCAAATAAATAAATAAAATCTTAAAAAAAAAAAAAAAGGGGCTCTTTTTAGTGTTAAGATAATTTCAATCTCTTAAAGAGGTATTCAAAACTATGTTCTTAACGTACAAAAATGAAGATTTTACATTACAGTAAGAAATCTTTTATCAGTTTGGTATAAGAACAGTTCAAATAAAATAGAACAAAGTCCGGGCTGCTACCAGGAAAAAAAAAACAACTTTTATTTTTTTTAAACACCATATTTATACACTTTGCTTTCTCCATGTGGAGATCTTTGATCTATTTCTTTTTGGCTGGAGTATCTCCTTGGGTAATTTCCTCAGAAAATACATACTGCACAGCCAGGAAATGTCCCTTTTCCACTTAATATGAACGATAGCTTAGCCAGGCACCAGAATATTGGCTCATTGTTCTTTTTTCTCCATAATATGTACATGTTGTTCCACTTTCCAAATTTTACAACTACCTTCCATGCCAGTGTATTTTTTTCTCTCTACATAAACTGTTCTTCCTATCTTGAAGCTTTTCTTTATTCTTGGGAATCAGGTAATTCATACACATATGACTGTCTTAGTTTGTATCTTTTTTTTTTTTTTTAACTTAGTAAGCTATTTCAGTCTGAAAACTAGGGTCTTTCTTCTGCTCACGGAAATTTATTTTCAATTTATTTGCTTCAATTTTTACATTTTTGTAACCCCATTTCCATAACAACATTTTTATATGCCAAAAGAGACTACTATTCATGTATTTTTTTATCTCTTTCCTCTGTATCTCTTACCTCTTAATTTTATCTTCTTTTTCTCTCTTTTTTGACTTTAAATTCTTTCTGATTCCTATTTGGATTTTTAGCACTATTTTATGTTGGTTTGTTTTGTTTTGTTTTTTGTTTTTACATTTTATATCTCATGGTTTTTGTTCTTCAAAACTCTTTATGTTTTCCAAACATTTCTTTGTAATATTTTCTTTCGCCTCTTTAAGTTTGACTTTTGTTGGTACGCTTTTTTTTTTTTTAAGATTTTATTTATTATTTATTTGACAGAGAGAGACAGCCAGCGAGAGAGGGAACACAAGCAGGGGGAGTGCGAGAGGAAGAAGCAGGCTCCCAGTGGAGAAGCCTGATGTGGGGCTCGATCCCAGGACCCTGGGATCACGCCCTGAGCCGAAGGCAGACGCTTAACGACTGTGCCACACAGGCGCCCCTGTTGGTACGCTTTTGATCTTCTGTTTCTTCCATTCCATCTGCCTTTGTAGGAGCTATCTATTGAGGCTGTTCACCCCTTCAGGGTGCTGTATGTTCTTACATTGTGCTGTCTTTGAGGTCAGGCTTATGGGGTTGTCAGGCCATGAGAGGTACGGGAGTGAACCCGGTTTCACAGAACTGGCTCTTCGGTTTCTGGAGATACGAAAAAGATTAGACCTCCCTCCTCAGGCTGGAAGAGGAGCAGTTCAGACCAAACTGTACCGATGTCCACTGCTGGCAAGCTTTCCCAGGGACTGGCCAGCTTTCTTCTCCACATGCTATGGGGATTCTCCCCTGGATCAGCAGGCTGGATCCACAGAGAACATCCAGAGCCATCTTTTTTTAAAAGAGAGCAAGCGAGTGCAGTTGGGGGGGGGGGTATGACAGGCGAGGGGCAGAGGGAGAGAGAAAATCTTAAGCGGCAAGGAGCCCAATGCGGGGCTTGATCTTACAGCCCTGAGATCATGATCTAAACCAAAATAAATAATCGACACTAAACCAACTGAGCCACACAGGTGCCCCAAACATCCAGAGTGTCTTTAGCAGCCTCAAGTATTTTTACCAATAACATTCAGGTCATGTCCTCTACGGACCCTGGGTCTGCACCGTCTACTTGAGAATTCAAGGCTTCGTTCAGGCTGGGCTCCACGTTAGCTTCAGCAATAACCCAGACTTCTCTCCCCCAGCAGGAAGAGACAAGGCAGGACCATGAACTAAGATCCTGTTCACCAGCAGTAACATGTATCTGTTCACCGCCACCTAGAATTTGTTCATATATGAGAAAATGTTTATCTCATCCCTTCTAATGAGGAATACTTTATCTCTCTTGGGAAGATACCCAGAGAGGAATCAGTTTCCTTATTTCTAGTAAACAAGAGTCCTGGGTAATTTTAAATACATGGGGAAGTCTTATGGGGATTGTCTGGAGCAAGCAGATGTGACATGTAGCAATTATAAGTGATATTGCTAGAGAAAAAATGTCCCCTGACCTGTGTTACTGGAGGACAGCAGAGATGGCAACTGCGTCAACAGCAGAGATGAAGCAGGCCATTCTTTTAGTCCCTTAAATAGGTCATGCTTCTCCCTGCTCAGGGCCTCCTTCACCAGTCCTCCCGCCTTGGACTGTCCCCTAACTTAAAGTACCTCTCTCACCTACGCAACCACTCTTGTTTTTTTTTAAGCTTTATTTATTTGACAGAGAGACAGAAAGAGCAAGCAGGGGAAGGGGCAGAGTGGGAGAGTGTGGGGGGGTGGAGAGAGAGAGCATCTCCACCAGACAGAGCCTGACATGGGGCTTGATACCACAACCCTGGGATCAGGACTGACGCTTAACAGACTAAGCCATTTATTTATTTGAGAGAGACAGAAAGAGAAAGAGAGCACGCACACAGGCGCATGCAAGAGCTGGGGGAGAGGCAGAGAGGAGAAGGAGATCCCCACTGGGCAGTGAGCCCAATGTGGGACTCGATCCCAGGACCCCGGGATCATGACCTGAGCTGAACGCAGATGCTTAACCAACTGAGCCAACCAGGTGTCCTTGGATGTGTATTTCTTTGATTGTTGAATGTGAATAGCATTTTTTTAAAAGTCTATTTATCTTTTTTAGTAATCTCTACATCCAGCATGGGGCTTGAACTAACAACCCTGAGATCAAGAGTCACATGCTCTTCCAACTAAGTAGCCAGATGCCCCAAAAAGCATTTTTTAATAGTCACATTTGATTTATGATAGCTGTACTTCTGTCCTTTGTTCATTCTTTAGTCATCTTTTTTTTTTAAGATTTTATTTATTTGAGAGAGAGAGAGTGACAGAGAGAGAGCAGGAACAGAGCGAGGGGCAAAGGGAGAGGGAGAGGCAGACTCCCCAGTGAGCAAGGAGCCTGACGCAGGGCTCGATCCTAGGACCCCAGGATCATGACCCGAGCCAAAGGCAGATGCTTAACCAACTGAGCCACCCAGGTGCCCCAATTCTTTAGTCATCTTTATTAATTTTTACGATGCATGCCACCAATTGTTCTTGCCAACCTGTCTTTTAACTTTGCTTAGGCACCTCTCTCCTTACACATTCTAATAATTTATATAGTTAAATTTATTGCTTTTTTTTCTTTATGGTATCTGGCCTTAATGCTTAGCCTTTTACAATCCCTGTGTCATAAAAATAATATCCTATATTTTCTTCTAGCATAGTTCTTTTTATGTTTCATTTGAACAATCCATTCATTCCCTACTCATTGGCAGTCCTGTGGCATTCTTGAATTCTTTAAGTCTGGCCTGTGAAATCTGTTTAAAAGATGACTTACCTAATTCTTGAGCCCATCTTATGATAGTATCAGTGTCTCCTGCATTGCTTTCAGCTAAGCATACAACTTCTTGGCCAATCTTCCACCCAATTAGTGGATAAAAGCCTTAAAAACAAAGAAACGATATAAGTCAAATGTAATAAATAGATAATTCATTACAGAGACATCTACAATTTGATTAACAATTGGATTATCTTAAAAAATAGCAAAGTGGCTCTGAAGTCAGTGGTCTCACAAGTTTCTAATGTCTTAGCCTCAATCTCCTCAACTGTAAAATGGTCTGCCTCAGAGAGCTCCTGTGAGAATAAACTGAATTAATGCATAAAAAACTTGGTGCGTGCCTGGTATTTAATATGAACAATAAACATTAGCTTTTGGTAGCCACAGGCATATCCGTGTCTCTAGAAACATACAAACAGAACCAACTATGCTATTGTATTTATCTGTGAAGGTTCCCAAGTAGAAACAACCAAATGCAATGATGAAATTTTCTAGCTTCCATTTTCCCAATTAGGGGAAAAGGAAGAGCTTGAGGGGGGATGGAAGGTAAGAAAAAGATTTTA
Source organism: Ailuropoda melanoleuca (assembly GCF_002007445.2). Classification (NCBI taxonomy): domain Eukaryota; kingdom Metazoa; phylum Chordata; class Mammalia; order Carnivora; family Ursidae; genus Ailuropoda; species Ailuropoda melanoleuca. Next base: position 7,133,625 of record NC_048223.1, on the reverse strand, counting down.
AAACTATCTCTTAGTAACCATGTTAGGAGACCATAGCCCAGATTAAGAGCCCACAGGCCTCTTAGGGTGTAGTTTCACAATCTAAACTTCTTAGTTCACACATCCTACGATGTCTTCCATCTGGGAAACCAATTTCTTGGCAACAGTCATTAATATGCGTGGAACACTAGTTGAGAATTACCACCACCCCTAAAAAAAAAAAAAAAATCACAAAAAGAACTGCTAACACATAAGAGAAAATTTAGAGGCCTAAAAGATGTTTGAAATAAATACAACAGGTATTACAGGTTAAATATTTGATAAACTGACCAAAATACCCTAATCCTGAGTTTTTCAATAATAATATCTGTCTCATTTTTTATGCTTTTAAAGAAAAAAGGGAAATGGAAATTAACTGTCTTAAGAATAACAGCAAAAAATATGTGAGAGGGTACCCTTAATATAAAATGGGAAAACAGTGTCACAAAAGTTAAATATGAAAAGAAGTGTCAATAAAAAGGATAAATTCTATTTACCTCTAACAGTATGTTGAAGGTCATTTCCAGTATTAATATCCAAAAATGTCCCAGTTCCCATGGTTAGTTTCACATCTCCTGTGTGGAAGCAGCATTCTCCAAACATGGCTGATTGTTGATCAGCGACCTGCCAAAAATGTTGAAATGTAAGATGGCTGGACCTCAGCAGTGGCTCATTTCACTGTATCACACTGTCTCCTATATTGTATTCTCATGGGTCAACATCTTTCCTTTTTCCCTTTTCCTTTAATAAAAAAAAAAAAAAAAAAGAAGTCCTGGAAAGACGCAACTAATGAAGCATCAAACTTTACATCGGAATCTGGGGATGTACTGTATGGTGATTAACATAATATAATAAAATTAAATTAAATTAAAAAAAAAGGAGTTTTTAGTAGGCAGCCTACTTTTTATGACTTTTAAGTAACACAGGAAAAATCTGGGAAATAAAGGTCAGAATAAAAATTGTGCAGAAAAAAACAACTAAGATTTTTCAACTTCAAAGTGGTTTCATTCATTAGTCAAAATAACTGACCTCACAAATTTCCTCTTTTAAGAGTGATAGGTGTATGCTTAACGTAAATATAGGTCAAAACTACACATTTCCAACCATACATTTTTGTTAAAAGAAAAATTATAACATTTTGTTAAAATAATTAAATGTAAATTGTTAAGTAACAATGTTCAATAGAGTAAATTTTAAAGATCTAATTGGCTTTATTAATTGATGCATCCATTCTAGCAGAGGTGAGCTCCAAAGGGCTAAAGAAAAGGAAAGTTTTTTTTTTGCTTTTGTTTTTTTAAAGATTTTATTTATTTATTTGACAGAGAGAGAGAGACAGACAGCGAGAGAGGGAACACAAGCAGGGGGAGAGGGAGAGGAAGAAGCAGGCCTCCAGAGGAGAAGCCTGATGTGGGGCTCGATCCCAGAACGCCGGGATCACACCGAGCCGAAGGCAGACGCTCAACCACTGAGCCACCTAGGCGCCCCAAGAAAAGGAAAGTTTTTAAAAGTAGAAAATGACCAGAGAAAAAAGGAAACTATTAGCAAAGAATCCATTGTTTTAGGCAAGGTCACCCTCCCAAGGCGGATAGAAGGAGTCTATCATTAATTTCCTAATGCTGACCCAGAAATTCCCATGTTGACTGGTCAAGGGTTACATTTCTGGGGAGCTGGAACTATAGGTAAGTTAGCTATTAAGTCTTGGTTTGCTGGCTTGGAGCCACCATCTTAGGCCTGTAGTTTTTTTTGACAATTTCCTCCCTTTTGATCAGACTCTCAGTTTAACTGAGAGATGCAATCAAAATTTAAAGCATTAGCACCATTCTCCACCACCACTCCAGAGTTCTCACAGCTGTTATCAATCCTCTGTGTGGTATCCACAGATCATGATTTTTTTTTGCTTAATTTCTGTGATATTCACAGGTTAAAACTTCAGGTTCACAATTTTAAAGTCAGTTGTCCTCTTCATTCCTTTTCTGATGTACCCGTCTTAGGAAGATCACTTGCTTGGTGCTTGGCAGTTAACATGCATTTAAAGCTTTTGAGAGAATACAATGTACCAGGGAGATTATTATAACTATAAGCAGGATAATTCTGAGTATTTGGAGTGTACTTCAAAGCCATGGTCCCCAAGACCCAAAACAATTAAAATCAAATAAATCAAAGAAAGATCCCACTGAAGAAGTTACTCTCTTAAGCCAAGCAGCTTGCTCAGTGACCTTATATAACTGAGTTTCAGCTTCCTGAGAAATGTTAATCCAGATACAGCAGGTGGTGTTGGCTACAGCAGAGATTCTTCCTTGCTCAGCTAAAAGATAATCGAGGGCTGTCCTACTATCAAGAACAGCTTTGGCTAAAAAGTCTAAGGATGGTTGTTGGGCCTCTGTTCCTTTAGCAGCACATTCTGCAGTAATTTCAAGAATTGAGGAGAATTTCCTAATCAAAGGCTCATTTACACTTATCCCTAACGAGGGAAGTAGGGACCTGCCAAGAGGAGTGAATTCCTGAATCATGAAGGGCTCCCCGCAGGTCCTTTCTAACTCAACAATGTAACTTCAGGGGAGATGTCTTATTTTGCTTGTGAAAAGTTAAGGGCTCAGTCAGATTTTCTCTTAGCCTGAACTAGAAGGCTGTTCTAAATTCCAAAGACTACCCCCCTTAAGCAGTGGTCTGGGGAGAAAGAGATGGGGGCATTATCTTTCCAGGCTAATGCCAGAGTAAAAGAAAGGAGAAGGTGAAACAGTTTTACATTTAGTTAAAGTTTAAAGTCTTGATCCATCATCTTGGGCAGAAGCATTCCACCCTGACATCAGCTACTTCTCTTCCTCATCAATTTGATTTGGAGGTCGCCAGCATCTGTAGAGCACCTGGTTGGAGGTGAAGCCTTCACGAGCTGTGAAATGTGTCCCCAAGGCTCCATCCCTTCTAGTTTTGCAGCAGTGTCAGTGATCAGGAGCACTTGGCAAGACTCCTCTTCCAATGGGCTCGAGGGCCATCTTCCTCTGATAATGTTTCCAGAATACCTAATTCTTCGGGCTCAGTATACAAGCTTCTGATAGAATTCCAAGAAGTTTTCCAAGGTTTTCATTAAGGCTTATATAATTTGCCAAATGAAGTGGGTGCCTTGATCACTGGAGACTGTGGAAGGCATGCCCCAAATGGGAAACATGTTTTCTAATAGTTTCCTTGCTACTGAGAGGGCATCACAGTCTTGAGGCAGGGAAAGACTTCAACCCATCCACAAAACATACAAACAATAACAAGAACATATTGGTAACCCATAGTAAGTAGCAGTTGGCATGAAGTCCAGCTGCAGGTGTTCAAAGGGTCCAGGTCTGAGGCTCTGGAAACAAAATCGGTTTTTCCAGGATGACCTGACAAGTTAGAAATTGCTGGTAGATTATTTTTATAATATTATAAAGCCTCCCCACCGATGTTTATTCATAATTTTGGGTCATCTTGAATGCCCTATGGTGAGTGAAGGAATGTAAAAACTGAAAAATAGGGTTTACCAGGGAGCTGGGCAGAACTAAGCAAGCAGCCATCTTAGCTTTCCCATAGCCCCAACTATTGATTTAATTGACAGCCATTATTTACTTACCTTAATTTCTCTGATTCAGCAGCAGACTGTTGCCATGTTATAGGACATCAGGATGGCAAAAGTCTGGCGATGAGGGGCTTTTTTTTTTTTTTCCAGAAGCAGAATGGACTTTATGCACATGTGCCAAAATCTTACAACATAAAGAAGTCTTAGTAGTACTTTTTATTTGACAATGCTTCTGATGTAACTTAACATATCATATAAGCTTAAACAGTTTACCAAATCTTTGGTATGTTCCAGGTCAAAAAGACTTAAGCCAATGAAAAGTCCAAACAAACAAACTTCATCCTCTTAAAATAGAGAGAAAACCAAATTCTAATTTTGCGCCAGCTTAGTTTTGATATTAAAACTTATTCATTCCAATCTTCAGTCAGAGATTCCACAGAGTGCAGAACTCGTCGCAGGGCTTGATCTCACAACCCCAAGATCATGACCTGAGCTGAGATCAAGAGTCAGATGCCCAACTGACTGAGGAACCCAGGTGCCCCCTGCTGAGCTATTTTTTTTAAATTTATAACAGAGATAATATTACCGTATCTGACTTTAAGTGAACTAAGGCAGGATAATAGTTTTAATTTTAATGCTGATAACTCTAAAGACATGTCTACTTTAATATCCTTTAGAGATTTGTTTATTTTAGAGAGACAGAGAGTGCTCCCACAGGCAGGAGGGGCGGGGGGAGAGGGAGAGAGAATTTCAAGCAGACTCCACGCCGAGCATGGAGGCCAACGTGGGGCTCGATCCCACAACTCTGGGATCATCACCTGAGCTGAAACCAGAAGTTGGTCACTTAACCGACTGTGCCACCCAGGCACCCTAAAATATGTCTACTTTAATTAAATCAACAACCTTAAAGTAGCTTTCATATCAAATATTTACCCAGATTTCATGAACTTGAGAAAATATTTGGATTCGTTTCTTTCTGAGAGTTTTAGAATGTCTAATCCTTATCAGTGTTTGCCTTCAAACCAAGTAAACAGAGCTCTTTTNAGCAGGAGGGGCGGGGGGAGAGGGAGAGAGAATTTCAAGCAGACTCCACGCCGAGCATGGAGGCCAACGTGGGGCTCGATCCCACAACTCTGGGATCATCACCTGAGCTGAAACCAGAAGTTGGTCACTTAACCGACTGTGCCACCCAGGCACCCTAAAATATGTCTACTTTAATTAAATCAACAACCTTAAAGTAGCTTTCATATCAAATATTTACCCAGATTTCATGAACTTGAGAAAATATTTGGATTGGTTTCTTTCTGAGAGTTTTAGAATGTCTAATCCTTATCAGTGTTTGCCTTCAAACCAAGTAAACAGAGCTTTTCACAAATTAATTTTAGCAATACCATCCAGAGGTAGAAAAGTATCTCACATTTACTACATACACAGAGAGAGAGACAGATAGACAGGTACACACAAAGACCCTAGAGGTACTAATATTTGTGGAGAAGATTGTTAAGATTTGTACTTGTCGGGGCGCCTGGGTGGCACAGCGGTTAAGCGTCTGCCTTCAGCTCAGGGCGTGATCCCGGCGTTCTGGGATCGAGCCCCACGTCAGGCTCTTCCACTATGAGCCTGCTTCTTCCTCTCCCACTCCCCCTGCTTGTGTTCCCTCTCTCGCTGGCTGTCTCTATCTCTGTCAAATAAATAAATAAAAATCTTTATTAAAAAAATGAAAAGTGAATCCACTCTTGATCAAGAGAAGAAGGGTGATCAGGATCAAGGTAAGNGAGGAGCCTGATGTGGGGCTCGATCCCATAACGCCGGGATCACGCCGTGAGCCGAAGGCAGATGCTTAACCGCTGTGCCACCCAGGTGCCCCTATGTTTACATTTCTAAGACATGGTAAGATGTATAGCTTTAAGGGACAAGGAAAGAAGGCAAGTTCCTCCAAGAAGGACTCTGGTTTCCTAGAGCCAAAAATTTACAATCCATTTGAGATAAACGGGAAGTTTTGGGACTGGTGAAGAAATAGGTAAACTTTGAATTGCCTCTAGAGCTATATTTCTAGTTTTATGAAGATTGCAAGATAAGGACAATTGCTTTCAATTCCTCTAAGAACTGGATTGTAACTTAAATGACATTATAGGTTGATCCACCTATTCAACTCTATGGCTTCTTTTTCCCCTGGGGACATCGTTCNGATCCCATAACGCCGGGATCACGCCCTGAGCCGAAGGCAGACGCTTAACCGCTGTGCCACCCAGGTGCCCCTATGTTTACATTTCTAAGACATGGTAAGATGCATAANGATCCCATAACGCCGGGATCACGCCGTGAGCCGAAGGCAGATGCTTAACCGCTGTGCCACCCAGGTGCCCCTATGTTTACATTTCTAAGACATGGTAAGATGTATAGCTTTAAGGGACAAGGAAAGAAGGCAAGTTCCTCCAAGAAGGACTCTGGTTTCCTAGAGCCAAAAATTTACAATCCGTTTGAGATAAACAGGGGAACTCTGGGATTGGTGAAGAAATAGGTAAACTTTGAATTGCCTCTAGAGCTATATTTCTAGTTTTATGAAGATTGCAAGATAAGGACAATTGCTTTCAATTCCTCTAAGAACTGGATTGTAACTTAAATGACATTATAGGTTGATCCACCTATTCAACTCTATGGCTTCTTTTTCCCCTGGGGACATCATTCTAATTTTAAATATTTCTGGTGGTACTAAATAACACCCCATGGGTGTAAGAGGGGTCCCCAAAGAGGGTGCAAAGGATACGACCTTCCCAAGATCCAGAGTCACTTCAAATGAGGGCCAAAGAACCAAAACTTGCATGCCCCATGCGGGCAGAAAGCCAAACTCAGTTATGCAAAACTAGACAAAACAGAAGGCAATACGTATCTCTGGGAGAGAAAGGATCAATAGTCTATGGGTCTGGATTTGGAAAGGAAAGGGACAATGTGAAATTTTATTTTCCTCTCTAGACTGGGCACTACAGATGGAGATTTGGAAGGAACTGATTCTGGTAAGAATTTTCACCCTTTGCTGGCTTCTGCCAGTTTTTCCAGGATCCTCTCTGCAGGCTCTAGTATCTATCAGACTTTCCCCCTTGGCTGTTTAAGGGAATAACGTAGGAGTTTTACCTGAAAATCCCTCCATTTCGACAATTCTGGGAAGGGCCCATATGGGGGCCCTCCTAAGAAGGTAAATACAGGGGTGTATGTAAGACCATTAATGTGGTGAATTTTGTTTACATCTGCGTAGTCTTTTCAGAGTGGAAACACAATTTAGACAGAGGATTAGTAGAATGAGTACTCCAAGGAGGATAAAGCGGAGCAGCAGGAATTACGTCAGTCTTACAGTACTTTGTTTTGTGTACCTCTTCTCTCTTTAATTTTTCACTACCCTTTCGCAATGAGACTTTTAATGAAACAATGTGGGAATTCTGAAACCTTTTGGAGGTTTCTGCTTGCCAATTAAAACAGGTATCCCATTCTGTTTAATTTAGGAATCCTTGCTTTCAAGAGCACTTGTTAAATGATTTTATCTAATTGGAATGGCCCCAGTAAGAACCACTGTATTTCTAGGTTGTAATTCGCTTGAAGGCTGGAGCAGTTTGGTAGGATTCTAGGCACAAATGGAGTTAACCCATATTTCTGTCAGGCCATATCTAGCTACAAATGGGGTGCAACTCATTATTTCTGCCTGGCCTTATTTGGGGACTACCAACCTGACAGTTACTGAGCCAAGTTCCCCAGGACGCAAAACAAACTTAGTAAGATTCTGCCATCTTTGCGAGATATCTACAACTTCTAGGACTATAGTTGTTAGATAAAATAAGCAGCTGTGCTGGAAGGTAGTATGCTTGATTCTGTAGAATTTAAGGATTCCATTAGCTAAGGCTTTGGAGTGCTCAGAGCCAAACTAATACCTAAAAGGGTTGGGCCACTGGATTGGGGATCTTGCATGTTTTACAAAGTACCTCATTGTATAGAGGTTTTCTTGAGGTTGGTGGGTGAACTTGTATCAATCTAACCCATTCTGTGATCAACTTACTCTATTTTCTTGAGGTGGCAAGCACTCTAATAGCCTTCAAATGCTCACCCTGTGCCCACCAATTTTTCCAGTTTTTTGGTCTCTGAGATCCCTGTTAGCGATAGCCTTTATCCACACAAAACAAGACAAATATGTGCACCTTAATGTATAAGCAACAACCAAGAGATGTTACTGTGTCCCGGCCAAGAGAAGGCCCTGTGCTCACCACAAACAATTCTTGCAGAACCTTGCTGGGGTTTTCCAGCAATTCCAGGGGATTGTGGTCTGAAAGGCTAGGGATTTGGCTCTGGGCAGANAATTCTTGCAGAACCTTGCTGGGGTTTTCCAGCAATTCCAGGGGATTGTGGTCTGAAAGGCTAGGGATTTGGTTCTGGGNTGGGCAGACACTTTTCCCAGCTCAGTTGGACTCCAGGCAGAACTGCCAGCTCGGGGCATAACTATCTGGCAGCTCAGGCTCTAAAGGAAAACCAATTAGATTGGGGGAGCTTGAATGAACAAGAGCGGAGCTCAGAACCAAGAGGGAACTTGCCCACAGCCCTCAGGAACAGCGAGAAACACATGAATTTAAAGGGTTCATGGGGTACCACGGCCATGTTTCTCATTGTCCCCAGATGCTGCTGGAAATTCACTTTGGATCTTGTCGCTGCCTGCCACCAAATCTGTTAAATAACANAGGGTTCGTGGGGTACCACGCCCATGTTTCTCATTGTCCCCAGATGCTGCTGGAAATTCACTTTGGATCTTGTCGCTGCCTGCCACCAAATCTGTTGAATAACAAAAATTTAACCAAGTAAATTTTCTTCTCTCTCTTTTTTAAAGATTTTATTTATTTATTTTAAAGAGAATGACGGAGAGAGAGAGCACAAGCAGGGGGAGAGGCAGAGGGAGAGGGAGAACCAGGCTCCTTGCTGAGTAGGGAGCCCAATGCAGGACTCAATCCCAGGACCCTGAGATCAATCTCTACACCCAACATGAGGCTCAAACTTAAACAATCCCAAGATCAAGAGTTGCATGCTCCACCGACTGAGCCAGCCAGGCACCTTTCTTTTTAACAACGTATAGCAATATCTTAAGTACCAAAACTCATCTAAAGAACACTTTGTCATTAAACTTCGATTGTTCCAACCATACCTGTATCTGAACTTGAGCTCACCATTAAGTTGCATAAGATTGATACTCTCTAAATGACCAGGAATTTGTACCCTTGGGAATTAAATTCCCCTTCTCTCACCCAATTCCTTCACCTACTGTGGCAATCATCCATCTAGGGAAAGATGGTCTATAGTTCCTGTGTAAGCTACCACAGGAAATCAAAGTCAAGGTCGGCGTTTCCATAAAGCCCCTCAACCAGGTGGCAAATCCTTGACATTCTCTAAGTTTTAGATCTTTCATCCAGACAGAAGGAGTACAATCAAGAAAGAACCTCAAAAACCTGAAACACCTAATTTTTCACTCTTCCACAGTTTCTCTACTGGTATATGCTGTCTAAGGATTTTATAAAATATAAATACAACATTTTATTTACTTTAAATTGCCTTGCAGCTGGTTTGGTTATACTGTATCAAATATAAACTAAACAATGGCCCTATCCCTGTTTTTTGTCTCAGAGTATCAAATATAAACCACACATTACTCAAAATACAACATTTAAAAAAAATTAATAGTTTTCTGAAAAACAGTATCTATGGAAATCAGAAAAGATTAGAAAGTGCTTTCATGCCAGAAGACCGTCTCAGGGGTCCCCTTTCCAGATTACAGAAAATACTCCTGATTACATCCAGGGCACATTAACTTACAAAGAAAAAAATACTTTAATTTTATTCTTCAAGGGCCTCTAATAGTCTCTTAAATCTAATCCCCACTATTCATATATATTATTTAGTTTATACTGTACATGGAGGAACCCTCAAGTTTTCTACTTACCAAGGCCACTATCGGTATAGGCACACCAAATATCTCTTCATCCGCTGATCCAAAATTGTGGCTTCAAATAAAATTGATTAAAAAGTCAGTCATAGTTCTAGAAATATTAGTTCTAAAATTCAGCACATTGATTTTCACATAGACCAAAAAGTTATATAATGAACATACAAGCATCTCAAACAAATAATAAAATGCTTTCCCCACTAAGGCAAAATGAATTCAGGAACAATTTTGCTGGTTTCTATAGCTGATGTTCATTATTACCTCGTATCCCTCACAGGAGGCAGGATAGACAGTGGTATCGAAAGCAGGGAAGTAAGGAGCCTGCTCCAACACATCTGAGCATAAAAATATGTCATCAGAATCCAAGCTAAATTACATAAAAATTAGTGATTCAAAAGGAAAAAAAAAAAACAAAACCTTTACCTTAAAAGGGTCAAATAGTCCAGTTGTACTAGCATTTGAAAAATCCGTGGCAAATTCAGAACCTAAATTTGCATTGAAAATAATATTTTACCAAGCAGTATCAATCAACAACTACCCCTAGTTTATAATCTAGACCTTTGTCTGGCCTCAAATTCATTCCAAAATGTATATTTACAGTGCAAAGTCTCCAAAGCAATTGCCCACTTAATCTTTTAGAACTTTTATAGTTTACAAAAGCACTTTCATATACATTGTCGCATCATGATTCCCAGTTTATTTTGTTATTTCTTTTAAAGATTTATTTACTTGAAAGAGAGCACTTGAGTTGGGGCAGGAACAGAGGGAAAGAATCTCAAGCTGACTCCCCACGGAGCATAGACACTGACCCCAGGGTTCAATCTCATGACCCTAAGATCATGACCTGAGCCAAAACCAAGAATCAGAGCTTAACCGACTGCCACCCAGGCGCTCTGATCCCCAGTTTAAAGATAAGGAAAGGGGTTCAAAGATGCAATATGATTGCCTATAGTTACCCAGCTGCGAAGTGGCAACTTTGTTACCAAACCTGAGTCTTACCACTTTTGAAATTAAGACTGTTCCTCTCCGTCTTCTGTTTGAGGTCTCATCTACAATTTAAAAATCACCCTCCTCTTACAAATATAAAATTTATCTAGCTTTACTGTAACATGTAGTTACTAGGATATCAAGGAGCAGTAGGTTTGGGAAGGCAAAAGGGAAGGGAAAAAAAGTAACTTCCACTTTTTGTAGGTGAATCATTTCTATCAGTCAAATTTCAGTTACTTGCGTAGATCTGTCAGATCATCTTTACCTTTTGTGAGCTTATGTAACAACCAGGTGTCAATAGTCCCAAAGCAGCAATTATCTTCTTCAACTGCCTTTTGCACCTAGAAAACACATCACAAAGCTGACTCAAAAAGGCTAAATTATGCAGTGCATAATTAAGTGCTGATCAGTAAATACAATATAATCCCATTTTTTGGATAAGAATGAATATGTATATAAAAAAACTATTTTTAAAATATACCCCAAACAGTTCTAAGCAATTACTATAGGGTATAAAAGGCTTTAATTTACAAGAAACGTGTGACTTTTGTGATGAACAAAGTAAATATACATATTTTTAGTTTAGACATATAAATATGTCTAGATAAACAAAGTCTAAAACAGGGGATGGTATACTGATCACAGTTCAAATCCAACCCACTGCCTATTTCTGTATAGCAGGTTAAGAATGGTTTTTAAATTTTCTAATTGTTTTTTTAAAAAGAACACTTTGTGACATATGAAAAATATACGAAATTCAAGTTTGAAGGTCCATAGATAAAATTTTACTGGAACATAGCCATGCTCATCTGTTTCTGTGTTATTTATGGCTGTTTTCAAACTACAATGACACAGTAGTTGTGACAGAAACCTTATGGCCTTCCAAGTCTAAATTATGACTATCTGGCACGTTACAGAAAAAATCTGCTAATCCTTAGCATAAAGCATGCCAAAGGAAACAAAAGTATCACAACCTCTTTAAACTAGCTAACAGAGACGGTGAAATGACTGTTGAGTAATCATTATTTTTTTTAAATAGGCTCTACACCCAACACGGGGCGCAAACTCAAGACCCAAGATTAAGAGTCGCATGCTCTACCGACCGAGTCAGCCAGGCGCCCTGAGGTATTACTAACATAGTGAAAACAATGCCCTACATCACACTTCACCACCTCTCCAACTCTTATTTGTCCTTCAAGACTAGCAGTTCCTGGCTTTGCCCAAGCCAGCACTCTATGGAAATCTTCCACACAGCCCTTATCTCACATCATTACTTCCCTGTTAGACCCTAAGTTCTTAAAGAGCAGGAACTAAATTTTTAAGTCCAATACCTAGGAGGGTTCCTGGCATATAGCAAATGCTTAAAACATGTCTCCTAAATAAATGAGATAAAAAGAATAGCAAATGAATACATTTAAGGATGAATTATATTTCAACAGTAGAAAGGATCAATAAAATGAAAACACAGGACATAAGCTCCAAAAAAGAAGTCATTTGTACANTCAAGACTAGCAGTTCCTGGCTTTGCCCAAGCCAGCACTCTATGGAAATCTTCCACACAGCCCTTATCTCACATCATTACTTCCCTGTTAGACCCTAAGTTCTTAAAGAGCAGGAACTAAATTTTTAAGTCCAATACCTAGGAGGGTTCCTGGCATATAGCAAATGCTTAAAACATGTCTCCTAAATAAATGAGATAAAAAGAATAGCAAATGAATACATTTAAGGATGAATTATATTTCAACAGTAGAAAGGATCAATAAAATGAAAACACAGGACATAAGCTCCAAAAAAGAAGTCATTTGTACATTATTTATAACAAATATTTGAAGATTCTATTCAAGTTTTATACCACTTAAGTATGGAGTGCTTAAAGTAATGTTACTTTATTTCAAATTCTTTTTAAATTTAGAAATTGTGATTCTAAAATTTGTTCAGATTAGAGAAAGATTAATCTGTATTTCAGTAAGCAGCAACAATGCCTGACAAGTAGTAAATTCGTCTGTTCATTCAACAAACATTTGAGACCCAGGTCCTCTGATAGGTAGTAGGTCCATATGAGGCTCCAAAGACATAGAGTATTAGGGCTTCCCAAGGTAGAAGGATCAAGGTCAATCCTCCTTGCTTTGGGTTAAGACTCCAAATGGCCCTACCCTATAAGTAAGGGTAAACTAGAAAGACAGGCTCTCATAGGAAATACAACTCAGTTTTGAAACACCTCAATCATTAAACTGGATTGAGGTAATCCTGGTACCTAAAAGAACGGAAGAAACAAACATAAATCCTATCCAAAGCAAGATATTGCTATGTTAAGCCTCTCGTAACTTCTACGCATAATTTTGCAAACACAATGTCTAGTTGATACACATACACATGCATACAAATAAGTAACCAAGTCACTGAACTCATCAAGTTGTATATATTAAATATGTTCAGCTTTTTTTATGTTAATCATACATCCATAAAGTAGTTTAAATTTAAAAGAAATTAAATAATCAGGCATCTGAGGAAATAAGAGAACATAGAAAAAAAAAGAGAGAGAGAGAGAAAGACAGAGTCCATGAGGCTACAGATCTTAGAATTAATAGTCATGGACTATATCCTAGAAGTCCTTGTCATTGCTTAAAAAGAAATGGAAAGAAAAGTCATATTTCTACATCATATTGTTATGTTAGGGAATTACAAATTAAATCAATGAGATACTCTTTCACACCTATTAGAATGGCTAAAATCTAAAACCCTGATATCAAACATTAGCAAGGATGTGAAGCAACTGGAACTCCCATTCATTGTTGGTAGGAATGTAAAATGGTATAGTCACTTTGGAAGACAGTCTGGCATTTTCTTACAAAGCTAACCACAGTCTTATCATCTGATTCAGCAACTGCACACCTAGGTTATTTACCCAAATGAGATGAAATTTATGTTCATACAAAAACCTGTACACAAATGTTTATAGCAACTTTATTTGTAAGTGCCAAAAATTAGAAGCAACAATATGTCCTCCAACAAGTGACTAGATAAACAAACTGAAACACATCTACACAATGAAATACTAATCAGTGATAAAAAGAAATACATTACCAAGCCACAAAAAGACATGGAAAAACCATTGTTTTGTTGACTTTTTCAACTGTTTTTTCCATTCTCTATTTCATTAATTTTCACACTAATCTTTACATTTCTTCCTTTCTGCTACTGTGTGTTCAGTTTGCTACCTTTTACCAGTGTCTTAAGTTAGCATGTTAGATGTTTTGTTAATATAATATCTATATGTAATATAGTCTGCCTATAAATTTCTATCTAAACACTGATCTTGTTGCAACACATGATTTGGTATATTGTGTTTTCTTTTCCATTCATCTCTAAGTATTTTCTAATTTCTCTTAGGATTTCTTCTACCCACTGGTTATTTAAAAGTACAGTTTGATTTCCATATATTTTTGAACTTCCCAAATTTCTTTCTGCTAATTCTTTTTTTTTTTTTTACTTTTAAGGATTTTATTTTTAAGTAATCTCTACACCCAATGTGGGGCTTAAACTCACAACCCTGAGATTAAGAGTTATATGCTCTACTGACTGAGCCAATCAGGAACCCCATCTTTCTGTTAACTATTTTTAATTTCATTCTTTTTTTATTAGAGAAATACTTTGTATGATTTCAGTCCTTTTAAATTTAGTGAGGCTTATATTGCGGTGTAGCACGTGATATATCCTGGAGAAGGTTCCATGTGTGCTTAAGAATGTATATTCTGGGGGCACCTGGGTGGCTCAGTCAGTTAAGTGTCTGCCTTTGACCCAGGTCAGGGTCCTAGGATTGAGCCCCTCATCACATCAGGGTCCCTGCTCAGCAGGGAGACTGCTTCTCCCTCTCCCCCCTCTCGTGCTCTCTCTCTCTCAAATAAATAAAATCTTAAAAAACGAATTAAGTGTTTTGCCTGTAGACAGCATATAGTTGAATCTTCTTTTTTTATTATCCAACCTAAAATGACAATGAGGGGCACCTGGGTGGCTCAGTTGGTTAAGGAACTGCCTTCGGTGCATCAGGCTCCCTGCTCAGCAGGGAGTCTGCTTTTCCCCTCTGACCTTCCCCTCCTCATGCTCTCTCTCTCTCTCTCAAATAAATAACATATCTTTAAAAAAATAAAATCACAATGAGAGATCACTATTTAACTACCAAAATAGGTAAAATTAAAAAAAAAACCTGGTAATTCCAATTATGATGGTACATGAAATATGAAGTCCTCTCATTGACTGATGGTGGGTATGTAAATTATCAAAAACTGTGGGAAATTTTTTGACATTATCCACAAAAAGTGAAGATACACATTCATGCTCTCCATTCCCATAGATAGATACAGCAGAAATGCCTTTATATGGACCCCATAAGACAGCATTATTCATAATAGCCCCAAACTAGAAATAATTCAAATGCACATGAACAGAATGGATAAATGGATAATGATAAAATCATATACTGAATACTAAATAATAATGAAAATGTAAGAAAATTAATTGACACATTTATACAAAATTCAAAAAAATTCAGGTAAAACTAAAAAGTACAGTGTTGAGGAAAAAAACACATAAGTAAAAAAGTAAAAGTGGAAAGAAAATGTGATACACAATATCACAATGTTCTACTTCTTGATTCAAGTAGTGTTACACAGATGTTTGCTCCACAATCACTGAGTGGTACATTTTTGTTTTGTTCAGTTCTCCATATGTGTTACAACTTACAAAAAAAGGTCTAAAAGTAGAGGTTTCTGTATTCCACNGTTACACAGATGTTTGCTCCACAATCACTGAGTGGTACATTTTTGTTTTGTTCAGTTCTCCATATGTGTTACGACTTACAATAAAAAGGTCTAAAAGTAGAGATTTCTGTATTCCATCCCAATATGTAGTGGACACTTAATTTTTCCTCAAATAATCAAATTGCTGTCTTCATTCTTTTACCTTTTTCTTCCCTGTAGTTCACACACACACACACACACACACACACACACACACACACACAATCTTTCCTTACCTCAACCAGGTTCCGTAAAATCCAGGCCAATCTCAAAGAAACATGCTGGTTTGTGAAACTGAACAAACTGAATGCTAAAAGTCGTTTATTTCTAGTGAAAAAGTGCAGCACTCGGCAGGAACTCTGTACTAGCTATTAAAAAAAAGATATTTTAGGAAAATGCATTTAATGGTGTTTGATATTTCCGTATTAATTCTACACACATGAAAACAAACCCAATAACAGATGAACCACTCAAACTACTTACAGTGTTTTTAACGCTTAAGAAAAGAAGTAAAGCTTAAGTGGACAATTTGTATTCTAACATATGAACTGTAACACATCTACTATGACCTCCTTTAGCAAACACAAGAAGCTCAAGATAAAGTCTTTTAAAATAAAAGGGAGAGAGTCAAAGAAGAAGGCTATATTTTGGTTAGAAATATATTTTTAATGAAGTTAGTATTATAAGGGAAACTCCCCTACACATTAAGTATCTAAAATATGGGATGTTATGATTTCATTTAATACTATCTATACTTATTTAAATCAAAGCTGAATATATATTGTTCAAAATTTACTTCTTAGTAAGCAAATCCTTTAATTAAAAAGAAAAGGCCTTTCAATGAAAACCAGCTTTGAGTTTTAAGGTTTGTCAGACATAGTAAAAAAAAATAAATAAAAGAACAAAAATTTTATCCTGCCACCTACCGCAAGAATGCAGATGGACAATTCAACTTCTGAAACTGATGTTTCACAAAATATTCACTTACAGAGAATTTGCCCACTTCTTGCATTTTTTCCGTTATTGCCACCCCACCCCTAAAAAATATATTTAAAGGGGTGCCTGGGTGGCTCAGTTGTTTAAGCATCCAACTCTTGACTTCGGCTCAGGTCATGATCGCAGGGTCATGAGACTGAGCCCTGCATCGGGCTCTATGCTGGGTGTGAAGCCTGCTTAAGACTCTCTTCTCTCCCTCTGGCCCTCCCTCCCCATTCACACCCACATAATCTCTCTCCCTAAAAAAATTTAATATATATATGTGCATATATATATATGTATATATTTAAAGATTTTGGTTTATTTACTAAAGTAATAAATGCAACAATCAAGAAAATGTATAGACTCAATTCTCTCTACACATCAGTCTCATCCCCTTTTTTTGGAACAGTGAGCCCCATTTTAATTTTTTTTTTCCTTTTCATTTTGGTGAGAGCATTTAAGTTCTCTTAGCAAATTTCAATTATATAGTACAGTGTTATCAACTATGGTCATGATGTTATACATTAGATCCTCAGACTTTATTCATCTTATAACTGAAAGTATGTACCCTTTTAACTTCCTTTTCAGTGATCAGTGATCAAACCTTATTCAGTGATCAAAACTTCTGTGTTTCTATTTTGTACTACTTATTAAAAGATAAAGAGTTTCTGAAAGTATTTGAAATGACCATCCGTAATCCTTCTTCTGATGTGTTGTATTTTAAGGAATGCTCCAAACTGAAAGAGGTTCTTCCTCCCTAAGAACATTATACTTTCCTCTCTTAAAAAAAATTACATTTAATATCCTTCAGGGATTTTCTATT
Source organism: Ailuropoda melanoleuca (assembly GCF_002007445.2). Taxonomy (NCBI): domain Eukaryota; kingdom Metazoa; phylum Chordata; class Mammalia; order Carnivora; family Ursidae; genus Ailuropoda; species Ailuropoda melanoleuca. The sequence continues at coordinate 7,116,508 of NC_048223.1, read as the reverse complement.
AAAATGCAGATAACTGGGGGGGGGGCCATAAAAAAGTATGGAAACTTCTTACACCTGCACTTTTAATCAACATATGAACAATTAATATTTTGTTTTTACATTTAACAAATATTTATTGAGTACCTTCTATGTACCAAGGCCTGTCTTAGGCCTTGAGAAAGCCTGAACAATATAGGCAGAATGAACAATATAGGCAGAATTTCTGCTTCCTTGAAATTTACATTCTAGTGGGAAGAGACAGACAAGTAATCAAATCAATCAGTGAGATAATCTAAGAAGACATTCAATGTACCACTAAGAAAAGAAAAAAAAAATCCTGCTATTTAAATTACAATATAATGCTAAGATATAATTGATGGTTAAAATGATTTTTAAAAATTAATGGTTAAAAATACATCCTGCTTGGGGTGCCTGGCTGGCTCAGTCGGTAGAGCTTGATCTTGGGGTTGTCAGTTCAAGCCCCACATTGGGCGGAGAGATACTTATAAATAAATTCCTTAAAAAAAAAAACCATCCCGAAATAAAACTAACCAAATAAACAAAAACTACCCCACCCTGCTTAAAAAGCAGCCTTTTCAAATTGGAAAAAAAAATATGCCTTCTAACTCATACATTGCTGGTGAGAAAGTAAATGATGCAGCTACTCTGGGAAAAAGTCTGAAGTTTCTTAAAAAACAAAACATACAATTACCATGTGACCTAGCAATTAATTATACACTTGGGGTATTATCTAGAGAAATGAAAACTTATGCTTACATAAAATTCTGTACACAAATGTTCAAAACAGCTCCATTTGTAATAGCCAAAAACTGGAATTTGCACAGATGTCCTTAAACAGGTGGTGTATCTGTACCACTGAATATAATTCAGCAATAAAAAGAAACAAGCTGTTGATACACATACAACTTGGATTCTCCAGGGAATTACACTCAGTGAAAAAAGCAAACCCCAAAATGTTTTATACTGCCTCACTCTATGTATATAATATTTTTGAAGTGAGAAAAAATTTTTAATGGAGGACAGATTAGTGGTTGCGAGAAGTGAGGGATAGGAAGAGCATGGGGAAGTGCATAAGAGAGAGAGGATGTGGTTATAAAAGAGTAACATGAGGGACCCTTGTCATGATGGCACTGTTCAACATCTTGATTCTGGTGGT